>NC_091378.1:12801776-13109276 GCF_038502225.1 Cherax quadricarinatus | reverse complement strand
TAAACGATCTCTGTATTTGTTCCAGCTCCGATATTTCTCCTGCCCTGAACGGGGCCATCAGCATTGAGCAATATTCTAAGTGAGGGAGCACTTGCGATTTGAAGAGTGTCACCATCGGCATTGTTTCCCTTGTTTGGAAAGTTCTCAGTATCCACCCAGTCATCTTCCAGGCTGTCGTGATCTTTGTCTTGTTATGGTCTTTAAAAGAAAGGTCCGCTGACATAATTATTCCTAGGTCTTTTACGTGTTCCTTACGTTCTATTTGGTGACCCTCTTGAGTTTTGTATATAGTGCTCCTTTTGAGTTCTTCGTTCTTTCCATACCTAAGCAGCTGGAACTTATCACCATTGAACGTCATGTTGTTTTCCACTGCCTGTTGGAAAACCCTGTTTATGTCTTCCTGTACTTTTTCAGTGTCCTCTACCATACTGACTTAAATGCTTATTTTAGTGTCATCTGCAAATGATTATATAAAAGTGTGCCGGGTGTTTTTGTCTATACTATGAGTATGAGGAACAGCAGAGGTGCCAGGACAGTGCCTTGGGGCACTGAGCTTTTGACCTCGCTGATGCTGGATCTTACCCTGTTCACTACTACTTTTTGTGTTCTGTGTGTTAGGAAACCGAAAATCCATCTGCCTACCTTCCCCGTAATGCCCATGGCCTTCATTTTGTGCGCTATCACTCCATGATCGCATTTGTCAAACGCCTTTGCAAAATCTGTGTAAATCACATCTGCATTTTGGTCGTCTTCCAGTGCCTCCGTAATTCTGTCATAATGGTTCAGCAGCTGTGACAGACATGATCGTCCTGCTCTAAAACCATGCTGGTTCGGGTTATGTTGGTTATGCTGGTCCATGAAATTTGTAGCCTGCCGTCTCATCACTCGAAGATTTTTATGATGTGAGAGGTTAGGGCTACTGGTCTGTAATTTTTAGCTAGTGCTCTACTACCTCCCTTGTGCAAAGGAGCTATGTCTGCACTCTTTAAGGCCTCCGGTGTTTCACCTAGATCTAAGCTCTTTCTCTAAAGAATACTGAGGGCTCGTGCTAGTGGTACTTTGCACTTTTATAAATAGAGCATTCCACGAATCTGGTCCAGGTGCTGAGTGAGTGGGCAATGTGTGGTGTAAATATTATGCAGAAAATTCGGAGTGTGGAAATTAAGAGGTGTGGAGTTAATAAAAGTATTAGTCAGAGGGCTGAAGAGGGGTTGTTGAGATGGTTTGGTCATTTAGAGAGAATGAATCAAAGTAGACTGACATGGAGAGCTTGTAAGTCTGTAGGGGAAGGAAGGCGGGGTAGGGGTCGTCCTCGAAAAGGTTGGAGGGAGGGGGTAAAGAAGGTTTTTGTGGGCGAGGGGCTTGGACTTCCAGCAAGCGTGCGTGAGCGTGTTAGGAGTGAATGGAGACGAATGGTGTTTGGGGCCTAACGAGCTGTTGGAGTGTGAGCAGGGTGATATTTAGTGAAGGGATTCAGGGAAAACGGTTATTTTTATATAGGGAATCAAATACAAAATGGGAGTTGACACAGTTACTTTTTGCTGATGATACTGTGCTTTTGGGAGATTCTAAAGAAAAGTTGCAAAGGTTAGTGGACGAGTTTGGGAAGGTGTGTAAAGGTAGAAATTAAAAAGTGAATGTAGATAAGAGTAAGCTGATGATGGTATCGAACGATTTAGATAAAAAATGGATATCGCCTTAGAGGGAGGTAGTATGGAAGAAGTGAATGTTTTCACATATATTTGGGAGTTGACTTGTCAGCGGATGGGTTTATTAAAGATGAGGTTAACCATAGAAGAATTGATGAAGAAAAAAAGGTGAGTGGTGCATTGAGGTATATGTGGAGACAACATTATTCATGGAGACAAAGAAGGGAATGTACGAAAGTATAGTGGTACCAACACACTTATATGGGTGTGAAGCTTGGGTTGTAAATGCTGCAGCGAGGAGGCGGCTGGAGGCAGTGGAGATGTCCTGTCTAAGGGCAATGTGTGGTGTAAATATTATGCAGAGAATTCAGAGTGTGGAAATTAGGAGGTGTGGAGCTACTAAGAATATTAGAGGGGTTGTTGAGGTGGTTTGGTCATTTAGAGAGAATGGATCAAAGTAGAATGACTTAGAGAGCGTATAAATCTGTTGGGGAAGGAAGGTGGGGTTGGGATCGTCTTCGGAAAGGTTGGAGAGAGGGGGTAAAGGAGATTTTGTGGGCGATGGGCTTGGACTTCCAGGAAGCATGCGTGGGCGTATTAGAACTGAATGGAGACGAAAGGTTTTTGGGACCTGACGAGATGTTGGAGTGTGAGCAGGGTAATATTTTGTGAAGGGATTCAGGGAAACTGGTTAGCCGAACTTGAGTCTTGGAAATGGGAAGTACAGTGCCTGCACTTTAAATGAGGAATTTGGGATATTGGCAGTTTGGAGGGACTTCTATTGAGTGATGGTGAGAGTGTTGAATGATGAAAATTTTTTCTTTTTTTTGGGGAGTTTTCTTTTTGGGTCATTCTGCCTCGGTGGAAAACGGCCGACGTGTTATATATATATATATATATATATATATATATATATATATATATATATATATATATATATATATATATATATATATATATATATGTGTTATATATATATATATATATATATATATATATATATATATATATATATATATATATATATATATATATATATATATATATATATATATTTGTGTGTGTGTGTGTCGTGCCGAATATGTAAAACTGGTCAGTTAGCAAGAACTCATTTAAAATTAAGTCCTTTCTGAAAATTTCTCTTATACGTTTAAAGATATATTTTTTCATTAATGTTGATGTAAAAGTTTATAATTTTGTACCAAAAGAATCTTAGAAAACTTGTCAGCATAGTTGCTGATCCCCTACATGTGTTGTATAGCTTATCTGAGTACCATAGTTAGCACCATCCATATGTTTTACATACACTATCCCTTGCTAGGCCTGGGGACTAGTTTGTGTGACGTCACGTGATGCACATGTGTGCGTGAGAGCCTCTGTAACTTCCTCAGTTCCCGTTTAGACATACCGAGCAGCAACAGGCAGGCTGGGCCTCTCTTTACCACAGTCTGATAATATAAGTGTTACCATCCAACAAGTGTGTTTAACTATAACCATCTCCAACGAACCCCGACGACAAACTTACCTAGCCTTATTATAACAAGAACAATTTATTTTAGCCTAACCCAACTAAATATATTTTAGATTTGTTTACAATAATTTAATACTAAACAAACACAGTGAAATATATTTTTTTCGTTAGGTTCAGAATGATTTTGGCGAAATTATTGCGTACACAAATTTTCGCTTGTCCTTTATGGCAAGATGGGCGTTGCTATTTAAGCCAAGATTGCAAGTTCTGCCTATTCGGCACGACATATATATATATATATATATATATATATATATATATATATATATATATATATATATATATATATATATATATATATATATATATATATATAAAGGCTTCAAGGATGAATATTTGGATTTCTTCCTGAAGCCGTTTGAATATTCCACCCCATCTTTTCATATTTTTTTTTTACCAGTAGGAATATTTTATTACATAATATGGTACCAAAAAATTAAGAGATACATTGTTGATATAAAGGTGGCATATACGGTACATGTTGTTGCGTGTGTATCACCGATTATAGGGCGAAAATCTCACCCAGCTCCTCAGAGCTGGGGCGTGTGCCCAAAATACAGCAGGCATTACCCCTTTGAACAGCCGCACTGAGCCGCTGGAACGGAAAACTAGCTGCCCTGGGATCCCTAGTTACCCTGATGAGTCTTTTTCCCAACTCCTTAAGGAATTTAGATGTATTCTTTCCCCATGAACCAAAGGTCTCTGAGCCTATGGGAACAAACATATAATGATGGGCAAGTTCTCCATATTTTCTAGACTTTTGGGACTCCCTGTATTGGAGATAGGTATCAGCCAAGGTAGATGCACATGCATAGTCCCACACCACCTGCTTCCCATCTGTCCAGGCTTGAAGGGTGATACAATCTGGACGCTTCTGGCTGCCATCAGATCTGCATAGCTGGGATGGCTCCCTTACTGCTGGGCATCCGGCTGTTGTGAGGCTCCTCTTGATAATGTTATTAACCTCCTCACGTCCTGCAATCTTTTCCTCGGATTTACGGCACACAAGACCATGGTACCCGAATCGGTCTGCTGCTTCACTGCCACAAATACACCTGTGTTCGGCGAGAATAGGGGCGGCAAGTCGAAGGGCAAAACCGACGCGGATGGTCTGTGGGTCGAGGCGTGTGCCAAGGCTGGAGTTGGGAACAGCCAACAGAAAATCCCCTGCATGAAGTGCTCTCACTGCCAGGAGGCAGGCTCTATCCTTCCCTGACACACTCTGAAGCATTGTTGAGGCTATATTTTCCACTATTGGACCATCCCAGTGCGATTGTTTGTAGTTGTTGTGGGGAGCAGTTCTGGTTTCAGAGCCCGTTAGATTATCCCAGATCATGGCTCCGTCAATGAACTTTTGGTCCTGGACTCCAATCTTGTCCCTAAGATGTTCAGGGAGAATCGCTGCTACAAGCCCTCTGGATGCAATACATGACAGAAAAGCAGGTAGCGCAATCTGTGATGACTTGCGGACACCAATGCCTCCTAGTCTGGAAGTGTAGCTTGGTTCCACTGCCCGTCTTCTAGAGTAAGGTTAAGTACTTTCGTAAAAATCTTCCTCAGGATACTGTCATATTCGTGCAGTATAGGATTATCATATGAAGGTGCACATCTTAGGAAATATGTCAACCTGGGCAGACTCAAGGACTTTGTGAGAAGGTACAAGGCATCGTGGGTGTCCAGATTGCCTATTCGTTGTTCCATTCTTCTTAACTCTTCCAATTTCTTCCTGAGAATTGTGTCAATGGCATTGCTTCCCAGAGGTGCTCCTACCAAGACACTGTGGGGGCAGTGACTGCTGCTCCTGGTATTTTTGATCTCACTGCATTTATCACTTGTTGATTGACTGAGATGATTTCACATTTGGATGGATTCAGGATGAGACCCATTTCCTGTCCCCGTGTCATTACCTGTGTAAGATCATGTAGGAGGGACTCCTTTGTACCTGCTAGTGTGTCATCATCTAGGAACCAGATGTTTAGCTCGTTGGTCAGTCTGACTGTGATTTCCCTAATTGCTATACAGAAGAGAAATATATATATATATATATATATATATATATATATATATATATATATATATATATATATATATATATATATATATATATAATGTATATATATATATATATATATATATATATATATATATATATATATATATAATGTATATATATATATATATATATATATATATATATATATATATATATATATATATATATATATATATATAATGTATATATATATATATATATATATAATATATATATATATATATATATATATATATATATATATATATATATATATATATATATATATATAGTGAAGGGATTCAGGGAAACCGGTTATTTTATATAACCGGACTTGAGTCCTGGAAATGGGAAGGTCAATGCCTGCACTCTAATGGATGGGTTTGGGATATTGGCAGTTTAGAGAGACATATTGTGTATTTTTATACGTATATACTTCTAAACTGTTGTATTCTGGGCACCTCTACAAAAACAGTGATTATGTGTGAGTGAGGTGAAAGTATTGAATGATGAAAGTATTTTCTTTCTCTTTGGGGTCACCCTGCCTCGGTGGGAGACGGCCGACTTATTGAATATATATATATATATATATATATATATATATATATATATATATATATATATATATATATATATATATATATATATGCAATAAGATCACATAAACAGGTGATGTCAGAATATGCAGAACACTGTGGTTGTTTTGCGCACGTGCACACACACACACACACACACACACACACACACACACACACACACACACACACACACACACACACACACACACACACACACACACACATATATATATATATATATATATATATATATATATATATATATCGCTGGTATGTTCTGAGCAGATTATAGGATAAGAAAAGACACGTAAAACAAGTTGGAACAACGTTTTCTTGATGTAATTACTTTCTAAAGTTTTACACAGTGCCGAACGTTGATTCAGTGAAAACTAAAGCTTGTTCAGCAACACGTGTCTTCTTGTGTTGTTTGCAGTACACCATTTGGATCCACATTATAACATATTGACGTTGTGTTTTAAAAAGTGAGCAGGAAGGCTGACTCAATACCAGCCTGGCTATTACTTACCCATCCCCCCCCCACCCTCACCTGGATAGTGAACACCCACCATCACGATTTTTTATGAACTTGGCTCCCAGAAAGGGCAAGTTGCACGCTCTGAATACATTGACGAGATCAGTATTTGTAAGTCAACTCGCACTCTGGTCTGAGGTGCTACTGCAGAACCAGTGAGTTACATGTGTACATCTCTCTCAACTTTTACCTGGATGTAAAGGGTACCTATATAAAGTGATGGAAATGTCTTGCCTGGAGACGACGCAGCAATGAATTTAAGTTAGATAAATTTATATTTAGGATATAGAAATGAGCTGGTTTAGCAATAGAGTTGTGGATAAGTACAACAAACTATAAAACAATGTAATTAATGTGAGCTTTTTTAAAGACTGGCTTAAAAAAATAGACTAACACAGTTGGGAATGAATGTAAGTAGGGCCTGTGAATCAAGTGTCAGGTCAGCTGCAGTACTTTATTCTGATGTTATTTAACTATTTAAATCATACATGTCACTGTCTAAGCGTGAATGGCCATTAAGTGGTCAGCCGTCCTCTTCTTTACGAACAACATTTTACTGTTGTAAAAACAGTCAAATGTTTACCACGCTCACTGGCTGCCCTTTTTCTCGCTGCAAAAGTTTACGTCGTCTTTATCTTATAATTATATATATATATATATATATATATCTATATATAATATATATATATATATACATATATATATATATATATATATATACATATATATATATATATATATAATGTCGTGCCGAATAGGCAGAACTTGCGATCTTGGCTTAAATAGCAACGCTCATCTTGCCATATAGGACAAGTGAAAATTTGTGTATGCAATAATTTCGCCAAAATCATTCTGAACCTAACGAAAAAAATATATTTCACTGTGTTTGTTTAGTATTAAATTATTGTAAACAAATCTAAAATATATTTAGTTGGGTTAGGCTAAAATATATTGTTTTTGTTATAATAAGGTTAGGTAAGTTTTCTAACATTCTTTTGAAGCAAAATTAAATTTTTTTACATTAACATTAATGAAAAAAATATATCTTTAAAGGTATAAGAGAAAATTTTAGAAATAACTTAATTTTAAATGAGTTCTTGCTAATTGACCAGTTTTACATATTCGGCACGACATATATATATATATATATATATATATTCCACTGGTGTATATTATGAATGCTTACCTAACCTAAAAATTTGTTGCTAACCATGTGTGAGAGGAGGAAGGAGTAAGGAGGAGGAGTTACAGTGGTTGTCATTTTCCCACAAATCTAGTACTATGTATTTCGGGTGTTGCGCGATCCAAGAAGGGAAATCCCTCTACCCCTCTACCTCATTTATGACACGAATAAGGAATATCCACACTGCGGCACGAATTTATAATGCATCTAAATAAATATGATAAATCCGTGTTTACACTTAAAAGCCTTTCAGAAAATGCCTTCTCTAGTTAATGCATAGAAGCTAATTTGTTTAATAATATTGGCACATGAAAACACTGTACCCTAGTATATGTAACTACTCTGAAATAAATCTTTATGAAAATATATTTAACGACTTTGTTAACTTGTCAACCTTAAAAACGCAGGTTTTCACTAATTCTTAGTTTTCTTTTCTCATTTATATTCCATTTCAATATCTCTACAATCCTGTACGAAAAATATTTGACTACATTAGTTTTTAAGAAACTGAAATTTTCATACCTTGTACAAGCTACGAAACAAGAACACCTGATGGTTGAATTTAAATTTTGCAAATTAGCTGCAACATTGTCCAGTAACAGTCAAAAGTTCTAAATAAGATAAGCGAGTTTGGAAGGTTTGAAATTTATTGGATTACGCATTCAAAATTTATCGCAAGAAAAGCAGAATGTATTGCATTTTTTTTTTCGATTTTTTCAGTAAAATTTGTAAATTCGTTCCTGTGTAGCGCAATACCAATTCAAAATGTTTTAAATTAAGATACATTAGTACTTAGGGTTTGATGTCAATCGGAGTTGCATTCTCCAGTTATTATATACAAACCTTTTTGCTTAATAAAAATGATGAAGTACATCATACGAAAATCAGAACAAGGCAAAAAACTACTTAAACTTTTACCAGGTCAACCGAAACCAGCACGCCTGTATGGCCTTCCTAAGACACACAAACCTGGCATCCCACTACGGCCTATCACTTCGGGCATAGGGAGTGCACCACACAGACTAGCCGGCCACCTTGCCAAATACCTTTCAGCGCTTCTGGGCACTATCAGTCAAGCCCACCTCAAACACTCAGGTGACCTTCTCTCCCGAATTTCCAACCTGAATGTCAAAAACAAAAGCATGGCTTCCTTCGATGTCACAGCCCTCTTTACCAACGTTCCTACTGACGCTGCAATCAACATTCTGAGACAGAGGCTCACTGAAAACCACGACCTCCCTTTACTTCTTCTAGATTTCATCAATCTAGTGGAACTGTGTGTTAATTTCAACTTCTTCAAGTATCAGGACAACTGTTACAAACAATGCTTTGGGATGGCAATGGGCAGCCCGCTCAGTGCTGTGCTTGCCAACCTCTTCATGGAAAACTTGGAGACAGAGAAATTCAGCACCCTCATTCCCAACACCGTTACCTGGCTAAGATACGTTGATGATATATTGGTTTTCTATCCGAGACGTCTCAATATCCAGGCCCTTCTCAACAAGATCAATGCAGTTGAACAATCAATAAAGTTTACACTTGAACTCGAAAATGATGGCAAACTTCCTTTCCTCGACGTTCTACTGTGCAGATCTCCCGACAGTGACAAACTTCTCTTCAAAGTGTATAGAAAACCTACCAACAAGGACGATCTTATACACTTTTATTCACACCAAGATACCCGCACTAAGAGAGGAGTCCTCATTGGCTTCTTCTTGAGAGCTCTTCGCATCTCCAGCCCTTGTTTTCTAGAAGAAGAATGCACTTACATAACACAAGCCTTTACACGTCTTCATTTCCCATCTTTCTTCATCCGAGATTGCAGACTCAAGGCACATGCTATCCTCAACAAACCGCCCATGGAACAGCCCCCTAAACAGTTCGTAGTACTCCCATGTGGCGATGTTGCCACGAATACTCGACGGGCACTTGCTATGAGTAACATCAACGTTTCCACCATAAACACATCCTCAATCAAAGACCTCACTACTAAACGCAGCCCCACACCTCTAACTTCTACAGCAGGCGTCTACACTATCCCCTGTGGGTTCTGTCCCAAGAAATATGTAGGCGAGACAGGCAGAGATCTTGCAGTCCGCCTGAATGAGCATCGAAATGCCTCTAACAGAGACGATGTAAGGTACGCCTGTGTCCTCCACAGAGACTCCACGGGGCATTTGATGAACTGGAACGAGGCACAACTCGTTCTCACCGAACCAGACCTCAGACGCCGACGGTGCCTAGAAGCCTCACTAATCACCGTCACCGACACTATAGAACGCAACACTGGAAACTACAAAATTTCAAAAACATTGGCATACATGATACTTAAGCAGCACCAACCCAACAACACAGGAGTCACATGATTTCATCGTCTACCCGTCCTCATCATAGGCAGAGGTTGTTTTGATAAGGACCTGCCTCGCATGGCCCAGTAGGCCTTCTACAGTGTTCCTCCATTCTTATGTTCTTATGACATTCCTCAGGTCACGTGCGTCACATCTCACTCTCCGCCTATATATATAATGTCTTTCTACCTCTGTATGTTAGAAGTGATCAAGGTCCCAGGACCGAAACGTTTTCTAATAAATATGTTATAGTGTTTGCTTACGTGTCTTTCTAAACCAACATCATACACAGCCCAGAAACAATGCAAAACATTCTTGGCCCAAAGTTCGCTGTGGCTAAAAGTTTGGAAGTTGATCAGAAGATCTAATCTATTGCTATTACAAGGAAATAAAATCTGAGAATGGTCTATATAACATTTACCAGACTGCACATGCACATGTCAATAGTTGCATGAACCTTTTCCTAGTTACAGTATACCAGAGTTAAAAATTTGAAGCCGATCGGATAAGGCATTCTCGAGTTCTAAAAAAAAATGGAGGGAAAAAATCAGGCAACCGTTTAAAAGTACCCTTTGGGATAGCTATTTATAGCCACTATCTGGGGTTGTTGAGCAACTTCTGGTTGTTCATGTGACTATAAATTTTATCAGACGTGGCAGCTAGCCAAAACCCTGACATCTGCTTCAGATAACACCAGTTTATTAGGCCAGCTTGTGACAGTCCTTGGCTAGGTTACTCTCATTACGATACCTCCTTACTTTGACGTAATAAGGAACAATTACATGTACACAGAGTGGTAAGTGCTCTTAATCCGAGGATTCGGAGCTATCATACCCTTCCTCGGATCGAGCATAATTACCTTGCATTGTCCAGACACTCGTATTAGGTTTACTGGTTAAGTGCTTCCTCAGAAATGTAATAATACTCCTGAAAGAGGTTCTCAAGAAGAAACTTTTTAAGTTCCTCAAATCAGTTAGTGATTAGTCGGGTTATGGTGGACATGTTGGTCGGATTGCTGCTAACACCAGCAGGCTGATTGATCAGGCCGGCAGCAAGAAGGGCTAGTCTGGCGAAGAGCCGCGTGGGGGGGGGGCCTACCTGGTGTTTGTTCCGAGGGTCACCGGTCTCTCCGCCCGGTCCTAGACCAGACCTCCCGGTGAATTAACGTTGGTAGAATTACCGACAATATGTTAGGTAAAAGAACACAAGTGCAGCTAATGTGACATTAGTTGCACTTGTGTCAAGCAGTAACGGCTTGACAAAGCTCCTGGAGAGCGAAACGTTGCCACAATAAAATGTCACATTAGTTGCACTTATGTCCTTGTACTTGACCTCCCGGTAGATGGCATGATCAACCAGACTGTTGGTGGAAGCTGCACGAAGTCCAACGTAAGCACCACAGCCCGGCTCATCAGGGTTTGACTTGATAAATTTATCTCTTGTTATTTCCCTCATGTATGAAGTCTTGATCCCTTCACACTTATTGTTTTCCCATAGTGTAATCATTGCGAATATTTTGCGCCGTCTGCCAAGCCTCTTTCATGGGGAATGATTTGTGTGCGCAGATTTTTAACCAAATCTAGAACTTAACGGGTATATATTGTCTCTCGCCTACTCTTCAAGGAGTACGGATTGAGGTGCTTGATTGAATCTATGTGAACAGTGAAGGTTCTTTGTATATGTTCCAGCCGTGCAGTTTTGCCGTCCTTGAACGGAGCTGTTACAGTACAGAAGTACTCCAGTCGTGAGGGAACAAGTACCTTACAAGAGTCTCATCATTGTCTTGGCATACCTTGTTTTGGAAGTTCTGGTTATCCACCCTGTCATTTTCCTTGTCATTGTAATAATGACACCGTTGTGATTGCGAATATATCAAAGTATCGTTATCAGTGGGTATCGGCCATTTTTACGGTATTAGTATATATTGGTGAAAAAAGGCCGATACAAGCCAAAACTTTTAAACTGCTAATATTACATGTTTCATGTCTCTATCTATCTATATCGACAAGTGCCTTAGATAGTTAGTATATAAGACAAGAGGCTAAGTATTGAATAACGACATTGTCATCTCAGAGAAATTAGGCTATTTAATATTTAACTATCCTGTGATATTTAATATCCATTGTGCAATAATTATTCTCTTGTATGTTGAACATAGTTACTTTAATTTAAAAAAAATAAGAAAATATGTATAGGAAAAGTATCGGTGTCGATATCGGCCGAAAATTAGAGATTGTTATCGGACAAAAAAAATAGGGTATCGTCCCATCCCTAGTTACGATCCTTGAAAGCGAGATCTGCATAATGACTCCTAAGTCTCTCGCAGTCTTACGTTCTGTTAATTAACTCGAGTTTGTTTTATACTTCGTTCCAGTCTTTATTTCCTCACTCTTTCCATAACAAAGTAGCTGAAACGTGTCCTCACTGAACATCATTTGTTGTCAGTGGTCCACTAGAAGACTGTTTATATCTCGTTAGAGGTTTGCCGTGTCCTCAACGATTGTTTATATCTCGTTAGAGGTTTGCCGTGTCCTCAACGAATGCCACTCTCATACAAGATGAAACGGTCCTATGATTTATGTCTCTGACTATGTCTGATATAAGACAGAGAAGAGGGACCGGTACTGTGCTTTGGGAACAGCTTTTCAGGTTTCTGATTCTACGGTGGATCAATGTTATCTTAATCTTTGTGTTTCCGTTGTATTTATACTCATTATGTAGTATGAAGCACAATCATCCTCGTCACACTATAATTATGGCCTCAAACCACGGTACGGGTGGGGTTTGAACTCGCGGCAAGTGAGTCGTGAAACTCCAGGCCATCGCGTAAGCCACTGGGCCACCTAGTTACAATAAGATTCATCCAATTAGGTGTATTTATACACCATGGGACCTGTGGTTTATAAATATACATAGTTGGATGAATCTTATTGTAGCCAGTTGGCCCAGTGGCTTACGCCATGGTTTGTTTGCAATCATGTCATGACGAGTTCGTGTGCCATAAATAAGGCCTCCTAATGTGTAGATCTGTGAAATATCTTTTGAACTCCTTTTATACTTCCTGATAAAAATCCAAGCAGTGTGTTAGCCTCATTTACGGACGCTTAAGCACCGCTGTATCCGCTCCAGATTTTTTGCTTACCATAACTGAAGGTCAGTTCAAGGAGAGGATGAAGGTACTGTCTTGTTGACGGGTGACAGTAACTCAGTGGAGAGGAAGGTGCTGTCTTGTTGACGGATGACAGTTTCTCAGTAAACAGGATGATGGCGTCATTTTGATTGACAAGTGACAGTAACTCAGTTGGTACTTTCGATTAGCTGGGAACCGAACCTGGTTACTGGCACCAAATGTTTGACTGTAGCTGGTGTTGTTCTCATGGTACTCTGTGACTGTTGATACTTTTGATACATTGGTGCCACTACCATGGTTGTGTGTCTGGTGTTATTCTCATGGTACTCAATACCGTGGTGTCACACACTGCTATTGGTGTGTCTGGTGTTATTCTCATGGTATACCTTTGATGTACCTTTGAAGAGTTTCGAGAGTTTCACTATTCTCGGAAAGTACTCAGTATCATAGTGTCGCACACACTACCATTGTTATCTGATGGTATCCTCATTGTACTCGATACCGTGGCGTCACACACTACCATGGTTGTCTTGTAGTATCCTCATGGTATTAGATACTATGGTGTCACACGCTACCATACAATTAATGCTACACGGTCATCAGCCACTAGACTCCGTCCGCCTTTAATTACGTATTAATCTAAGGACTTCAAGTTAATGTAGAAAACACTATTAATAATTTTAATATTTATGAACCAGCAATAAAAAATTCTTTACAGACTTTCTGGCAGTTCTGCCAACTTCAAGGAGCCTTCGTCGAACAGTTGAAGAATCGACATTTACGCCAGCTGAAGCCAAATCTCTCTGTAGATCTTTGCTGGCTTTCTTGGGATCCTTCACACTATTCTTATGATAACCTTGTCATCCTCAATCACTTGTTCTCTCTAGGCTGGAGTACTGCAGTATCCTAAGAACTCCGTCCATAGCAAGCCAAATTGCAGACCTGGATAATGTGCAGAGAACCTTCATTGTTTACATAATTCAGTCGCAATGCTCCACAATCACCAGTGTCGTCAGTTCTCTTCAGAAGCCTACCAACAGTTGACTTTGTTAGGCTCAAATTTTCGGTGATCTGTTTGAATCTCAAATCATTATGTTTTTAAGAGCTGCAATACTTTTTCCGCCTCCTATGTGTAACATCCATCATGAATTTGAGCAGTAACCATGAATAGAAGTAGAGATTTTGGCAAAACCACATTCACTAATGGAGCACGCTTGCAGGGATAGCCTTACAGAACAACAGCTGTTGTAGCACTGATGATACGCACAGGATAACATCACAGCTTAATAACTCTTGTAGGTTTAGCGCTTTTTTTTTATTATAATAACTTCTGAAAAGAAAAGAACTCAAACTATGTTAAGCTGGAGACTAAGACATATAATCACAAAATTTACTCCTGTCCCAATTAAGTTGCACACGACTGTAGAGGGTTTAATGAAGGCTTGTTGTGTCTACCTGTCTTTGATTTACTACCGCCGGAGATAGTGGACCCATTACCCGAAGAATGTTTTGAGGGTCAATCCCCCAGTTGCCAAATCCCAGACCAGGCTTTCTGGTGGATCAAGAGTCTGATCAGCTAGGCTATTATTGTGTCAGTAGTGTGTATACATATGTATTCCCATAACTGTTAGATGGTATGATCACGTGGCCATATATTCAAACATACAATTCTGCTATTGTATTGATTCCACTATTCCACAACAAACAGCTTAGTGAACGAATAGCGAGGTGGTCTTTCAACATACTAACTAGAGTTCATCCCCACTTTCGAACATTTGCCAGGTAAGTCAAATGTAGTCGCAGATGCATTATCATGACGTATTAGTGCTGCCGTAGCCGATCCTCCTTTCAGTGCAGAGGGTGTGAAGAGCGCCCCAAAAAATAAAAACAGATCCAGTATGGTCTGGTTGTGATTCGATTCCTTCTGAAGGAACGTCAAGCGCTCTCCGTGAAACCAGCTCCCATCAGTGACTTTAGTCACGAACCAAGAATTACTGTACCGCATAGCCAAATTTGGTACTCCTAGCGATAGAGTACACCAGTTATTAATTTTGAAGTCACTAGTGAACTTAGCCCTGTAGCTAGTTCACGATGTATCAGGTGTTGCACACCCTTGCATAGATCGTTCAGTTAAACAAGCTAGGTTGAAATACTTTTGGCCTCGTATCCCCTAATGGGAGGTTCCTTGACGCTGGTGAGGGGCTCTTGATCTAGGAAATTGAATCTGTTCTCCGGTTCCCTGAATTGAGCCTGAATACCTCCCCCCCCCCATGATTATAATAATAATTATAACTGGCCTTGTATATCGTCAGATATTTCAGAGTACGTCAAGATGTGCAGTGTATCATGCAACATACAGGCAACACACCAAATCCTATTCAAGTATATCCCACTACTAGCAAACCTGGGGAAAGTCTCGCTAGATTTGGTGACTAATTTCCAACGTTCCCTCGATGGCAACAAATATGTGTGATGGTAAACAATTTCACTCAATACTGTGAGTTAGTAGTGCAGATAAAAGTGCGTAGACAGTAGCCAAGGAGTTTAAGGAACACATCTACAGACATACTACTCCTTAGTCCCTCGTAACAGATAATAGAGGTGAATTCTGTAATGAGATTCTTGAAAAGTTGTGTACTTTGTACAAGATCTTTAAGTTGGCTATCGTCCCTCGCTATCCTGTCAGCAATGGCTTAGCTGAAGGACAAATAAGAATGAACTCAGTGCTTTGAGAGCAACGATTAATCCTAACAGCGAAACTTGGGACGAAGTCGTACCTGATATTCAGTGTGCCATCAATTCTGCATACAATGTTTCCATGGGAGACGTTTCCCCCTCAAGGAAGGTTCCTTGACGCTGGTGAGGGGCTCTTGATCTAGGGAATTGGATTTGTGCTCCAGTTCTCTAAATTAAGCCTGAATGCCTTCCATCCCCCCACACAGGTATGATACAGCTCAGGAAGCAGAGAGAGAGAGAGGACCTAGTAGCGATCAGTGAAGAGGCGGGGCCAGGAGCTGAGTCTCGACCCCTGCAACCACAATTAGGTGAGTACAGGCGCTGTATAATAATGGAAAACGCTTAACATTATGCCATGTATGGTGTAGATAAGCGTCTACGCTATGATTTGCTGTACTCCACTCCAAAACCTAGTTATAATGAAGATGACTTTGTAATGACTCATACATGTTTAGCTCATAGTGTGTTTAAAAGTATCAGAGGACCACTTCAAAAATCAACAGCAGAATTTACCATAGTTACAGACGCTTGAGCAAAGCTAACCTAAATTAAAGTAAGCTCGAGAGTGATGCTAACTAATTTAAGTAAGACTTCTGCATTGTCAAAGCTGGAGGTCCCTACCGAGTCTTTGAACATATAAGTGGTAATAAGTACAAAGTTAGAGAAATCAGTCAATGTCAGTATAAAGACCACATGAAGTTAGTGTGATGATGAGACTTCTGGCTCCCAAACAAGCGAGTCAGACTTTTGACAATCCTGTCTCAGTACCTTCTACTTCTAACAACCTGACTGACGTAGAATGTCATTACTCCCTAGCACACTAATGAAGAGAACACGTTTCTCTAATTACCACTAACATAAATTCCTCTCGATCATGGCAAGTGTTAGCCATTGCCACTGAATCTTGACCATCCCCCTAGACCTGATGACCATTGCGTATGTAAATCTCACCCTAGTAGAGTTGGGGGTTAAATGTAAATGCTTTGTATCGATTATTAGTTATATCAAGTCATTACTTAACTGTATATAATATTTCTTACTGTGTATCGATTATTATTCACGTTCTCTCCGAATCCTGAAATTTAACAGTAATAACTTGAGTGTACCAGGTTTGTCTTGTCAGTTAAATATTTTCTTCTTTATATATAATTTTCCTCAGAATCCATTGATCACCTGAATAGTGATCGATTGATCTCATTTACTCTCCGTGATCCACCATGTTTAGTTTTGTCATAGGTTCTTGTACAGTGTTCCATTACATTGTATAGAATTTGTCTGTATGTCGGGGACTCCCTGTCTAATGCTCTTGAAACAAGATGAGTTTTTTGCTCCCAGAGCCCGGCCATAGGCCAGGCTCGTCTGTGCTAGCTTGGTCAATCAGGCTGTTTTCTCTTGGAAACTTCTACAGTTGTTCCAGCAGTTGCAAGCACACACAGAACCACCCTCAGAACCCCACAGCCAGACACTATCCCAATACAAACCACACTCAGAGCCCCCACCCCACACTATGTAGTAGAATCCCACAGCACCCTGCCGAGTCCACCACCCCCCAACCCCCACAAACCCCCAGAACACATTGTTGGAGAGGAAATTGAAGGTATGGTACACCAACACTGATGGAATAATGAATAAGTGGGAGGAGTGGCACGAAAGAAAAAGGCATCACCAGACATCATAGCTCTCTCAGAAACCAAGCTCACAGGAATGATAACAGATGCCATCTTTCTAGCTGGATATGAGATCCTGAGGAAAGACAAGAGGGAACAGAAGGGGAGGAGTGGCACTGCTCATCAAAAACCAATGGGATTTGGAGGAGCTGGAGAGAGGAGACAGAAGAGAAGCAAGATACTACATAACAGGAACACTTCAGTCTGTGGGTCCCCAAGGTGGTAATTGCAGTGATGTATAACCCACCACAGAATAGCAGGAGGCCAAGACAAGAATATGATGAAAGTTACACAGCAGTGGTTGACAAACTGACTGAAGTGCAAAAGGGCCCATATGGGCAGAACAAAGCTGCTGGTTGTGGGTGACTTCAACCACAAATAAATCAACTGGGAAGATCTGAAGCCACATCGGGGCTCAGAAACATGGAGGGCAAAGATGTTGGCTGTGGTACTGGAAAACCTCATGCAACAGCATGTTAGGGACACTACCAGAGAGAGAGAGAGAAGACGAACCAGCAAGACTGGACTTAGTATTCACCTTAAGTAGTGCAGATATTGAGGACATCACATATGAAAAGCCCCTCAGAGCTAGTGATCATGTGGCTCTGAGCTTTGAATACATAGAGCTACTAATGAAGAGGGAAGCAGGAAGGGCAGAATGGAGGAAGCCAAACTACAAGACTACACAGGCATGAACTTCCTGCATGAGATTCGGTGGGACAGAACTGGCAGGGAAATCAGATGATGATTTGTGATGGAATGTGTGACAACAATATGCAGGGCAGCAGAGGAGAGGTTTATACCCAAGAGCAACAGATATAATGAAAAGACCAGAACGAGCCCTTGGTTCAACCAGAGGTGTAGAGAGGCCAAAACTAAATGCGCTAGAGAATGAAAGAAGTATAGGCGGCAAAGGATCCAGAAGAATAAGGAGAGTAGTCAAAGAGCCAAAAATGAATATGTACAGGTAAGGAGGGAGACCCAACGACAATACGAAAATGACATAGCAGTGAAAGTCAAGTTCGACCCAAAGCTGTTGTACAGGTAGATCAGGAGGAAAACAACGGTCAAGGACCAGGTAATCAGGCTGAGGAAAGGAGGCGAGATCACAAGAAATGACTGACAAGTATGTGAGGAGCTCAACATGGGATTTAAAGAAGTATTCACAGTGGAGACAGAAAGGACTCCTGAAACACTGAGGGGTGGGGTACACCACCGAGTACTAGACACAATACATACAACCGAGGAAGAGGTGAGGAGGCTGCTATGCAAACTAGATACCTCAAAGGTGATGGGGCCGGATAACACCTCTCCGTGGGTGCTGAGAGGGAGCAGAGGTGCTCTATGTACCACTAACAATGATCTTCAACACTTCTATCGAAACAGGGCAGCTCCCTGAGGTATGGAAGCCAGCAAATGTAGTCTCAATTTTTTTTTAAAGAAGACAGACACGCAGCATTAAACTACAGACCAGTATCACTGACATGTATATTATGCAAAGTGACGGAGAAGATTATCGGGAGAAGAGTGGTGGAGAACCTAGAAAGGAACAAGCTTAACAACAACCAGCACGGATTCAGGGACTGGAAAGCCTGCTTCACAAACCTCCTGCAGTTCTATGACAAAGTAATGCGGCACTGTGTGACCCTTGTAGGTTTAGCATTTCTTTTTTATTATAATAATACTATCACAAGGTAACAATAAGACAAGAGAGAGAGAGGGCGTTGGTAGATTGCTTTTTTTTGGACTGTCAGAAGACTTTTGACACAGTTCCACACAAGAAATTAATGCAAAAGCTGGAGGCCCAGGCAGGTATAACAGGGAAGGCACTGTAATGGATCGGAGAATACCTGACAGGAAGGCAGCAGAGTCATGGTACGAGGTGTCGAAGTGGGAGCCTGTGAAAAGCGGGGTTCCACAGGGTCAGTCCTAGGGCCAGTGCTATTTCTGATATATGTGAATGACATGATGGAAGGACTAAACTCAGAAGAGTGTCTGCAGACGATGTAAAGTTAAAGAGGAGAATTCAATCGGAGGAGGACGAGGCAGGACTGCAAAGGGATCCGGGCAGGCTACAAACCTGGTCCAAGTAATGGCTCCTGGAGTTCAACCCCGCCATGTGCAGTCATGAAGATCGGAGCAGGGCAAAGAAGACCGCAGACAGAATACAGTCTAGGGGGCCAAAGTCTACAAACCTCATTCAAGGAAAAGGGTCTTGGGGTGAGTATAACACCGAACAATCTGAGGCGCACATCAACCAAATAATTGTTGCGGCATACGGCCGACTAACAAACCTAAGAATAGCATTCCGACATCTCAGTAAGGAGTCGTTCAAGACTCTATACACCGTGTACGTCAGGCCCATATTGGAGTAAGCAGCACCAGTTTGGAACCCACACCCGGCCAAGCATGTCAGGAAATTAGAGAAAGTGTAGAGGTTTGCAACGAGACTAGTCCCAAAGTTAAGGGGCATGTCCTACGAGGATAGGTTAAGGGAAATCGACGTGACTACATTGCAGGACAAGGGGGGACATGATAACAGCATATAAAGTACTGAGAGGAATCTGCAAGGTGGACAGATACAGGGTGTGTCAGAGATGAGACACACCAACAAGGGGTCACAGTTGTAAGTTGAAGACTCAGATGAGTCACAGAGTTGTCAGGAAGTGGAATAGTCTGGAAAGGGAGGTGGTGGAGGCAGGATCCATATACAGCTTTAAGAAGATGTATGATACAGCTCACGGAGCAGGGAGGGAGTGACCTAGTAGCGACCAGTGAAGAGGCGGGGCCAGGAGCTACGACTCGGGCCCTGCAACCACAATTAGGTGAGTACACACACAAAACAGACCAGTGCCTTTGACAAGTAGTAACTACTACATATATACATGTATAAAGACACACAGCCTTTTGCTTTGGTTGAAGCCATTAAAGATGGTGGCGACACTCAGCAGTTAATGTTCAGTGTATATGAAAGTGGTTTATTAAGTATTGTAAGAGTGGCCCAGTCTTGTATGTGTGGGAGGAGGCAGCACCATTGTATGTGGGAGGAGGCAGCACCATTGTATGTGTGGGAGGAGGCAGCACCATTGTATGTGTGGGAGGAGGTTGTTTATTAGTATCACGTGTGTGTGTGTGTGTGTGTGTGTGTGTGTGTGTGTGTGTGTGTGTGTGTGTGTGTGTGTGTGTGATTGTCTGATAGCATCACTCTTGTGTGTGGGAGGAGGAGATCTGCTAGCATGACTTGTGTATGTGAGGAGGTTGTCTGCTAGTATCACTCTTGTGCGTGGGAGGAGGTGGTCTGCTAGCATCACTCTTGTGTGTGGGAGGAGGAGGTCTGCTAGCATCACTCGTGTGTGGGAGGAGGTCTGCTAGCATCACTCATGTGTGTGGGAGGAGGAGGTCTGCTTGTATCACTCTTGTGTGTGGGAGGAGGTGGTCTGCTAGCATCACTCTTGTGTGTGGGAGGAGGTCTGCTAGCATCACTCTTGTGTGTGGGAGGAGGAGGTCTGCTAGCATCACTCTTGTGTGTGGGAGGAGGAAGTCTGCTAGCATCACTCATGTGTGTGGGAGGAGGAGGTCTGCTAGCATCACTCTTGTGTGTGGGAGGAGGTGGTCTGCTAGCATCACTCTTCTGTGTGGGAGGAGGTGGTCTGCTAGCATCACTCTTGTGTGTGGGAGGAGGTCTGCTAGCATCACTCTTCTGTGTGGGAGGAGGAGGTCTGCTTGTATCACTTGTGTGTGGGAGGAGGTGGTCTGCTAGGATCACTCGCGTGTGGGAGGTCTGCTAGCATCACTCGCGTGTGTGGGAGGAGGAGATCTGCTAGCATGACTTGTGTATGTGAGGAGGTGGTCTGCTAGTATCACTCTTCTGTGTGGGAGGAGGAGGTCTGCTAGCATCACTCTTGTGTGTGGGAGGAGGAGGTCTGCTAGCATCACCCTTGTGTATGGGAGGAGGAGGTCTGCTAGCATCACTCTTGTGTGTGGGAGGAGGTGGTCTGCTAGCATCACTCTTCTGTGTGGGAGGATGAGGTCTGCTAGCATCACTCCTCTGTGTGGGAGGAGGAGGTCTGCTAGCATCACTCTTCTGTGTGTGAGGAGGAGGTCTGCTAGCATCACGTTATAACCGCTCTCTCATGTTTTAGTGATTTGTTGGAAGTATGATAATATATGTATACTGTATTTAGTCTCTTACTGATTTCGATGATCATCGACTCCGAGATCCGGTGATAGTTCAGGTCGAATTTACCAGTCATCTTACATGTTTATGGAGAGGAAACAAAAACATCAGTCTTGTGAGAGTGTGGAATACTAACCAGGCTTCAGTTTCAAGTCCATGTGACTGAACTGCGGTACCTCCATGGATGGTTGACACCTGCCACCCTACTAGCATGTAGAATTTTATTTTGGTAGAAATAAAGATAGATATACACCCCAATACGTGTTAAGCTTAGGTGAAAGTGAATTGCAGGGTATTTTACGAGGGGTACGGATTGTTTAACCGGTTTCCAGGGTCGCTTTACCCCGCAGCCTTACCTGCAGCTGCTAGATGTCTTTGATGACTACCCAGGCAAACTGCATGTTGCTACTAGCGGCTTACACACCTTCACAATCAGGCTCATCTAGCATGTTTTACACCCAGTTCTCTCATTTCCTCTTACAAATTTATTTCCTGGGAGGGTAAAGGGGGACATTGGAACCATATATTCACTGACCTATATTGTGTGATCGTATACTAACCTATGTATATACTTTTAACGCCTGTTTTAGAATTTAAATATTTTTAATGGGTAATATTCAGGTAAGGTGCACCCTTATTGACTGACTTGGAGTTCCTAGATTTGAAACAACATAATTCACAAATAACCCGCAATTAGGAGATGATCTTCATGATTGACGTTTCGGTCCATCCAGAACCATTGTCAAGTCACAGATGAGACGAGAAAATATAAAGGCGAAATGGCCTTCTCTGTATTTTCACCCCCCAGTTGTAACTTGACAGAGGCCCAGCACGGATCGAAACGTTGCCTTAAGGTTCCTTTCCTAGGCGCTGGTTATTTATTAATTGTTCCATCCACCGTATTGCGACTTTTAATTCTTAACATGCTAGTAGTTCCTGTGTGCTGATATTAAGAGGCAGGTAAGTGCTCCTTAATATCGTATTTGCTTTGTCTGTTTCAGGTTGTAATACTCATGGAAACATGAAAATAAGTCACATTGCTTTTTTTTTGGTGGGGGGGGGGTAAATCTACATAGTGCGCTTTGTGGCTGAATTCTACTGTTAATATCATGAAATTGCAATAAATTTGGAATGAATAAGTCATCTTCCTGCATTTCCACACAAAGTTTGTTAGTAGGGAAGCTGGTGGTGGAGCAGGTCCAGATTTCATTTTTACCTATGCAAGTTAGGGGTACTAGTACGTCACATGTGTGCTAGTACTTTGGACGTAGTTAGAAGGTTAAGGATCTATATATTGTCCTTTATAACAAGCGTTGATCCTTGTAGGATCTCTTTATTTACTTTCCTACATGTAGGATGCGAAATCTTGGTATTTAGGACTCCATATTGAGATGATTCCTCTTTTTCGTTATTTTTTTGTTCACTGTAATAGTTTACTTTCTCCCTCATGTATGTGTGCGTGGGGGGGATGGGGGTAGATGGATTACATTCGATATCGGTTTGTGGGGCGGGGGAAGAGCAGGCAGGTAACCCAAGATCGGTGTCACGTAGGCTATCAGGCGCCTCCAGTCCAGTTTATTTGTTTTGTGGTGTTTTCGCTCCAGACATCGCCTCTCCAGCTTCGAAGACCAGCAGTACTAATTTCTTGCCACTTTAGCCCAGTTATATCTGTCTCTTAAAACGGTGTATGGAATTTTGCATCCGCTACTCCGCATCCAGTTTATTCTACTTCCCTACTATACTTTATCCCAGGGCGCACACACCTCACCCATGGACACGTGTTCTCAGGTACTACTGCCCACCTCGACATAACTTGTGACGTGCCACTAACTGTGGAAAGCATTTTTAACAGTTTCCTACGGTTTAGCTCTTTCCGCCTTTGTCAGAGCTTTTATAATTACTTGGGGAATTTTTACGAGAGTATATTGACATTAATAATTTAGTGCACGTATTGATGCTGATTATTTTAGCTTGGTGTGATAGTACTTGTGTTGCCTGTTTATGTTCGTTTTTTTTTTTTTGCTAATTTTTTCTTTTTTGTGTGTGTTAAATATTTTTTATGGTTGTTGCCTGACCTATACGGTGAAAGTGCTCTGAGAATGTCACAACTATTACACTGAGACTGAAAAGGTAGTTCCTAAAGTCCTTGTGACTCACCTGTATATATAACGTCCATCTGTCTCCTTGTGCCTGGTCCTCACATTTCAAACAGTTTTTCCCTATCATCTTGTTTATTCCTCTCAGAATCTTGTATATTGTGATCATGTCTTCTCTAGAGTCCTGCCTTCTTCGTGAGTTACCAGGTTCATAATGAACACGCCTAAGTTCGGGGAGAAGTTTCGTTGCAAACCTTTAGGCTGTAGTTGATAAAGATATAAACAGTAATTGGAAGCTTTTTTTAAGAGAGCATTTCACCTACAATCAGGCTTTGTCAACTGAAAAGTTCTACTGTGCAGGCGACATGCCTTAAAATTTCAAGTCACTGTTTTCGTGTGCTCATCGTCAGCTTATTCAGGTATGGATACATATAAATACAGTTATGTAAATTATCATACATAGCATCATATGTGTAGATTACGTAGGATAAACCCCCCTCCCCCCCAAAAAAAAAAAATAACGTGACTTATCTCCACAATCTATCTGTATTCTCATAACATTTACCACTACAAATCTTCGGATGTTTTTGTACTTGAGATGACTGTTCCACAGTTGTGCTGATTATTCTTCCACGGACCTAACATTTGTGAACAGTGGCCTAACTTCCCTCACCTCTCCGATGCTTGGTCACCTTAATTAATGCGGTAGTGGTTTGTGGCAAGGAGCAGGGGGTGTCTGGGTGGGGTCTCTCTTCCCCAGGGTGTTTACCTGATTAAGACCTCATCTCTTTTGGCATAAATGGAGGGGAAAATGTACTCATGTTTGAGTGTGCTGATCTCAGTAGTAGTACCAGTTACCAGTAACCAGTGTACCAGTAGATGACTCACTACCAACCGTCTCTGCCTGAGTCACTGTCTGTATCATATTGTGCTGACCACAGCAGTATTCAAAGACCCCCTTGCATATGGGTACTGTGGGCGGCCAGTCAGTTATACGAGAGTGAGCGAGAGAGGCAGGATCGGCTGTGGCGCCCTTCCACATACTTCAGTTACAATATACGTACTTCCAGCCTACGTGAGTATTTTTACCCAATCCACGTGTTCGAACTCCCACATGATAAATGGTGGCAGCGGTGGGATCAGTGGTAGAATTCTCGCCTGCCACGCGGGAGGTCCGGAGCTGGGTGGTAACTGGTTACTACTACTGAGACTGACGCTGAACGAGTTATGGATATGTCTTGTGGAATTTGAAAAGTAGATTTAATAGTTTCTCTTTGTGATTATATTGGTAATGTTGTAGTGAATTGGTCATGACATTAGGATGTTAATAATGAGAATGTTAGAAACACTGTTTATATTATGTAATGTCTCAGTACAGAGGCCTCCCTTATGTCCAGCCCCCGGGTACACATGGGAGCATGCTGGTGTATCCACCTGACTAACCTATAAGCTGGGATAGGGGTCAGGATAGGAACGCTTACTGCTGTGTAATGACAGTGGCCATGTGTCAATAGTCGTCTGGTGGTTCCTGCAGCGTCTGCTGCTTGCTTACAAGTTTCAGAGTATATCACAAGTTTACTGCTCTGTAACCAGGTACTCCAGTGTAGGAGGGCCCCAGGCGTCACCCTTGTCCGTTCTGACCAGTTTGTGTGTCGTAGGGGGGAGGGAAGATGAGTTAGAGACTGCAAGTACAGGTAAGTTCGCCAGGACGGGTTCTAGCCCGGGTCTTCTTGCGGTGACCCGGCGAGCGAGTGAATAGTGTGTAATGTGTGTACACACCGACTGGTGTTTGCGGGGTTCGATTCTTAGTTCCTGGCCTCTTCTCCAGCTTCTCTTTGCTGGAGTGAGACCCTGCTTTTTTGCCCAGTCTCCTAGAATACTTCCATGGGCATCACTGATCTCTGGCCTCTTGGGCTTTATCATATCTACTCATAAAGCTGTGTAATGAGTTTGCCTCCACCACTATCTCATCCAGTCATACCACTTAACAAATTTTAAACCCTCTCCTCTCCCTTCCTTTCTCTCTCTCTCTCTCTCTCTCTCTCTCTCTATCTATCTATCTCTCTCTCTTTACACAGGGTTTGACAAGGTTAGGTTAAGGATCCGTAGCTTTATTGACAAGCTACTTACAGGTTAAGGATTCCTAACTTTATTGACAAGCTAAGAGCTGTTACCTACACCAGCTCATTTGAAAGCATTTTTATTGTTATGAAACATACAAGTAGGTAATAGGATGAAGTTAGAGCCATCTGTGGGCCAGCATTTTCATCTGATCAATCTCTCTCTCTCTCTCTCTCTCTCTCATTGTATGTAATCAGAGTATATTGTATTTGTGATTGGTGTCTCAGATTAGTTCTTTGTTGTTCGTAAAGATCAAATCTAATGTATTTTCATTTCTAGTGTGCTCTGTATTCTGTTGGTTCAACTCTAGTTTGGAATATTGGTCAGTCTTTACGGTTCCGTTCAGTGCGGGTCGTTTACAGCCCGCATAAAGTCAGTGAAACATTTAAATTACAATTACTGAGAATGCCTTAAGGTCCTAAATATGTACTTATTGGAGCTGTGGAGACACAGATACATGATAATGTATACCTGGGACGGCCTTGTCCCAAATCCGCACGCTGCCATAACAACATACTGAAGTAAGAGATATGGAAAAAAAGTGCAAAATAAACCCAATGAAAAGTAGGGGCGCCGTGGGCACAATAAAGGAACACTGTGTCATCGTCCGTGGCCCCAGACTATTCAACACCTTGCCAGAAGGTATCAGAAACACTGCTGGGACAAGTGTAGAAGTTTTCAGTAGGAAACTGGACAGGTTTCTTCATCAGGAGTCAGATCAACCAGGCTGTGATGGATATGTGGGCTAGCGGGACGCCAGCAGCAACAGCCTAGTTGACCAGACAAGCCTGGTCCAAGGCCAGGTTCTGGGAGTAGAAAAACTCTCGGAACTTATCAAAGGTATATCAGTGGGATGGTCAGTAAATTTAACTTCAACAACCAGAATCAGTTGGGATAAAATAAACAAAAGTATCAGACATACTCTGGGAAATAGTCATGAGCGATCTAACCAGTGCTTGGAAAAACCGAATACAAAAGCATACAAAATCCGTGTAAAATATATGGTGTTGAGACAGCCTAAGAGGATGCCAAGCATAGAAAGCGTAGATGATCGTACAGAGAAAGAAAAGGGGTTACGGAATGTTGAAAATGTGAATGTCACAACTGAGAGAAGCTAACCTTTGTGGAGAGATTACAGTCATACTTATCTTCGCTACTAAACCACTGTGGCAGAATTGCGAAGGTGCTGGAAGAAAAAATTCATGTGGTCTACACAGAGATTTGATTCATGCAATTATGGAGGATTGTACAGAAATTGAGGGTTACAGGTATAACAGGGAAATTAGGCAATTGGGTTTTAAATTTTCTGACAGATCACAAATCCAGCATTCACCACAATAAAATGTCACGTCAGTATCATTTATGTACTTTTACCTAACATCATCTCCTTTACCGTAGAGGTGTGGGTCAGGAAGATGAGCTCTTCGGTACTCGACGAGCACCGAAGCTTGATGAGTGGTCATGTCATTCCAGCATAGTTTGTGTGCCTCAGGCCATTCTGCACGCAGGTCTGTACCATGATTATGTTGTGGTCTGAGATTGCAGTCTTTGACACCGTTATGTCCCGGTCTTGGTTCTCATTACAGATCCCCGCCCCCTTCCCTTCTCCCCCGACTTCCGACCTATACGACTTACGTCGCATAGGTGACAAGAAAATTGATAAGCCTAGCCTAGGCTACATTCCATACATTTTTTTTTTATCATCACACTGGCCGATTCCCACCAAGGCAGGGTGGCCCGAAAAAGATACCTATAAGGAACATCAGTTTGTGAGTAATGAAACTTAAGGTAATAAAGCAAAATGGTAAAAAAGAGATAATTATAACAGAAATTTATTAGGTTAAAAGAATGTTGTACGAGCCTGGCCCATGGCCGGGTTCCGAGAGTAGTGATACTCTCGAAACTCATCAAATATATACAGGTATACCACTTCGACATGCCTTGCTAACACTTCCCTGCTCCCTCCATTTCGAAATCTGACCGGTCAGTCGGAACGGAACTCGGACGTAAATCTGGAAGATCTGTATTAGTAAATATAAGGTCTAGGGTGTTTTCTAGTCTGATCGGTTCGGCAGTCTGCTGGCTTAAGGCGAATTTATTGCAGAGGTTTAATAATTTAAGATGTCTCAAATTTAAATCTCCAAGCAGCAGGATATATGGTAGACGGGTTTGATAGGTTAACAAAACAATGCTCATTCTCCAGTAACTAGGCCTTTAACTGCTAAGTGGTTGATACACAAGCACACCAACTATGTTTTGTTTTCGATTTTAACTGCCATAACTTGCACTACATCACTAGTGGCGTTCAAACATCGCGTGTGACTCACTGAGAAGACTAATAAACTGTATTTTATTTTTCCTTTGGTTTGAGAACTTATACATTTGCAAACACAAAAGATGATACATTGTTAGTTGCTGTGCTGGGGGTGCTTGTTGGTCGAACTTAGTATATGTGGCTCTGATGGGTCCACCCCTAACCTTGATTCTAATCCATCATGGCTCGTATTTGGTGATACATTCTTAATATTTCTTACCATTTTGTCCTCTTAATACAGTCTGTCCCTATCTGATAGGGCAGATAGGGACAAAATGTATTAAGAGGACCAAGATGGTGCCAGGAGCTGTTCTCGACCCCTGAAAACACAACGCAGTAAGTGCATACTCTCTGTCTTTGTCTCTCTCTCTCTCTCTCTCTCTCTCTCTCTCTCTCTCTCTCTCTCTCTCTCTCTCTCTCTCTCTCTCTCTCTCTCTCTCTCTTTCTCATACACGCTGTCCCTCCCTCTCCGTGAGGATAGGTGAGGCCGTGTTTTACATTGTGTGAAGCAGGTGTTGCTT
The DNA here is from genome assembly GCF_038502225.1 of Cherax quadricarinatus. NCBI lineage: Eukaryota > Metazoa > Arthropoda > Malacostraca > Decapoda > Parastacidae > Cherax > Cherax quadricarinatus. The sequence continues at coordinate 13,080,661 of NC_091378.1, read as the reverse complement.
TAACCTTCACCCACCTCGTGGGAGAACACCTGTCCAGACCTCACCTCTGTGACCCTGGCCTGGCTTGGGAGGGGAGGGGGGGCAACTGGCCGGAAAGGAGGGACCAGTGACAAGGGAGGGGACTAGGGGAGGAAAATTAAGATGAGGATGAGGGAAAGGCTGTTGTCTGTGGTTGCAGTGCGACCGTTGGTAATTTGCGTCGTCTGCTCCTATTCAAGACAGTTTACAGAGCAAGTCTAGGCACAGTTGACAGAACAAGTCTTCATTTTTGCCCACGAGGGTAGGACAATACCATAGGGGAAAAACTCATAGGACAGAACCCACCCAGGTAGAAGAAAGGAAAGGCAAATAAAATATAGAAAAGGAGAAGTAAGGTGAGGAGGAGATAAAGATCAGGTTCTCCCCTTTTCCTTTCTTATATTTTCTCTGCCTAGGTAGATTCTGTCTTATGAGTTCTTCCCCTGGGCTTTTGTCCTACCCTGTGGGCCATTATCTCTCCTCCAATGCTCCTTTTCTTTTTTCTCTATTACTACTACTGCTACTATTACTACTACTACTATTACTACTACTACTATTACTACTACTACTATTACTACTACTATTACTACTACTATTACTACTACTATTACTACTACTACTACTATTACTACTACTACTATTGCTACTACTACTACTATTGCTACTACTATTACTACTACTACTATTACTACTACTACTATTACTACTACTACTACTATTACTACTATTACTACTACTACTATTACTACTACTATTACTACTATTATTACTACTACTACTATTACTACTACTACTATTACTACTACTACTATTACTACTATTACTACTACTATTACTACTACTATTACTACTATTATTACTACTACTACTATTACTACTACTACTATTACTACTATTACTACTACTATTACTATTACTATTACTACTATCACTGCTACCATACTACTACTATACTACTGCTACTATACTACTATTACTATACTACTATTACTACTACTACTATTACTACTGTTACTATTACTACTACTACTACTACTATAACTACTATTACTACTACTACTATTACTACTATTACTATTACTACTACTATTACTACTACTATTACTACTACTATTACTACTACTATTATTACCACTATTACTACTACTATTACTACTACTACTACTATTACTACTAATATTACTACTACTGTTACTGTTATTACTACTATTATTACCACTATTACTGTTATTACTACTACTACTATTACTACTACTACTATTACTACTACTACTATTACTACTACTATTACTACTACTACTATTACTATTACTAGTATTATTACTACTATTACTGTTACTATTACTACTACTGCTATTACTCCTACTATTACTACAACTATTACTACTACTATTACTACTACTACTATTACTATTATTACTATTACTACTACTATTACTATTTCTACTACTATTACTACTACTACTATACTATACTATTACTACTACTGTTATTACTACTATTACTACTATTACTGCTACTACTATTACTACTACTACTACTGTTACTATTACTACTACTATTACTGTTATTACACTACTATTACTACTAGTACTGCTACTATTACTACTATTACTATTACTACTACTACTATTACTATTACTACTACAATTACTACTACTACTATACTATTACTACTACTGCTCTTACTATTACTACTACTACTGTTATTACTACTGCTGTTACTACTACTACTACTATTACTACTATTATTACTACTATTATTACTATTGTTACTATTACTACTACTACTGCTCTTACTATTACTACTACTACTGTTATTACTACTACTGTTACTACTACTACTAATATTACTGCTACTACTATTGCTTTCCTAACACTCCACTCTTTGACTCTTGTGTCATTACCATTACCTTTGCCACTGTTGCACTACTTATATTACTACTACTACTACTACTACTACTACTACTACTACTACTACTACTAACTCGTCTGGTTGTGTTACTCCTGGCCGTCTTCCCTCTGGTATATGTACTGGCTTCTCTTCGCGCTTGTGTATTACTAGTTAATGTTCCAAGTCGGACCGAAGCATCGTCATAAGTCATTCTCCTATGTGTGGGTTATATGTTTATTGTTCCAGTCACGGTATTGTGCCTTTTTATTCTTTATATTGTAAAGAGAAAAGCTCGTTGCGTTCTCATACTTCACACACATTATGGGTTTCTTGCAACACACATTATGGGTTTCAGTCAACATCGCTCATGGCCAGGTCCCAAGTCAGGCCTCCTGGTGGATAGCTTAGTCAGCTATGGTTACCTGGAGCCGCTTCCGGAGGTCGCTTTTGAAGGTTGTTTCTGGAGCTCAGAATATCGTTGAGGAGTCTACTGTGGGCACAGTAGTTATGAAGCGTCTAAAAGTTTCCTTCAAGCATGGCTGGAATTATAAATGGCAGACCTAAACGTAGTGGTTGGAGACTTTGTTCAGTATTTCGCCTAAACAATAGTCGATTGACTTGAAATAATCTGTTATACAGGGAAACATTGAATAAAATTTTCTCTTACTGCTTTTGGGTTGTATTATCTGCAACTTATTTGTATTCTCATATCATCTAGCGTTACAACACGGCTGGAATTACTATCATCTGACGTTGAGGTTTGTGGGTTGGCGGTTAAGAGAGAGGAGTGAGACCGGGGTTGGGACGGAAGTGTGAGACCACAACAAGCCTCACGCTCACCAGCCCCTTCCTCCCCTACACCTGCTACACCACACTCACTGCTCCGTTGACCCACACTACTGGGGCTGATATTGGACTCGGTTCGACCCCCGGCTTGGGTGAGATGTATAGGCAAGTCTTCTTACATTAGTGGAAAAGGATGCAAAATGCTGTCATTGTGGTCCTGTTTATTGGAAATGTTTCATCCCAGGACCGAAATGTTTCCAATAAGATTTGTTCTGATTTTTAACCCGGAGTCAGTGTGTCATCGAGGACTGTCTTGTCTTATTTCCATTGAAATCCTTCAGTCTTGTCCCCCAGGATGCGACCCACACCAGTCGACTAACACCCAGGCACTGCTAGGTGAACGAGGACAGTGGGTGTAAAGAAACACGCCCAATGTTTCCACCCGGCCGGGGATTGAACCACGGAGAGAACGTTGCCTACCAGACCACGGGATATTGTGGCCAGCATCATAAACCTTTGCTGTGGTCTTTTTGGACCTGTTGCTCCTATTCATCAAACAGTAAATAGGCACCTGTAAGTTAGTCACCTGTTGTGGGTCACATTCTGGGTAAGACTACTGAAGGAGCCTGGGGAATATAGCCACAATGTTTGCCTTTCTTGGGTGGTCATCCAGGGTTATTAAACCGATGAAAATCTTCCCTCACTTATTCCTCCTTTTCATATTCCCTTTCATATTTGCCTGTTTTCCTGGTTTTTATTTTTCTTTGTGTTTTTCCTCTTTCATTTTCTTTGTCTTTTTCTTCTTTTTGCTTTCTTTGCTTTTGCTCTCCATACTTTTCATCTTTCATGTGGGCAATGTTTGTTGTTAAAATGTATTCTCTATTTGGTGCTCAGTTTATTATTGTGTTCACTGTTGTGAGGTTAATTTACCAAGTTGCTGACTGGCTGCCCGTTGAGCCATTAATTCATAGGTGGGTCACCCATCAGCCTAGTCACCAAGCACTGCGACTTATAAACCTAGTCACTAAACCTGGTCATGGACCGGGCCGCTGGGGCGTTGATCCCCGGAATAACCTCCAGGTAACACCGTGACTCATTAACCTAGTCACCAAGCACTATGACTCGTAAAAGTAGTCACCAAGCACTGTGACTCGTAAACGTAGTCACCAAGCACTGTGACTCGTAAACGTAGTCACCAAGCACTGTGACTCGTAAACGTGGTCACCAAGCACTGTGACTCGTAAACGTAGTCACCAAGCACTGTGACTCGTAAACGTAGTCACCAAGCACTGTGACTCGTAAACGTAGTCACCAAGCACGAACATTACACCACGTGACCACGTGCGTCAAAGTTGTTGCCACGACCACTAACACTACCACCACCACCACCTGCACTATTAAAGCCAAGCAGGATGCCGCATAAATGTTGGTTATATATTCACTTTAGACAATAAAGTCACTGTAGACAGTTGACTCTAGGTTCTTAATCCTTTATTACCTTCAGATTTTTGTTCTGGCGACAGTGAACACTGTACTCATGAATAATGAAATCGTAACAACAGGATTGCGTGGTTAACGCACTGGCCTGCTCGTTTTAGGACTGCCATGGGTTCAAGTCCTCTCCCGTCCCGTGATTTGAATAACACTGTACATTTTTCATTGTATTTTTACACTGGTAACACTATATATATGTTACATTTCATAAAGGGGCTTCATCAGTCCTATACAAAGAAGAATGGTAAAGATCAGGAGTCTGAGGTAACCAGTCCCTCAGCCTGAAGTCGATGTAATCAGTCCATCAATCTTAAAGAGAATACTGCATATGCGCGAAGTGAGTTACTGTAGACAGGTGAGGTGGAAGAGTCATAGGTGATATCGCAGTGAACAAATCCACATGTGAATTTGGATTGCCTCAGTTTATTTTAAAGTCTAGAGCCCTATCTAAGGTATACTACCACCCCCAGGATGCCACCCACAACAGTCGACTCACACCCAGGTACCTACCTACTTACTGAAAAGGCTTCAGGTGTACCTGGAGGGTATTCCGGGGATCAACGCCCCCGCGGCCCGGTCCATGACCAGGCCTCCCGATGGATCAGGGCCTGATCAACTAGGCTGTTACTGCTGGTCGCACGCAGTCCAACGTACGAGCCACAGCCTGGCTGATCCAGCACTGACTTTAGGTGTCTGTCCAGCTCTCTCTTGAAGGCAGCCAGGGGTTTATTGGCAATTCCCCTAATGCTTGATGGGAGGCTGTTGAACAGTTTTGGGCCCCGGACACTTATAGTGTTTTCCCTTAGTGTACCAATGGCGCCCCTACTTTTTATTGGGGGCATTTTGCATCGCCTGCCCAGTCTTTTACTTTCGTAGGGAGTGATTTCTGTGTGCAGATTTGGGACCATTCCTTCCAAGATTTTCCAAGTGTAGATTATGATATATCTCTCCCTCCTGCGTTCCAACGAGTACAAGTCAAGTGCTTCCAAGCGTTCCCAGTAGTTAAGGTGCTTGACAGAACTTATACGTGCAGTAAAGGATCTCTGTACACTCTCTAGATCTGCGATTTCACCTGCTTTGAATGGAGATGTTAATGTACAGCAGTATTCCAGCCTAGAGAGAACAAGTGATTTGAAAAGGATCATCATGGGCTTGGCATCTCTCATTTTGAAAGTTCTCATTATCCATCCTATCATTTTCTTTGCACATGCGATCGTGGCACTGTTGTGATCCTTGAAAGTGAGATCCTCAGACATTACTACTCCCAGGTCCCTTACATTATTTTTCCGCTCTATTGTATGGCCGGAGTCAGTAGTATACTCTGTTCTAGTTATTATCTCCTCCAGTTTTCCATAACGGAGTAGTTGGAATTTGTCCTCATTGAACATCATATTGTTTACCGTTACCCACTGGAAAACTTTGTTTATATCTTCTTGGAGGTTAACCGCGTCCTCAGCAGATGACAGCCTCATGCAGATCCTAGTATCATCCGCAAAGGATGATACGGTGCTGTGGTGTATATCTCTGTTTATGAGGATAAGGAATAAGATGGGGGCGAGTACTGTGCCTTGTGGAACAGAGCTCTTCACTATGGCAGCCTCCGATTTAACTCTGTTGACCACTACTCTTTGTGTTCGATTTGTTAGGAAGTTGAAGATCCATCTCCCCACTTTCCCAGTTATTCCTTTAGCACGTATTTTATGGGCTATTACGCCATGATCGCATTTGTCAAATGCTTTTGCAAAGTGTGTGTATATTGCATCTGCATTCTGATTTTCTTCCAGTGCATCCAAGGCCATGTCATAGTGATCCAGTAGTTGTGAGAGGCAGGAGCGACCTGCCCTGAACCCATGTTGCCCTGGATTGTGCAGATTTTGGGAATCCAGGTGATTTGCAATCCTGCTTCTTAGCACTCTTTCAAAGATTTTTATGATGTGGGACGTCAGAGCTATTGGTCTATAGTTCTTAGCTAATGCTTTGCTCCCACCTTTATGGAGTGGAGCTATATCCGTTGTTTTAAGTGACTGTGGAATTTCACCCATGTCCAAGCTCCTCCTCCATAGTGTACTTAGGGCACGCGAGAGTGGTTTCTTGCAGTTCTTAATGAAAACATTGTTCCACGAGTCTGGGCCCGGGGCTTAGTGCATAGGCATGTTGTCAGTGGCTTTTTCGAAATTTATCGGAGTTCGGGTAATGTCGGAAATCTGGCATACATTTATGGAGTTTTGAGGCTCATTCATGAAGAAATCATTTGGGTCGTCGATCCTCAGACCGATTAGTGGTTCACTAAACACAGAGTCGTACTGGGATTTCAATATTTCACTCATTTCCTTGTTGTCATCTGTGTAAGTCCCATCCTGTCTGAGTAAGGGCCCGATACTAGATGTGGTATTTGCCTTGTTTTTGGCATATGAAAAGAAATATTTTGAATTTCTTTCAATTTCACTAATAGCTTTAAGCTCCTCCTGCCTCTCCTGGTTCCTGTAAGAGTCATTTAGCTTAAGTTCGATAGTTTCCACTTCCCTGGTCAGCGCCTCCTTTCGTGTATCAGATATTCTAGCATTCCTGAGGAGCTCAGTGACTCTTCGTCGTCTTCTGTAGAGGGAGCATCTTTTTCTCTCCAGTTTACTCCTGCTCTTCTTTCTTAGGGGAATATGCCGCCTAGAACATGCTTCGGCTACCAGGAAGTTGATCCTTTCAAGGCACTGGTTTGGATCCATGTCATTTAAGACATCTTCCCAACATGTTTCGTTTAGGACATGGTTTACCTGGTCCCAGTTGATGTTCTTGTTGTTGAAATTGTATTTTGTGAAGACACCTTCACAGGTACATGCATTCTGCTGTTCAGGACCCCTATGCATGTACGTCTGGACTTCGATTAGATTGTGATCGGAATTAGTTGTTTTTGATATTCTTATGGCTCTTATCAGGTCCTCATTATTTGTGAAGATAAGGTCAAGTGTGTTTTCTAGTCTTGTTGGCTCCACTATCTGCTGGCTTAAGGTGTGTTTTTCGCAGAGACTTAGTAGCTCATGTGTGTGTGACCTTTCATCTGCGCTACCTCCGGGGATTGTTTCAGCTATAACATTATTTGCTACATTCTTCCATTTTGTATGCCTTAGGTTGAAATCACCAAGCAGTAAGATGTTTGGGGATGGAGCTGGAAGGTTTTCCAAAGAGTAATCGATTTTCAGTAGCTGTTCCTTGAACTGTTGTGAGGTTGCATCTGGTGGCTTGTATACAACCACAATGACTAGGTTTTGGTTCTCGATCTTTATTGATAGAACTTCAACTACCTCATTTGTGGTGTTCAGCAACTCCGTGCAGATAAGGGACTCTTTGACATACAGGCCAACTTCCCCTTGTTGCCTGTTTTTTCTCTCACATCTAAAAAGGTTGCAACCACTTATCCATATTTCACTGTCAAAGTGATCTTTTGTGCGAGTCTCTGTGAAGGCTGCAAACATTGCATTAGACTCCACTAGAAGTCCACTGATAAAAGGTATTTTGTTGTTGGTGGATGGCTTAAGGCCCTGTATATTAGCAAATATGAACGAGGTTGTATTCTGTGTTTGTTGGGGGGATTTTGTTATTGGCATCAGTAATTGTAATTCTGGAGGGCCATGGGTGGCCACTGGCTGTGCCTCCAGTCCAACAAGGCTCCAAGGTGGTGGACTATTTTTGTTGTTTCCTTCCATTTTCTTTTTTCGTTTCCTGCCACTAAAAAATCACCTGGAGTTGGGTTGTCGTAGCTACTATTGTTTGTCTTGTGGGGTCTGTGCCTCCTGTACCTTTACCTTTGATGAGTTCCGAGAGTCTGCTCCCGAGGCCCGGCCATGGGCTCGTCTGGTGCTAGCCTGGCCAACCAGGCTGTTGCTGCTGGTGGCCCGCTGCCCCACATATCCATCACAGCCTGGTTGATCTGACACCTGTGAAAATACTAGCCCAGTTTCCTCTTGAAGACTTCTACACTTGTTCCAGCAGTGTTTTTGATATCTTCTGGTAAGATGTTGAATAGTCTGGGGCCACGGATGTTAATACAGTGTTCCCTTATTGTTCCCACCGCACCCCTGTTCTTTACTGGGTTTATTTTGCACTTCCTCCCATATCTTTCACTCCAGTATGTTGTTATGGCAGTGTGCAGATTTGAGACCAGGCTCTCGAGTACTTTCCAGGTATATACTATCGCGTATTTCTCTGCTCTCAGCTCCAGTGAGTGCATGTACTACAACGTTGCCAACCGTGCCAGGGATCGAACCACGGAGTCTACCTGGAGGTGTTCCGGGGATTAACGCCCCCACCGGCCTAGTCTATGACCAGGTCTCACGGTGGATCACGGACTGATCAACTAAGCTGTTACTGCCACCCTCAGGCAATCCAACGTACGAACCACAGCCTGGCTGGTCAGGTACTGACTTAAGATATCTGTCCAGCTCCCTCTTGAAGATAGCCAGGGTTCTGATGGTCATCTTCCTTTTGTATACTGGGAGGCAGTTGAACAGTCTTATTCCCCTGACACACATTGTGTTCTCTTAGTGTACTCACGGTATCCCTTCTCTTCTTTGGAGGTACGTTGCACCACTTGCCGAGTCTTTTGCTTTCGTAGGGAGTGATTTCTGTGTGCAGATTTTTGACTAGTCTTTCTAGGATTTCCAGATATAAATTATGATGTATCTTTCTCGCCTGCGTTCCAAGGAGACTTCAAACGGTTCCAGTAATTGAGGTGCTTGACTGTACTTGTGTGTGCGGTGAAAGTTATCTGTATATTCTCCAGATCCTGCAATTTCGCCTGCCTTGAAAGGGGCAGTTAGTATACAGTGCTGACATACAGCAGTATTCTGGAAGATGGTAATGTGTAAATTAATAAAGTGGTGTGAAGCAAATGCAACAATGTAAATATACGAAGATAAATGACCAGTGTGTTTGTGAGGGATGCATGCAAGGGTGGAGGGGTTTAGTTTAATAGTGTTCCCATTTATACACTTATCACCGTGAAGGTTACTGAGGGTCAGCTGTACTCACCCTGTACTCACCTAGTTGAGGTTGCGGGGGTCGAGTCCGAGCTCCTGGCCCCGCCTCTTCACTGATCGCTACTAGGTCACTCTCTCTGAACCGTGAGCTTTATCATACCTCTGCTTAAAGCTATGTATGGATCCTGCCTCCACTACATCGCTTCCCAAACTATTCCACTTACTGACTACTCTGTGGCTGAAGAAATACTTCCTAACATCCCTGTGATTCATCTGTGTCTTCAACTTCCAACTGTGTCCCCTTGTTACTGTGTCCAATCTCTGGAACATCCTGTCTTTGTCCACCTTGTCAATTCCTCTCAGTATTTTGTATGTCGTTATCATGTCCCCCCTATCTCTCCTGTCCTCCAGTGTCGTCAGGTTGATTTCCCTTAACCTCTCCTCGTAGGACATACCTCTTAGCTCTGGGACTAGTCTTGTTGCAAACCTTTGCACTTTCTCTAGTTTCTTTACGTGCTTGGCTAGGTGTGGGTTCCAAACTGGTGCCGCATACTCCAATATGGGCCTAACGTACACGGTGTACAGGGTCCTGAACGATTCCTTATTATGATGTCGGGATGCTGTTCTGAGGTTTGCTAGGCGCCCATATGGTGCAGCAGTTATTTGATTGATGTGCACTTCAGGAGATGTGCCTGGTGTTATACTCACCCCAAGATCTTTTTCCTTGAGTGAGGTTTGTAGTCTCTGGCCCCCTAGACTGTACTCTGTCTGCGGTCTTCTTTGCCCTTCCCCAATCTTCATGACTTTGCACTTGGTGGGATTGAACTCCAGGAGCCAATTGCTGGACCAGGTCTGCAGCCTGTCCAGATCCCTTTGTAGTTCTGCCTGGTCTTCGATCGAGTGAATTCTTTTAATCAACTTCACGTCATCTGCAAACAGGGACACCTCAGAGTCTATTCCTTCCGTCAAGTCGTTCACAAATACCAGAAACAGCACTGGTCCTAGGACTGACCCCTGTGGGACCCCGCTGGTCACAGGTGCCCACTCTGACACCTCGCCACGTACCATGACTCGCTGCTGTCTTCCTGACAAGTATTCCCTGATCCATTGTAGTGCCTTCCCTGTTATCCCTGCTTGGTCCTCCAGTTTTTGCACCAATTTCTTGTGTGGAACTGTGTCAAACGCCTTCTTGCAGTCCAAGAATATGCAATCCACCCACCCTTCTCTCTCTTGTCTTACTGCTGTCACCATGTCATAGAACTCCAGTAGGTTTGTGACACAGGATTTCCCGTCCCTGAAACCATGTTGGCTGCTGTGGATGAGATCATTCCTTTCTAGGTGTTCCACCACTCTTCTCCTGATAATCTTCTCCATGATTTTGCATACTATACATGTCAATGACACTGGTCTGTAGTTTAATGCTTCATGTCTGTCTCCATTTTTAAGGTTTGGGACTACATTTGCTGTCTCCCATGCCTCAGGCAATCTCCCTGTTTCGATAGATGTATTGAATATTGTTATTAGGGGTACACATAGCGCCTCTGCTCCCTCTCTCAATACCCATGGGGAGATGTTATCTGGCCCCATTGCCTTTGAGGTATCTAGCTCACTCAGAAGCCTCCTCACTTCTTCCTCGGTTGTGTGCACTGTGTCCAGCACATGGTGGTGTGTGTGTGCGTGTGTGTGTGTGTGTGTGTGTGTGTGTGTGTGTGTGTGTGTGTGTGTGTGTGTGTGTGTGTGTGTGTGTGTGTGTGTCAGGGGGTAGTACCCACCTATATGTGGTCGAGAGCCTCTTTGCTGGTCGCTGCTAGGTTCACACACTGATGGTTTCGAGAGCCTTATCGTACCTCTACCTGGAGGGTATTCCGGGGATCAACGCCCCCGCGGCCCGGTCCATGACCAGGCCTCCTGGAGGATCAGGGCCTGATCAACGAGACTGTTACTGCTGGCCCCACATAATCCAACGTACGAACCACAGCACGGCTGATCCAGCACTGACTTTAGGTATCTGTCCAGCTCCCTCTTCAAGACAACCAGCGGTCTATTGGTAATTCCCCTTATGGCTGGTAGGAGGCTGCTGAACAGTCTTGGGCCCCGGACACTTATTGTGTTTTCTCTTGGTGTACTAATGGCGCCCCTACTTTTCACTGGGGGTATGTTGCATCGCCTGCCAAGTCTTTTGCTTTCGTAGGGAGTGATTTCTGTGCGTAAATTAGGGACCAGTCCCTCCAGGATCTTCTAGGTGTAGATAATGATGTACCCCTCTCAGCTTCGCTCCAGTGAGTACAAGTCAAGTGCTTCCAAGCATTCCCAGTAGTTAGTGTTTGATGGAACTTATATGTGCAGTAAAGGTTCTCTGTACATTCTCTAGATCTGCAATTTGACCTGCCTTAAATAGAGATGTTAATGTACAGCAGTATTCCAGACTAGAGAGAACAAGTGATTTAAAAAGGATTATCATTGGCTTGGCAACTCTTGTCTTGAATGTTTTCATAATCCATCCTATCAGTTTCCTCGCAGATGTGATCCTTGAAGGTGAGATCCTCAGACATTACCACTCCCAGGTCCCTTTTAAGTTGTATGCGGAGCAGTTGGTGTTGTAACGTTTTTTTTTTAAGGACTAGAGTTGCACATCTCGGGGTGGAAGCTGTGTATGGATCTTGCCTCTACCACTTCATTCTCCAGTTCGTTCCACTTCCTAAGTCTGAAGAATTAATTCCTAACATCCCTGTGACCCATCTGAGTTTCCATCTTTCAGCAGTCCTCTTGTATTTCTGTTGCAAGTCTTTAACAAACTGTCTATCCATCCTATCAATTCCTTTCAGTATTTTACATGTTGTCATATTACCCTAGTCCTTGTCTTTAGTGTCATCAGGTTGATTTCCCTTAACCTCTCCTTATAGGACATACCCTTTAGCTCTGGGACTAGTTTCATTGCATACGTCTTCATTTTCTCTAATTTCTTGACTTGCTTGAGCAGGTGTGGGTTCCATACTGGTACTGCATACTCCAATATGGTCCTGACATGCACGGTGTACAGTTGGTTTAGAAAGACACATAAGCAAACACTATAACATATTTATTAGAAAACGTTTCGGTCCTGGGACCTTGATCACTTCTAACATACAGAGGTAGAAAGACATTATATATATAGGCGGAGAGTGGGATGTGAGGCACGTGACCTGAGGAATGTCATAAGAACATAAGAATGGAGGAACACTGTAGAAGGCCTACTGGCTCGTGCGAGGCAGGTCTTTATCAAAACAACCTCTACCTATGATGAGGACGGGTAGACGATGAAATCCTGTGACATGATACTTAAGCAGCAGTAGGCCTTCTACAGTGTTCCTCCATTCTTAAGGAAAATGCGGTAACATTCATTGACAACTGGGACCTCTTCTATGGCAGAAATGACATGTATGCCAGGGATGGGGTTCACTTATCTAGGTGTGGGGTGGGAGCACTGGCCAACGCAGTGGAGGGAGCTGTTAGGTCTTTAAACTAGGAATAGTTAGTGGTATGGGTTTTGGCGGGAAAACTGTGAAGTCGCAGGGTAGTAATATGAGTACTAGGAGAACTAGTAATAGGCAAAATGAGGTGGATATTGGAAAGCCAGTGGCATTAATTGACAAGGACAGTAATAGGTTTAGTGGAATAACAGAAAGGAGCAGGAAGGGTAAAGAGAGAGGAGGGTCTTTAAATATTTATTACACAAATAGTCGCAGTGCTAGGAATAAGATGGACGAGTTGAGACTAGTTGCTAGTGCAGGTAACATAGATATATTTGCCATTACTGAGACGTGGTTTAATTAAAAAAGTCGGGACATGCCTGCAGAATGTCACATTCAGGGTTTTAAATTGTTCCAAGTAGATAGAAGTATCGGGAAGGGGGGTGGCGTGGCATTGTATGTCCGAGATCGTTTGAACTGTTGCATAAAAACGGGTATTAAGTCTGAAGTAACACATACAGAGTCTGTTTGGATAGAATTTTCAGAGGGGCATGAAAAATTAATTTTAGGTGTGATATACCGTCCCCCAAATTTAGATAGGGACCAGGGGAGACTACTATGGGAGGAAATTGTTAGGGCCACAAGGCACGATAATGTAGTAATTCTAGGAGACTTTAACTTTAATCATATTGATTGGAATTTCTTGACTGGGAATTTAGAATCATACGACTTCTTAGAAGTAGTTCAGGATTGTTTTTTGAAGCAGTTTGTGACAGAACCTACAAGGGGTAATAACCTGCTTGACTTAGTTCTGGCAAACAATGAATCCCTTGTTAATAATTTAGAAGTTTCAGAGAAACTGGGTGCTAGCGACCACAAATCAATTACATTTAGAATTGAATGGAAGTATGATAGTAGGGATAACTCAGTAACAGTCCCAGATTTTCGCTTAGCAGATTACGATGGGCTTAGAGAACACTTATCTGTTGACTGGGGTAACGAAGAGAGCTATCAATATGACAGTTTTCTGAGCACAATACATGCTGCTCAAAGAACGTTTATCCCTTAAAAGGAAATTAGATCAAATAGAAATGACCCAAAATGGATGAATAATAGGCTGAAATATCTACTAGGGCATAAGAAAGGAATTTATAGGCGTATCAAAAGAGGCGAGGGTCATATTATGAATCAGTATATTGACATTAAGAGGGACATTAAAAAGGGGATAAGAAAAGCTAAAAGGGACTATGAAATTAAAGTTGCTAGGGATTCTAAAACTAACCCAAAAAGTTTTTTCCAGGTCTATAGAACAAAAGTCAGAGGTAAGACAGGTCCCCTTAAAAATAACTATGGGCATCTTACTGACAAAGAGAATGAAATGTGCTCGATTTTAAATAATTATTTTATCTCGGTTTTTACACAGGAAGACACTAATAATATTCCGGTAATTAATTTTTATAGTGGATCAGAAGAAGATAAATTATGTAACATCACAGTCACTAGTGAAATGGTTGTGAAGCAGATAGACCGACTGAAGCAAAATAAGTCACCGGGTCCTGATGAGGTTTTTTCAAGGGTTCTAAAGGAATGCAAAATGGAAGTCTGTGAACCATTAACTAATATTTTTAATTTATCTCTTCAAACAGGTGTAGTGTCTGATATGTGGAAGATGGCTAATGTAATTCCTATTTTTAAAACAGGGGACAAGTCGTTACCATCAAATTACCGCCCAATAAGCCTGACCTCAATTGTAGGCAAATTACTAGAGTCAATTATAGCTCAGATTATAAGAAGCCATCTCGATAAGCATAGCTTGATTAATGATACTCAGCATGGATTCACAAGAGACCGGTCTTGTCTAACTAATTTATTAACTTTCTTCAGTAAAGCTTTTGAGGCTGTTGACCACGAAAAAGAATTTGATATTATTTACTTAGATTTTAGTAAGGCATTTGATAGAGTTCCGCACCAAAGACTGTTGAAGAAAGTAGCAGCTCATGGCATTGGGGGAAGGGTGCTCTCGTGGATCGAATCATGGCTCACAGACAGGAAGCAAAGAGTGTCCATAAATGGGGTTAAATCCGAGTGGGGATCAGTAACAAGTGGCGTTCCACAGGGATCAGTCTTGGGCCCGTTGTTGTTTATAATATATATCAATGATCTTGATGAAGGAATTACTAGTGATATGAGCAAATTCGCCGATGACACAAAGATAGGTAGGATAATTGATTCAAACGTAGATGTTAGGGAACTTCAGGAGGATTTAGACAAACTCTACTCTTGGTCAGAAAAGTGGCAGATACAGTTCAATGTAGATAAATGCAAGGTTCTGAAGCTCGGGAGTGTCCATAACCCTAGCACTTATAAGTTAAATAATGTAGAACTTAGCCATACAGATTGCGAAAAGGACTTGGGGGTTATGGTAAGCAGCAACCTTAAACCAAGACAGCAATGAAGAATTGAGACACTTATGCAACACATGAGAATCTTTATTGAAGAAACGTTTCGCCACACAGTGGCTTCATCAGTCCAATGCAAAGTAGAAATGGGTAAGGAGAGTAGAAGTTTTGAGATAATCAGTCCCTCAACCTGGAATCGATGTGTTCAGTCCATCACTCTTGTAGGAAGTGCAGCACAGGGCCAGAGAGGTGGCTTATATACTGCGGAGAGATGAGTCCAAGCAGGAGGAGGCGGGATCACAGTGGGACCTGCCACTGGTGTAAGTAGGTCGTCGTCCAAAGGTTGGGCAAGCGTTGAAGTCTTTGTACCAAGATCCCATGATGTTGCAGTGTCTGACAGATGTGATGAATGGTTTTGAAAACTGACAAGTTGAAGAATTGAGACAATTATGCAACACATGAGAATCTTTATCGAAGAAACGTTTCGCCACACAGTGGCTTCATCAGTCCAATACAAAGCAGAAATGGGTAAGGAGGGTAGAAGTTTTGAGGTAATCAGTCCCTCAACCTGGAATCGATGTGTTCAGTCCATCACTCTTGTAGGAAGTGCAGCACAGGGCCAGAGAGGTGGCTTATATACTGCGGAGAGATGAGTCCAAGCAGGAGGCGGCGGGATCACAGTGGGACCTGCCACTAGTGTAAGTAGGTCGTCGTCCAAAGGTTGGGCAAGCGTTGAAGTCTTTGTACCAAGATCCCATGATGTTGCAGTGTCTGACAGATGTGATGAATGGTTTGAAAACCTACAAGTTGAAGAATTGAGATTCTTACACAACACATGAGAATCTTTATTGAAGAAACGTTTTGCCACAGTGGCTTCATCAGTCCAATACAAAGTAGAAATGGGTAAGGAGAGTAGAAGTTTTGAGGTAATCAGTCCCTCAACCTGGAATCGATGTGTTCAGTCCATCACTCTTGTAGGAAGTGCAGCACAGGGCCAGAGAGGTGGCTTATATACTGCGGAGAGATGAGTCCAAGCAGGAGGAGGCGGGATCACAGTGGGACCCGCCACTAGTGTAAGTAGGTCGTCGTCCAAAGGTTGGGCAAGCGTTGAAGTCTTTGTACCAAGATCCCATGATGTTGCAGTGTCTGACAGATGTGATGAATGGTTTTGAAAACTGACAAGTTGAAGAATTGAGACACTTATGCAACACATGAGAATCTTTAAATGTTAACATATGCTGACCCAAACTATTATACTTCTCTTGCATCTGATTAATTTCAGCGACTCTGTTTTGTTCGTACACAATTTTACTGTTTCCATTACGAATCCATTGTAAGGATACCTCATTATCAGACCAAATTACAGTGTGGCTAATATTTATCTCCTGCAACTTATTTCTTATATAATTAGCTAATTTGACACCTACATAAATGGCTGTTAATTCCAACTGAGGTAAGGTACGTGATTTAATTGGAGACACTTTAGCCTTAGATATAACAAGAGAAATAACACTATTACATTGAAGATAAGCAACTGCTCCATATGCCAATTTTGAAGCATCACAAAAAATGTGGAGTACATTTTTCCCATTTGGATTGGCCACCTGGCATGGGAACTCCAACATTGGAATTTTTTCATAATCACCAATTAATTCATCCCACCTGTTAATGAATTCCTCAGAATTTCATCCCAAGCACATTTAAGTTTCCATGCTTCCTGAATTAATAATTTTCCTCTTATAGTAAGGGGTGACACTAAACCTAGTGGATCAAAACATTTGGAAATTTCAGCAAGCAAAACTCTCTTAGTTAATTTATTGGGCATACTGTAATTATTAAGTTTTAACATTAACAAATCTCTCTCAGTATCCCAATTTAAACCCAATACATTACTACATTTTGGCACTTAATCTCCACGGTAATCTTTACTTATTTTGTCCTTCAATTTGGACGAATTACTATTCCATTCTCTCAGAGGCATATTTGCACTTTGCATTATTTTATTAGCCTCTCCATAAGTCATTAACAGTTCCTCTTCAGTTGACGTCACACCCAGGAAATTGTCCACATAAAATTGTTTGCTCATTACTTTACTCAGTGGACTTCCCGTACATTTAAGGTGTGCATTTATCGTCGCTTGAAGTAGGAACGGACTGGATGTAGCACCAAATAATACGCTCCTAAAGCGAAAGGTTTTCAGAGGGCTAAGTGGGTCAATAGGATTCTCAGGCCATAAGAAACGGGTACAATCCCGGTCAGCCTCTTGTAAACCCACTCTTAGGAAAGCTTTACTTATGTCAGCCGTAAAGGCATAATTTTTCATCCTGAAATTTAATAAGATATCTCCTAATTTTTCCATCAACGACGGACCTGTCATCAGTCATTTAAACTAGGTACATTTTTGTTACTCCTGGCACTACAATTAAACACAATCCTCAAAGGAGTGGTCTTAGAATCCTTCTTCACTCCATGATGTGGCAAATAGTGACCATAAATTTTGGCTTGCTCAGGAGGTACCTCTTCTATACATTTATTAATTAACTGCTCAGCAATTATATCATTATAGGCAGTTAACAATTCTGGTGTCTTACTCAGTTTGCGGAGCTGAGCCTTTAATTGTCCATATGCCATTCTGTAATTAGTGGGCAATTCTGGATGGTTCAGTCTCCACGGAAGTCGTACCCAGTATTGTCCAGATTCAAATTTGACATCTCTCAGGTATTGTTCTTGAGTAAAAGAATCATCTGGACTTTCTTCATTTACATTTATTCCAATGCTGTCTAATTCCCACAATTTATGCACTGGCTCAACACCATCCTCTATGAAAGAATTATACTGCGGCACGACTTCATGAGTAAGACACACAGTTATGGTATTTGTAGTTTCCTCTAGTCATGAATTATTATTACGAGGAATCCTACCATACATTACATGGCCTCCTGCAGTCTTCAAAAGGGTAACACCACATTTCTTTACCATACCCTTTACAAAGGAGGCATAATAGTCACTACCTATCAAAATATTTATTGGGCCTACAGAATCATCACTTACACCAGAAGGTGCTAAATTTACATTATGTGAGAGTCTTTCTGTAGCTTTACTAAGCCCTGCTGTAGATATTTTTTCTGGAAGTCTATCTACAATTACTGCATTAACACGTTTTTTCTCATTGCCCAACCTGACAGTTACATAAACAGTGTCATACAATTGAGCACTTTTATCTGAGAGAAAACCAGATAATTTTAAAGTTGTGGATCACCCATCTGTACTTTCATACCATCAAGACATTTACGTTTTATGAAAGTACGCTGGGATCCCTGGTCCAATAATGCAGTTACATTTTTTGATTTATGCCTTTTATCATCAATTTTTACCTGTAACACAGGTAAGGCTACTTCAACAAAACCATCATTATTAACATTAGCAGCAATTTTTACATTAGCTACTGTTGTGTCAGGATTGTCAACATTATCATTATCAACATTATCATATAGACCTTTACACATAACTATATGGTGTCTTCCTTTGTGACATTGATAACAGAAGTTTAATTTGGCATAACAATCCTTTACATTGTGATTACCTAAACATCTGATACATCTGCCAAGTTCCTCCAATCTTTCAACTTTATCATTCCATGAATTGTATGCATTGCAATTCTTAGAAAAATGAGTACCCTTGCAGAAAAGACAATCTCTCATTTCTTTGACTGGTTTCTTATTAACTGGGCTACTCTTAGGAGGGTACTTATTCTTCTTACCTTGTGGAGAATCATTATTTCTGATTCCTGATCCTTGATATGCCCCTATGTAACTCCTTTTAGGAAATGAATTTTGATTATTAACACTGGGATAATTTTTACTTTTGTGAAATTTGACAGATACCTCAGAGTTATTATGTGTTGCATCTTTAAAGTGAGTTAGTTGGCTGGTCTGCAACTGAACAATTAATTCTTGTAGACCTAGTCTTATTTCCTCCAGACCAAAATAACCCTCATGATATTTATTCGAGAGCCATTCAAGTGTTTTACAGCTTAATTTATTCTGTACCATGGCACTCAATAACCAGTCTGATTCCTTCAGATTATATTTATTACTAAAAGTTTTGAGAGTGTTCTCCAGTTTAACTATAAACTGCTGCAAACCTTTGTAAGTGTGATCTGGAGATTTTAAATTAACAATGATATTCACTAGATCCAACCTACTTTGTTCTATATTACCATAAGTGACCTTCAACAAGTCAACTGCTTCCTTGTAAGAGCCATTTTCATTGCGAAAGGCTTGTATGAGTATATGAGCATCTCCTCTTACCTGTCCTTTGAGGTAAAATAATTTAGTTACACAGGCTAGGTCACTCCTGTCATGCACAGCTGCTTTAAAAATTGCCCAAAATTCCTCCCAATTTTCTCCAGGATTAAACACAGGTAAACATAATTCTGGGAGTTTTGGCAAAGACATATTATTTGTTGGAGCAGACTGATTAACTGCCTGATTTACACATTTTAATTTATTCAAGGCCTGACTTTTACAAGAAAGAATCTTTTCCTCTAATTCATAATACTGATCTACTTCAGTCTCATCTATACTTTTTACTAACAAATCTCCTTCATATTTGTTGTAATATAATTTGTACGAATCATATCTATTACCTAAAGCATTTAAATACAATTTTAAATCATCAGTATTCACAGTTTCTTGATTCATTAATTCCAAGCATTTATTATATGCCTTGGTTACATGAATTTTCTTAGCCTGTAGTGATGCTTTCTTTACTCTATATTCCATATGTTTGTCTTTACTAATTTCCTCATTTTCAGCCATGATGCAATGTATTAAATTCAACCCAATTAATAACACTGATTACAACTCAACACTGACACATCCTACCTTTGAATAAATCCCAGCTACTTGAGCTCAGCAATTACATGTAAAAAATTGTAATATAAATTTTAAATGTACATTAATAATGTTAGCTACACTTGAGTTTAGCAATTACACATGTAAGAAATTTATGTATAAATTTTAAATGTACATTAATACAAACCTTTAGCCAGCCTTGGCTTATCAAAATTATTATACAAATTAATATAAATCCTTGCCAGAATTTGGCATAGCAAAATTAATATTATGCACATTAATATAATTAGCAACATTTGCCTTATCAATTACACATACATTGATATAAATCTTGGCCAGAATTGTCTTATCAAATTAATATTGTAATAATTATAATCCACTACACATTAAGTAAAATTAATATTATACACATTAATATAATTAGCAACACTTGTCTTATCAATTACACATACACTGATATAAATCTTGGCCAGAATTGTCTTATCAAATTAATATTATACAAATTAATATAAACTTAACCAGACTTGACTTATCAAAATTAATATTGTAATAATTATAATCCACTACACATTAAATAAATTTGTGAACTTAACATCCACCTCCTTCTGTCATTTCACATATAATTATTAAGTAATTAACCAATTAATGACTTCACTAATTACCTCCGGTTCAAGAAGGACCAACGGGCAATTTAAATGTGGAAAATTGCATTTATCTGTATGTATAATTATGTACATAACAATAAATGAGCATAGATAATTATTATTTATCAGTTAGACAAGTAGGTCGCAAAAATGTCCCCCTTCGATACCTACCACTGTCATATCCACAAGCTGCTCTGGACCTATTGATTAAATGAATTATACATCACCAGGAATTCTGGTAAATATATAAATTTGTGGACTGTATATTAAATTAAAAAATAATTATATATAAATACACAATTACATAACAGAAGGAAAATATATCTTAATATCACTCATCAATTTGACTGGAGATTAATGTGTATTATACCCAGAAAACCTCACTGTCTAAATTTATGAAATTACTGGCCAGAATTAAACATAAACAGACTTATGAGGTTCCTGGAGCTGTGTTGTCCAGTCGCCTGATATTCAAATTATGCAGGAATGCACATCCAACAATTTCGCCTCCTATTTGAGAGGTGTCAGCCCAATTTTAACCTCTAGAGCACGAAAAATTCTTCCCATTCACTCTAACGTTTTGTTCAAGTCAAAACCAAGATGGCGAGTCCCCTTCTACGCAGACGCAGGCTTTCCGTTTTCTATGACATAAATATTAAATACAGTATGGCCATCTATTTACATATAAATACTGAATTTCTGGAAAATATATACAGTATTTTCCACATGCATGTACATGTACAGTATGTGTATGTATACTGCACAAGTAGTTGTGCATGTACATGTACAGTATGTGTATGTATACTGCACAAGTAGTTGTACATGTACATGTACAGTATGTGTATGTATACTGCACAAGTAGTTGTGCATGTACATGTACAGTATGTGTATGTATACTGCACAAGTAGTTGTACATGTACATGTACAGTATGTGTATGTATACTGCACAAGTAGTTGTGCATGTACATGTACAGTATGTGTATGTATACTGCACAAGTAGTTGTGCATGTACATGTACAGTATGTGTATGTATACTGCACAAGTAGTTGTGCATGTACATGTACAGTATGTGTATGTATACTGCACAAGTAGTTGTGTTGTGCATGTACATGTACAATATGTGTATGTATACTGCACAAGTAGTTGTGCATGTACATGTACAGTATGTGTATGTATACTGCACAAGTAGTTGTGCATGTACATGTACAGTATGTGTGTGTATACTGCACAAGTAGTTGTGTTGTGCATGTACATGTACAGTATGTGTATGTATACTCATCTGAGTTTTTTTGTAATGTCTGAACAGTTCTTATTCTTATATTATTTCCTTCTATCTCCTTAGGAAAGTGGGTGAAAATTGTGGAAAAGACTCTTATGTACAGTTCAGGACATACATTAAAGGAAACGTTTCGCCAAGAGTGGCTTCTCAGTCCTAACAGAGAGATAACTAAGAACAAGTATATATAGTGGCAGGAGTTCGGTGGTAGGCTACAAGAGGGTAGTAGTAGCGGTTGCCTGTGATCACGTATGAAGTGTAGAGAGAAGTGTAGCGAAATGAATGAATGTGTGATGTATGTGCATTATTCCTGGAGGTACTGTAGAGTGGAAATTCTTTAAGCTCTTAGAAAGAAGCCTATAACTACCCCTCTTTTAGCTCCGGTGTCATGGTGGAGAAAGAGTTTATTCTCACCTGTTAGTAGGGCACGTCGAGAAATGGCAGTTGGTTGTCCTCTTATAATGCAAATTTTATTATAGATTTCCGAGTGTTGATGGTGTTGAGGATATCGCACACCTCAAGACTTTTGGGTACAGTGACAAAACTGTCATCCACATATCGCATCCAGAAAACTGATATAGGAATGTTGTTTAGGATCCCTGTGGATTCTAGGTCCTCCAAATATAAATTGACCAGGACTTAACTAAGAGATGAGTCCATGGGGTTGAAACCTTACCCGTTCCTTTTTTTTTTTTTCAATTGTTGATACTTGTTATCTTCGAAACTAAGACAGTTATAACGAACACAGTTCGACGAGGCGTACAAAATCCTGGCAAGGTACAGGTAACTGTGAAGATTAATGTCTTGATCAACTGGTACATTTGTAGATAAGACAGTGACATCAGAACTTGCAAGCTTATCACTCACGTTGAGATCCCTCACACGAGTGTTTCAGGTGAGGTTCAGTAATCGCACCCAGAAGTTTCGATACATATTTCGCCAAACTTTCTCTAGCCTATGTGAGGTGCTGCCAATATCAGATGTAATGGGTCGCATAGGTACATTGGGGTTTGCGGGTCTTCGGTAATCCGTAAAACCTGGGTGAGAATTCTTTCTCCATAATCAGTGTCGTAAAATTCGACTAAAAGGCCGGAAACAAGAGGCTAGTGACCCTTTCTCTTGTATAAATTACTAAAAAGACAAAGAAATAGTGAATGGTAATTTAATATATGTAATATAATATAAAATATTTGGTATAACAATAGTTACTAGTTGTCAAAGGACATTTATTGAAAGACTTGGCATGTTTATGTATTCCCCTATATGTGGTTGCAGGGGTCGATTCATAGCTCCTGGCCCCGCCTCTTCACTTCCTTCACTTCCTCCAATTTCTTGACTGACTAGGTGTGGGTTCCATACTGGTGCTGCATACTTAAGTATAGGCACGATGTACAGTGTCATGACTTCTTAGATGGCGAAATGCTATTCTCAGGTTTGCCAAGCACCCATATGCTGCAGCAGTTATTTAATTGAAGTGTGCCTCAACGGACACGTTCGGTATAATGTTTACCCCAAAATCCTTTTCTTTAAGTGAAGTTTACAGCCTTTGATTCCCTAACCTGTACTCCGTCTGCAGTCTTCTTTGCCCTTCCCCAATCTTCATGGCTTTGCGCTTGCTGGGGGTTAAACTCCAGGAACCATTTGTCGGACCAGACGTGTAGCCTTTCCAGATCCCCTTGTAATCTTAGCGTATCCTCGCCCGCTTGTATTCTCCTCATCAGTTTCACATCATCAGCGAACAGCGACGCTTCCATCATGTCATTCACGTATACAAGAAACAGCACCGGACCTAGGACTGACCTTTGTTGAACCCCACTCGACATATGCGCCCACTCTGACACTTATCGCATACCAACACTTGTTTCCTTCCTGTCAGGTATTCTCTGATCCATTGCAGTACTTTCCCTACTATTCATGCATGCTCCTCTAAATTTTGAACCAATCTCTTGTGTGATACTGTCTCAAAAGCCTTCTTGCAGCCCAAAAAGATGCAATCTACCCATCCCTCTCTCTCATGTGTTACCTTTTCATAGAATTACAGTAGGTTTGTGATGCAGGATTTCCCTTCCCTGAAGCTGTGCTCCTTGTCATGTATTAGTCCATTTCTTTCTGGGTGCTCCACCACTCGTTTCCTGATAATCTTCTCGATAACTTCACATATAATACATGTATGTCAGTGACACAGGTTTGTAATTTAGCGCAGCCTGTCTCCTTTCATAAGAATTAGGACTACATTTGCTGTCTTCCACATCACAGGCAGTTGCCCTGTTTCGATAGATTTATTGAAGATTGTTGTTAGTGGCACACACAGTGCATCTGTTACCTCTCTCAGGACCCAAGGAGAGATATCTGGGCCCACTGCCTTTGAGGTATTTAGTTCCCCTAGCAAATTCTTCACCTCCTCAGTTGTGTGCTGTGTGTTCAGCACTTGCTGGTGCACTCTACCACCTCGGTTTGCTGGAAGCATCTCTGTCTCTACTGTGAATACCTTCCTGAATCTCGATCTGACCTCTTAACATACTTCCTGGTCGTTTCCTGTGAGCTCCTCTCCTTCCTTTCTCAGCCTGATTACCTGATCTTTAACTGTTATTTTCCTCCTGGTGTGGCTGTATAACAACTATGGGTCAGATTTGACTTTTAAGTTATGTCATTCTCGTATTGATGCTGGGCTTCTCTCCTTATTCATGCATATTCATTTCTGGCTCTTTGGCTCGGCTAATTTTCGAAACTGGGTCCTTTCCCGTCTATATTTTTTCCATACTCTAGCACATTTGGCTTTGGCCTTTCCACTCCTGGTAACCCATGGGCTCACTCTGGTTTTCCCAGTGTTTCTATTGCCCCTTAGTACAAACTTCTTTACTGCCTCCCTGCACTTTGTCGTCACATGTTCCGGTATTTTGTTTATTGTCTTTCCCTCTAACTTGCTTACCCGCTGCACCTCATGCAAGTATTGCCTCATACTTGTGTAGTTCCCTTTTTTGGAAGTTTGGCTTCTCCCCTCTTCATGCTGTTTCATTCTCCACTGTTAACTCTATTATGATTTGAAACTCAAGACCACATGATCACTAGTACCTAGGGGCCTTTCATGTGTGATATCTTCTATGTCTGAACTGCTCAAGGTGAATATGAGGCCTAGTCTTCACTCTGGTTGTGTCTTTAACATGGTGGTACATGAAGTTTTCCAGTATTGCCTCCAACATCTTGGCTGTCCACATCTTTGGTCCCCTATTTGGTTCTAGATTCTCCCAGTCAGTCTCTGGTTGAAATCCCCCATGATGAATAGCTCTGCCCTGCTCATGTGGACCCTTATGGCAACTTCGGCTAGTGTGTTCACCATCACCGTTGCTTTCATCCTATTCCTGTCTTGGCCTCCTGCTGTTCAGTGGTGGGTTATACATCACTGCTGTCATCACTTTTGGGTCCCCAGTATGAAGTGTTTATATAGTCATCCATTACCCCTCTGATTAGTCCTTCCATCTCAAAATTAATTCCATTGTTTTTTGATGAGCAGTGCAACTCCTCTCCCTGTCTTTCCTAAGGATCTGATAGCCAGATGGGAAGATCGCATCTGTTATCATTTCCTTGAGCTTTGTCTCTGTAATTGCTGTAATGTGATACTTTCCTGCCACTCCTTACTCTTATTTGCAATTTCATCTGCATTAGTATACCATGCGTTCAGCTTCCTTTCTAGAACTGTATTCTGGGCGAGTGTGAGGGGTTGGTGCTGGTGTGGCAGTATTAGTCCCGGGGATGGTAGAGACTGTGGGTGTGGGTCGGTTCTTGTTATCATGTTTGGTTGGTGTGGGATAGGGGTTGAGGGAATGCTGTGGGTGGATCCATAGTGGTTGTGTTTGCTGTGCTTCCCTGTGTACCAGTACCTGCCCTGTCCCCCCCTTCCTGCATCTGGCGCATTCTTGCTCTTTCAGTTGTTCTCTTCTTGTGTTTTGTCGTGGTTGAGGTATGCTCCCCGGTATTTTGGGAACCCTTTAACAATGGCTTCTGCTGCAGGATTTTGTTTCATATAATTTCTGACTTGAATGTCAATTTGATTGGGCGGTTCTTTTTTGTTGAGTATCACCCAAGTCTCTGAAAATTTGTCAGTTGCATTGTGTCCTCTCCTGTTACCGCAATGATGCTCTCAATCTCCCCCTGTCTTTTGTCGTGCGTCTTCCCTTCTGCCTCCTGGAGCTGATGAATAATGAGTGTCCTCTCGCTTTCCTCATCCCATTTCATTTCCCTCCATATATCTGGGTCTGATTTAAGTATCTCCTTGGTTGTCTCCTTTATCTCCCTGAAATCATGGTGGCCTGGTATCATTTCCCTGAGGGGCCTTTCTCTTTCCTCCTCCTTCAGTTCCCTCACTGTCTGCTATTGTTCTTTCACTCAGCTCATTGCTCCTATTGGTCCTTGCCTCTATATTCAGCTTCAGCACTTCCACTTCTTCCTCCAGTCTCTGCATCCTTGCCTCAGCAGCAAGAGCTCATAACTCCCACTTCTTGTTCTCTGTAGATATTTTCTCATTTAGCCTTGTTTTTTTCATTCCTGTTCCATTTTGCTCTTGATCCTTTGTGTCAGTGCTTCCTGTTCAGCCCAGCCATCCCCGGCATGATGAATTTCCTGCTTGGGGTTCAGTGGGGCAGAGAACTGGCAAGGAAGTCAGTAAATGAGGTGATGGAATATGTGGCAAATATGCAAGGAATCTGAGGAGATGTTTGTACACAAGGGTAACAGAAATAATGAAAAAGCCAGGATGAGCCCTTGGTTTACCCAAAGGTGCCGGGAGGCCAAAGCCAAGTGTGCTAAAGAATGGAAGAAGTATAGAAGGAAAAGGACCCAGGAGAATAAGGAGAGCAGTCGTTGAGCCAGAAATGAATATGTACAGGTAAGAAGGGAGGCCCAGAGACAATATGAGAATGACGTAGCAGCAAAAGTCAAATCTGACCCAAAGCTGTTGTACAGCCACATCAGGAGGAAAACAAAAGTCAAGGACCAGGTAATCAGGCTAAGGAAGGAAGGAACGAGGGAAGGTTACAAGAAACGACTATGAAGTATGTGAGGAGCGTAAAATGAGATTCAAAAGAAGTGTTCACAGAGGAGACAGAAGGGACTCCAGTAAGACAGAGAGGTGGGGTACATCGTCAAGTGTTGGACACAATACATACAACCGAGGAAGAAGTGAAGAGGCTGCTAAGCGAGCTAGATACCTCAAAGGCGATGGGGCCTGATAACATCTCTCCATGGGTCCTGAGAGAGGGAACAGAGGCACTGTGTGTACCACTAACGACAATCTTCAACACATCTTTCGAAACAGGGTGACTACCTGAGGTATGGAAGACAGCAAATGTAGTCCCAATTTTTAAAAAAGGAGACAGACACGAAGTATTAAAATGCAGACCAGTCACTGACATGTATAGTATGCAAAGTCATGGAGAAGAATATCAGGAGAAGAGTAGTGGAGCACCTAGAAAGGAATGAGGTTATTAACGACAGCCAGCATGGTTTCAGGGATGGGAAATCCTGTGTCACAAACTTACTTGAGTTCTATGACAGGGTGACAGCAGTAAGACAAGAGAGAGAGGGGTGGGTAGATTACATTTTCTTGGACTGTAAGAAGGCGTTTGGCACAGTTCCACACAAGAGATTAGTGCAAAAGCTGGAGGACCAGGCAGGGATAACAGGGAAGGCACTACAATGGATCAGGAAATACCTGTCAGGAAGACAACAGCTAGTCATGGTACGTGGTGAGGTGTCAGAGTAGGCGCCTGTGACGAATGGGGTTCCACAGTAGTCAATCCTAGGACCGGTGCTGTTTCTGGTATTTGTGAACGACATGACGGAAGGAATAGACTCCGAAGTGTCCCTGTTTGCAGATGATGTGAAGTTCATGAAAAGAATTCAATTGGACGAGGACCAAGCAGAACTTCAAAGTTGATCTGGACAGGCTGCAGGCCTGGTCCAACAACTGGCTCCTGGAGTTCAACCCCACCAAGTGCAAAGTCATAAAGATTGGGGAAGGGCAAAGAAGACCACAGACGGAGTACAGTCTAGGGGGCCAGAGACTACAAACCTCACTCAAGGAAAATGATCTTGGGGTGAGTATAACACCAGGCACATCTCCTGAGGCGCACATCAACCAAATAACTGCTGCAGCATATGGGCGCCTAGCAAACCTCAGAACAGAATTCCGACATCTTAATAAGGAATCGTTCAGGACCCTGTACACCGTGTACGTTAGGCCCATATTTGAGTATGCATCACCAGTTTGGAATCCTCACCTAGCCAAGCATTTAAGGAAACTAGAGAAAGCGCAAAGGTTTGTAACAAGACTAGTCCCGGAGCTAAGGGTTATGTCCTACGAGGAGAGGTTAAGGGAAATCAACCTGACGACACAAAGACAGTGGAGATAGGAGGGATATGATAACGACATTTAAAATACTGAGATGAATCGACAAGGTGGACAAAGACAGGATGTTCCAGAGATGGGACACAGCAACAAGGCGTCACAGATGGAAGTTGATGACTTAGATGAATCACAGGGATGTTAGGAAGTATTTCTTCAGTTACAGGGTTGTCAGGAAGTGGAATAGTCTGGGAAGTGATGTAGTGGAGGCAGGATCCATACATAGCTTTAAGAAGTATGATAAAGCTCATGGAGCAGGAAGAGTGATCCATTAGCGGCCAGTGAAGAGGCGGGGCCAGGAGTTGACTCGACCCCTGCAACCACAACTAGGTGAGTACACACACACAGTCATTGTAGGTATATTATGTTGTTAGGTAAGACACATATGCAACAGTTAGGTATCTTTATTATGAAACGTTTCGCCTACACAGTAGGCTTCATCAGTCGAGTACAGAAAAGTTGATAGAAGCAGAAGATACTTGAAGACGATGTAATCAGTCCATCACCCTTAAAGTTTTGAGGTGGTCAGTCCCTCAGTCTGGAGAAGAGCATTGTTCCATAGTATGAAACAATATGGAGATGAAGTGACAGGATGGAGCTTATATAGCGCCAAGAGGTGAGACGTAGGCCACTAGGAGAGGTAAGAACTCAGATGTTGAGAGGTCAGGTCCCTCTCAAATCCAGCCGCTCTCACTAGTGGAAGTTGTCGAAGTTGATTGCAGGTCTGTACCAAGATACCCTTGTGTTGCATATGTATCTTACCTAACAACCTGTCGGTATTTTATACCATTTTAATGTTCAATCTGTCAGACACTGCAACACAAGGGTATCTTGGTACAGACCTGCAATCAACTTCGACAACTTCCACTAGTGAGAGCGGCTGGATTTGAGAGGGACCTGACCTCTCAACATCTGAGTTCTTACCTCTCCTAGTGGCCTACGTCTCACCTCTTGGCGCTATAAAAAGCTCCATCCTGTCACTTCATCTCCATATTGTTTCATACTATGGAACAATGCTCTTCTCCAGACTGAGGGACTGACCACCTCAAAACTTTAAGGGTGATGGACTGATTACATCGTCTTCAAGTATCTTCTGCTTCTATCAACTTTTCTGTACTCGACTGATGAAGCCTACTGTGTAGGCGAAACGTTTCATAATAAAGATACCTAACAACCTGTCGGTATTTTATACCATTTTAATGTTCAGGTATATTATGACCTGATATGATGTCTAACTGCGTTTTTTGTTTTAAATAATTTTGTCATGTACGTGTTTACCGTTGATGGACTTGTAAGTGCTGTTGCAACAACTTAAAACTTGAACCGAGAACTTCTAGCATTTGTTCTTGATATGAAGTGAAGACGTACATTATATGTATTGTAAACACTTAACGCACTTCTCTTAACTTCAGTTTATTGCTTACTATAACAGATAAGTCTTTTTTGCATTCAGTTTGATATATTCTCTAAATTATTAAGTTTATTTGCGCCTGAGTTATTTTGCAGGTTATTTTCTCTGACTTTTACTCTCACAATCTGTTTTAAAAAATAATCCCGTTCTGTTTATATACCTTTGAAGAATTTCGAGAGTTTCACTACTCTCGGAGCCCGGCCATGGATCAGGCTCGTTGTTTCTGTAAAGTCGCTACACTCTACATTTTCTCTCAGATTTTTCACATTGTTTTAGCTGAAGTTAAAATCTCCTATTAAAACACTTTTTCATCTTGATGCCCTGGTGATTTCCTTCAATAGAAGCTTGCTGTGTTTTCTATCTAAATCTGGGGGTGTGTAGAGTAGATCACACCCAAGATCAACTTGTCGTCCTTAAGGAAATTGTTGCCAAATAGATTGTGTCCATCACTTCCACTTTTATAGCTTGTCTAAGGCAACAGTTTTGTTTTCACTAACATATATCACTACTCCGCCTCCATTCTTGTTGATTGTATGTGCGGGTTATTTGTGTATTGTTCCAGTCACTCTATTGGGCGTTTTTATTCTTTATTAATATAAAACATTTTTTTTTTTCTTCACCTTTCCACTGTTCAGTTTTGTCTTTCCACAATTTCTCAGTGTTACTTGACTCTTATTCCTAAAATTAATGATCTCAAAACCTAAATCATTATTTCCACAAAAACTTTTTTTGCCTTACCAAAACCCTTATATATATAACTTTTCCTAGTTTAAAGCCCTGACACCCTCCAGTGAACTAGCCAGAAGACCCACACCTGCCTTACTTAACCCCATCCCTGACATACATGTCATTTCTGCCATAGAAGTGGTCCCGGTTGATGAATGATACTGCTGTATCCTTACAATTTTTGTCTGGATAACAGTTAATACCAATTGCTGTGGATAGCCATTCATTTCTAAAACCCCTTGTAGGCAAAATTCCACATATTGCAGGGTGCTCTCCCTTCTTCCTAATTATGTCTAACGCTGGTAGGGTCACTGTGGTGTCCAGAGCGAATGAAATGTATTCAATTTTTAATAAGTATTTGGTCTCGGTTTTCACTCAAGGAGACAAACAATATCCCAGTCTTCTTTTTCGGTCTCATTTACATATATTGATAATTTCACATTTGAAAATAAATTTTATCTGTATTGGGGAAAGTCAAAAAGTTGCCAGATGACAAATACCTGAAGAGCAGCGGCGTGAGAACAGGAAGTAGAGTGGGATATTAACTTCAACCGCAGTGAACAAGCTGAAGTGCCGCATGCGGCTCGCCAGTCATGAGTTGGCCATTCTTGTAGTCATATTCTTATGTAAATACTGCAGCTTCTTTCTTCTATCATAGTTGTTACTTTAGTCGTCAGGAAAATAATTCTTAGAAGTTTGTCATAAGCGAGTCAGTGTTGCCGGTATTATGTGTGGTGCGTGGCAGTAGGATGGCCTGTATGATGACCTGGTAGTGCATTATGTTGGTGCGTGGCAGTATGACCTGGTAGTGCATTATGTGTGGTCCGTGGCAGTATGATGACCTGGTATTGCATTATGTTGGTGCGTGGCAGTATGATGACCTGGTAGTGCATTGTGTGTGGTGCATGGCAGTATGATGACCTGATAGTGCATTATGTTGGTGCGTGGCATTATGATGACCTGATAGTGCATTATGTTGGTGCGTGGCAGTATGATGACCTGGTAGTGCATTATGTGTAGTGCGTGACAGTATGATGACCTGGTAGTGCATTATGTTGGTGCGTGGCAGTATGATGACCTGGTAGTGCATTATGTGTGGTGCGTGGCAGTATGATGATCTGGTAGTGCATTTTGTGTAGTGCGTGGCAGTATGATGACCTGATAGTGCATTATGTGTGGTGCGTGGCAGTATGATGACCTGATAGTGCATTATGTTGGTGCGTGGCAGTATGATGACCTGGTAGTGCATTATGTGTGGTGCGTGGCAGTATGATGACCTGGTAGTGCATTATGTTGGTGTGTGGCAGTATGATGACCTGGTAGTGCATTATGTGTGGTGCGTGGCAGTATGATGACCTGATAGTGCATTATGTTGGTGCGTGGCAGTATGATGACCTGGAAGTGCATTATGTGTGGTGCGTGGCAGTATGATGACCTGGTAGTGCATTGTGTGTGGTGCGTGGCAGTATGATGACCTGATAGTGCATTGTGTGTGGTGCGTGGCAGTATGATGACCTGATAGTGCATTATGTGTGGTGCGTGGCAGTATGATGACCTGGTAGTGCATTGTGTGTGGTGCGTGGCAGTATGATGACCTGGTAGTGCATTATGTGTGGTGCGTGGCAGTATTATGACCTGGTATTGCATTATGTGTGGTGTGTGGCAGCATAATGACCTGGTAGTGGAGCGGTGCTCCTGCAACACTCATCCGCGCATCACTGGCTCCTCTGCGAGGGATTCACAGAATAAAACTTCACTGATTTGTGGTTGAGGGAAACGGGACCTAGTTCCTGCGTCCGCCTCCTACACCATTTTGATGGGCATTGCTGATTTGGTCTTCTGGATCTTTTCGCATCTACCCCTGAAGCTGTGTTTTGAGTTTACCTTCATTGAGTGCTTGTGTGTACATGTCTCCGTCAATGGGCGAGTGTGCGTTTTAGTTACTGGTTATCGAAGGCACTTGTCTATGGTCAAGTGCTTCGATAACCAGTAACTATTTGTTGCAGTTGTCGAGTCACAGCTCCTGGCCACACCTCTTTGCTTATCGCACCTTTATATACCTTTGATGTACCTTTGAAGAGTTTCGAGAGTTTAACTACTCTCGGAGCCCGGCCATGGGCCAGGCTCGTCTGGTGCTTTTCTGATCAACCAGGCTGTTGCTGCTGGAGGCCCGCTGCCCCACATATCCATCATAGCCTGGTTGATCTGGCACCTCTTGAAGCTTTGTATGGATCCTGAGTCGACTGCTTCATTCTCCAGATTATTCCACTTCCTGAGAACGCTAAGGCTGAAGAGATATTTCCTAATATATGACTCCTCTGTGTTTTCATCTTCCAATTGTGCCCTGTTGTTCCTGTATCCTAGCTCTGAAACATTCTGCCCTTGTTCACCTTGTCATTTCCTATCAGCATTCTGTCCTCCATTGTCCTCAGGTTGAGTTCCCATTACCTCTCCTAATAGGACATACCCCTTGGCTGCGGGACTAGTCTTGTTGCAAATCTCTGCACATTCTCAAATTTCTTGACGTGTTTAATCAGGTGTGGATTCCATACTGGTGTTGCATACTCCAATATGGGCCTGACGTAAACGGTGTACAGTGTCGTGAATGATTCCTTACTGAGATGTCAAAATGCTATTCTTAGGTTTGACAGGCGCCCATATGCTGCAGCAGTTATTTGGTTAGTGTGCGCCTCAGGGGATGTGCTCGGTATTATACTCACCCCAAAATCCTTCTCCTTGAGTGAGGTTTGCAGCCATTGATCCCCTAACCTGTTCCTTTGATACCTGAATCTGTACTCCGTCTACGGTCTTCTTTGTCCTTCCCCAAAGCTTTGCCCTTGGTGGGGTTAAATTCCAGGAGCTAGTTGTTGGATCAGGCTTGTAGCCTGATCCAACAGCTAGCTCCCTTCTGTTATGTCATTCACAATACAAGAAACAGCAGCGGTCCTAGGACTGACCCATGTGGAACCCCACTCGACACATGCGCCCACTCTGACACC
Source organism: Cherax quadricarinatus (assembly GCF_038502225.1). Taxonomy (NCBI): domain Eukaryota; kingdom Metazoa; phylum Arthropoda; class Malacostraca; order Decapoda; family Parastacidae; genus Cherax; species Cherax quadricarinatus. The sequence goes on along the minus strand of NC_091378.1, from coordinate 13,047,339 downwards.
TCATCACGTACCACCACTCGTTGTTTCCTTCCTGTCGGGTATCCCCTGATATATTGAAATACTTTTCTTGTTATTCCTGTCTGCCTGTGTGTGCGCGCATAAATGTATGTATATACGTACGTACGTGTGTACATAGCTCGTTGGGTGCTTGTGTGCGTGGGAGTTGTACGTTTTTATGGCTCTAAGCACTGAATGACTCTCCAGTCCTAGTGCTTGGTAAATCTCAACTCTTCCTCCCCTTTCTTTCTCTGTCACCTTTATCCTTCCACTTTCCTCCACCCTCTCTCCCATCCGCCCTCTTCACTTCTCCCTCTATACTCTTTCCTTTCCCTTCCTCCCCTTTCATCCGCCCCTTCCTCCATTCCTTGTTTCCCCCTCCTTTCCAGGTATCCTCCTCTCCTCATGCTCTTGCCTTTGCTTCCTCAATATAATTGTCATATGCCTTAGGATGCTTAGAAAAATATAAAATAAAACCTGCCCAAAAATAATCAGGATAGAGAGAAAAATGAACACAACTTTATTATACAGAGATGAATGAATATTAATGAGGAAAAGCATGAATAAACAGCACAAACGAACACTAAACTGAATTTATTAAATCAGGTAATAAAGGAATAACAGCAATCTCTTTCAGAACTACTAGAACTCGGGGGTTCATAAAGAAGCAATGGACAGACAAGCAGACCAGTAGTAGTAGTATTTGGGCGGGGTGGAGGGGGGAGGTGTTATGTGATGGTGGTAACAAGCCAGCAGTTGTGGATGGTTGCGAGGCCGCTGTGTTTACAAACGGTGGCAGTGCAACTCCCAGCTTAATGATGAAGGTAGAGAATAGGTGGGCTAGACTATCACTCACGATGAATCCTGAATTAAGTTGTGAGAGACTGTCCTCAAGAGAATGGACTTCATGTAGTACAAGACGAGTAAAACCGATCGATGGTTTGCATATCAGGCGAAGGCTGCTTCTCCACTCAGTAGCCTTAATAATTACACCTACTCTACGTCAGTCAGAACTGTACATGACGTTGTGAGGTGTCATGTCCTGCCCTGGAGTGGCAGGAGGAGCTCAGAGAGAAGTGAGGGCCCAGGCTGCACAGTGAAGGCAGAATGAAAAGAAATTTAAGCTGAAATAAACAGGAATCAACCTTGAGGTACCCTCAAGGAAGCCTGGGAAATTTATCCAGCAAACTACCGCACCCTCAGAGAAAATGAAAATACATCCTATCAGAGGTTTCCTCGCACATAGGATAGTAGCACACTGCTGATGTCCCACAATGTAACTAGCATATAAAAGAAAGTAACAGCATGAACATCAAAATGGTATACAATACCGACAGGTTGTTAGGTAAGACACATATGCAACAGTTAGACAACTTTATTCCGAAACGTTTCGCCTACACAGTAGGCTTCTTCAGTCGAATACAGAAAGTAGGCAGGAACAGTAGAGATGTGAAGACGATCGTCTTCACATCTCTACTGTTCCTGCCTACTTTCTGTATTCGACTGAAGAAGCCTACTGTGTAGGCGAAACGTTTCGGAATAAAGTTGTCTAACTGTTGCATATGTGTCTTACCTAACAAGTAACAGCATACTGCTGATGTCCCACAATGTAACTAGCATATAAAAGAGAGTAACAGCACACTGCTGGTGTTCCCACAATGAAACTAGCATATAAAAGAGTAGCAGCACACTGCTGGTGTTCCCACAATGTAACTAGCACATAAAAGAGTAACAGCACACTGCTGGTGTTCCCACAATGTAACTAGCATATAAAAGAGAGTAGCAGCACACTGCTGATGTTCCCACAATGTAACTAGCATATAAAAGAGAGTAACAGCACACTGCTGATGTTCCCACAATGTAACTAGCATATAAAAGAGAGTAGCAGCACACTGCTAGTGTTCCCACATTGTAACTAGCATATAAAAGAGTAACAGCACACTGCTGGTGTTCCCACAATGTAAGTAGCATATAAAAGAGAGTAACAGCATACTGCTGATGTCCCACAATGTAATTAGCATATAAAAGAGTAGCAGCACACTGCTGGTGTTCCCACAATGTAACTAGCATATAAAAGAGTAGCAGCACACTGCTGGTGTTCCCACAATGTAACTAGCATATAAAAGAGTAACAGCACACTGCTGGTGTTCCCACAATGTAACTAGCATATAAAAGAGAGTAGCAGCACACTGCTGATGTTCCCACAATGTAACTAGCATATAAGAGAGTAACAGCACACTGCTGATGTTCCCACAATGTAACTAGCATATAAAAGAGAGTAGCAGCACACTGCTAGTGTTCCCACATTGTAACTAGCATATAAAAGAGAGTAACAGCACACTGCTAGTGTTCCCACAATGTAACTAGCATATAAAAGAGAGTAGCAGCACACTGCTGATGTTCCCACAATGTAACTAGCATATAAAAGAGAGTAACAGCACACTGCTAGTGTTCCCACAATGTAACTAGCATATAAAAGAGAGTAACAGCACACTGCTAGTGTTCCCACAATGTAACTAGCATATAAAAGAGAGTAACAGCACACTGCTGGTGTTCCCACAATGTAACTAGCATGTAGAGTAGCTTACCAGTACTTTATGGTAACCCTATATCGCTAGCAAGGCACGTCGCCTCTGCTGCCCATCCTCTTCGACTAATCTGTTGATGCTGGCTGCACGTAGTACAACATTTGCACAACAGTTGACCAGAAAATGATTTGAGGAACATGTCAAGTTCCCGTTTGAAGGCAGTGGAGATAGATTTGCTGTTAATTCCCCTTATACACGAATGGCTATAAAAAGTCAAGGAACCGACAAGTTCTCTGTCAGGGTACATGGCGCTCCCATACTTTTTACTGGAGTTTCTTTCTCTCGTACGGATTGGTTTTGGTGTGCAGGTTTGGGACCAGTTCCTCCAGTATTTTCCAGGTACAAATTGTAATGACAGTACACTTGTAGGGGCAACACGCGTTTTTGAGCTCCAGACAATTAGCGCTTTTCTCTCTGACCTTGAGGGGATATGGCGCGGAAAACATGCGTACCAACCTGTAAAATGTGTAAGCACATTTCAAAAAACAATTCAAGGTAATATCAGTGCACTCCGAAGAGAACAACAGAATATAGTATCTAGAATATAGTATCTAGAAAATAGTATCTAGACTATAGTATCTAGAATATAGTATCTAGAATATAGTATCTAGAATATAGTATCTAGAATATAATATCTAGTGTTTAGTGTATAGTAGTGCCAAATTTCAACCAGTGCCTAAAGGTGCTGCGCACAGTAATTGTTTGTGATGAAAAGTGAGTGTAGAACGGAGAGAGGAAGTCAGATCAATGCTCAGCGCACAATTCCAAGTGTGGGATAAAACTAATTATGTTTTGGAAAGTACTAGAAAGAAAGAGAAAACTAGGATAAATAAGTTTCAGAGGTAAAACACTGGAAACTAGGCCTAAGTGTTTCCACACTGTTCTTGGATTACCGTTATATAGTGAGTGGTTCTTTACCCATATACTGGGAGAAAATTCTTACAACCTCTCCTCCTAGTGCATTCCTCTCAGTTCTGGTACTAGCCTGTGAGAAAGTTTGGTTGTGAATTATTTTATGCCTGCTTCATTCAAGTGTTTGCACTTTTCAAATTAGCCTGAGACCAAAGAAATACTACCTTACATTCCTATGACTCATCTGCATCTTTAGCTTCCACCTGTGTCCCAATAATCCTGGTCCTCTTGGTTCAAACACTGTCCCTATCAGCCCTATTAATTCCTGATAAGATTTTGTACATAGGAATCATGTGACCCCTATCCTTGTTCTTCTCTCCTGTAAGGTCGTTAAGTTTACTTCTGTCAACCTCTCCTTATAGTACATTCTTCTTAGTTCTGGTACTAACCTGTGAGAAAGTTTGGTTTTGAATTATATTGTACCTGCGGAGTGAATTACCCCTACCTTTGATGAGTTCCGAGAGTTTTTGTACTCCCAGACCCAGGCCTTTGTACTTGTCTGGTCAACCAGGCTGTTGCTACTTGTGGCCCTCTCACCCACATATCCTTATAAGCTGCCTTCATGATGTTTGTCCCCTCATTTGAACTTAGAAGGCTTAATTAAAGATGAATTAGACACATGTGCAACATCTGGGTATCTTTGCTTGTAGATGTTTCGCCATCCAGTGGCTTCCTCGGTTCGATACGGAGAAGAATGGTTGAAAATCAGAAGGAATTTGAGGTAATCAATCCATCGACCCGGAGCTCATTAATCTTTATAAGAATGCAACATAGGGGCTTATATACTGCAGACAGGATTTAGATAAATAGACTGATCATATCGACTTCAGGACAAATTTCTGATTTATCAACCAGTCTTCGTGCCTGTGCTTCATATTCTTCAAGACTACGATGCTCATCGCCTACTACTCCTGATCCATCGGGAGGCCTGGTCATGGACCGGGCCGCGGGGGCGTTGATCCCCGGAATAACCTCCAGGTAACCTCCAGGTACTAGGCTGAGGGACTGATTACCTCATCTTCCACTGTCTGCTGGATATATTTCTAGTCTTCATATTATGTCCAAGTAGTGTATTGATAAAGCCACTTGGAGGGCGAAACATCGAAAAGATGTTGCGTACGTGTCTTACTCATCATCTTATGGCTACTGAATACCATTGATATATGATATGTGAAGATCACCACCCACAGCCACCCATCACCTCCCACAGCCACCCATCAACCACCACCCTCCCACACCACAAACACCACCATCCACAGCCACCCATCACCCACCACCCACCCACAGCCACCCATCACCCACCACCCTCCCACAGCCACCCATCACCCACCACCCTCCCACAGCCACCCATCACCCACCACCCTCCCACACCACAAACACGCACCATCCACACCCACCAATCACACAAAATGTTCACCATCACTAATTTACAGTTGTTTTGCCACTGATGTGCAGATGCAGCAGTTCAAACTGCAACATTCCTTCCCCCCCTTTCATAATTAACTAAATATTTTTATAGGTATAGAATGCTTATAATAAAGTAGATTATACCATTTAGTGGGAGATACAAGCAACTATTACTTGAATGGTAGGCAGGATAATGAGCCGGGGTTGAAAAGGCATGGGGTAAATTTAAGAATACAGTGTTACAGTGCACAGCAGTGTTGGTTATAGGGGGGGGTGCATGTGGGAGGAGGAATGATTGGTGTAATGAGGTGAAGAGGGTGGTAAAAGAAAAGAAAAAGTTACCATGTGAGAGGTTTTTGGAAGGTAAAGATAACGCAGAAAACAGAGTATATGGAGAGAAAAAAAGAGAGGTTAAATGAGTAGTGAGAGTGGAAAAAGAAAGATTAATAAATTCAGTTAGGGTTGGCAACAAATGGACCTGGGAGTTGAAAATGAAAGAGATGTTAAATAAGACTAAGCCAGATCACCGGAGGTTCCTGGGCTCGGGAACACTAGTGAGGGTGATGGAGTGCTGCCTACAGCCACTTCTGTGCTACTGTAACAGTCACCCACTGATGCTCCCTGTGGCCACTACTATCACAATTTTTTTTTTTTACATTATGGATCCCTCACTTTATTGTCAAGCTAAGAGCTGTTACCAACATCAGCTCATCTGAAAGCATTTTTATTGTTATGAAACATACAAGTAGGAACAGGATGAAGTTGAAGCCATCTGTGGGTCAGTATTTTTATTTGATCAAGACAAAGATCACGACATCCAGGAAGATGACGGGGTGGGTATTGAGAACTTTCAAACAATGCCGATGGTGACACTCTTCAAATCGGTAGTGCTCCCTCACTTAGAATATTGCTCAGTGCTGACGGCCCCGTTTAAAGCAGGAGAAATATCAGAGCTGGAACAAATACAGAGATGGTTTACGGCTCACATTGAGCCAGTAAAGCACCTAAACTACTGGGAACGCCTTCAAGTCTTGATCATGTACTCATTGGAGCGGAAGAGAGAGAGAGAGAGAGATACATGATAATATATACCTGGAAAGTACTCGAGGGCCTGGTGCCAAATCTGCACACTGCCATACCAACATACTGCAGTGAGAGATATGGGAAGAAGTGTAAAATAAACCCATTAAGGAGCAGGGGTGCGGTGGGCACAATAAGGGAACACTGTATCAACATCCGGGGTCCCAGACTATTCAACAACTTACCAGAAGATATCAGAAACACGGCTGGAACAAGTGTAGAAACCTTCAAGAGGAAATTGGACAAGTATCTTCACCAGGTGCCAGATCACCCAGGCTGTGATGGATATGTGAGGCAGCGGGCCTCCAGCAGCAACAACCTGGTTGACCAGGGAAGCACCAGACAAGCCTGGCCCATGGCTGGGCTCCGAGTGTAGTGAAACTCTTGAAACTCTTCGAAAGTAAAGGTATACCCACCACCCTCCCACACCACACACACACACACACACACACACACACACACACACACACACACACACACACACACACACACACACACACACACCATACACCACCACCCACCACCACCCTCCCACACCACAAACACGCACCATCCACATCACATGCCTCTCCTTCCCTACCCAACACCGCTGTCCAAGCACTTACACCACCACCACCAAAAACTATCACCATCAGCACCACTTAGAACAGTATAAGTCGGTGTTCAGCAACTCACTCAATGACAGCAAGACAGAAAATGCAGAAACATTTTTCACTCCAGCAGAAGGCCGCGCAGACCAACTAACGGACATTAGTACGAATCCCATAGACTTCGAAAAAGAAATGGGTAACATACACACTTACTCAGCACCTGGACCAGATTCATGGAATGCCCTATTTATAAAGAAGTGCAAAGTACCACTAGCACGAGCCCTCAGTAGTCTTTGGAGAAAGAGCTTAAATCTAGATGAAATACCGGAGGCCTTAAAGAGTGCAGACATAGCTCCTTTGAATAAGGGAGGTAGTAGAGCACTAGCTAAAAATTACAGACCAGTAGCCCTAACTTCCTACATTATAAAAATCTTCGAAAGAGTGATGAGACGGCAGGTTACAAATTTCATGGACCAGCACAACCAACATAACCCGAACCAACATGGTTTTACAGCAGTACGATCATATCTGTCACAGCTGCTGAACCATTATGACAAAATTACGGAGGAATTGGAAGACGACCAAAACGCAGATGTGATATACATAGATTTTGCAAAAGCGTATGGCAAATGCGATCATGGAGTGAAAGCAAACAAAATGAAGGCCATGGGCATTACGGGGAAGGTAGGCAGATGGGTTCGGCTCAGTTCCCCAAGGCACTGTCCTGGCACCTCTATTGTTTCTCATCCTCATAGCAAACATAGATAAAAACACCCGTCACAGTTTTGTATCATCATTTGCAGATGACACTAAAATAAGCATGAAAGTAACCACAGTAGAAAACACTGAAAAATTACAGGAAGATATAAGTAGGGTTTACCAGTGGGCAGTGGAGAACATGATGTTCAGTGGTGACAAGTCCCAGCTGCTTAGGTATGGAAAGAATGAAGAACACAAAAGGAACACTGTTTACAAAACTCAAGAGGATCCCCAAATAGAACGAAAGGAACACGTACAAGACTTGGAAATAAGTCTTTGAAAGACCTTAATTTAGCCTTAAGAACTTTCAAATCTAGGGGAAATAATGTCAGTGGTGACTTTTTTCAAATTGCTAGTGCTCCTGCATTTGGAATATTGTTCATTGTTGACGGCCCCGTTCAAGGCAGGAGAAATATCAGAGACGGAACAAATACAGAGTTCGTTTACAGCCCACATAGAGCCAGTAAAGCATTTAAATTACTGGAAACGTTTTAAAGTATTGAACATGTACTCACTGGAGCGGAAGAGAGAGAGAGACATACATGATAATATATACCTGGACAGTACCGGAGGGCCTGGTCCCAAATCTGCACACTGCCGTAACAACATACTGGAGCGAGAGATATGGGAGAAAATGCAAAATAAACTCAGGAGCAGGGGTGCGGTGGTCACAAAAAGGGAACACTGTATCAACATTCGTGGCCCCTTACCATTCAACATCTTACCGGAAGATATCAGAGACACGGCTGGAACAAGTGTAGAAGTCTTCAAGAGAAAAGTGGACAAGTATCTTCACCAGGTGCCAGATCAACCAGGCTGTAATGGATATGTGGGGCAGCGTGCCTCCAGCAGCAACTTCCTCCTTGACCAGGCAAGCACCAGGCAAGTCTGGCTTGTGGCCGGGCTCCAGGAGTAGTAAGACTGGAAACTGATCGAAGGTATATCATCACCAGTAGTACTGGAACGGTGACCCAGGATAATGTTAAGTATAACAGACTGAAGTAAATAAGTTGAACAAAATAGTAGAGGGGGAGATCGATCTAAGAGAGTAGAGCAGGTAGTTAATGGAATGAGCTACATGTGAATTATGTTCACCCACTCATCCCCCCACCTTAAACCCACCCCCTCACCCCAGACCCACAGGAAACCGCATATAAAACAAAAGCACTCACAATCAGAATTGCTAGACGAGTCAGACCCAAGGCCGGCCTCTGGGAGTAGAAAAACTCTCGGATCTCATCAAAGGTATATCTGAGGTCTTTTTCGCCTATATTCCTAGGAGTATGGTTGAAGGGACGTACACGGTTCTCGGTAGTTCACATATTTGATTGAATGTGTATGGATAATAAAGGTTCTCTCTATGTTTTCCAGCTCAGCAATATCATTCTTCTTGTATAAGACTGGTATACAATACCGACAAGATGAAATTAAGACACATGTGCAACATCTGGGTATCTTTATTGTAGACGTTTCGCCATCCAGTGGCTTTATCAATACAAATTCCAGGACATAACTAGAAGACAGTAGAACTATGTACATAACCTTCACGACTACGACAACTTCTACCACAACTAACCCATCTCTTTGGGTAGGACCTACTTCCACTGCGGAATCCCGCCTACCAGTGACTATGCCCTCGTCTGCTACACGTCCCATTTCCATCTGACGTTAGTATAAAAGCATCAGGCGCCTTGCGTCTGCTTCAGAATCTCCACGACTACGATGCTCTTCGCACTTACTCCAAGGTTGAGGGACTGATTACCTCATCTTCTGTACATAGTTCTACTGTCTTCTAGTTATGTCCTGGAATTTGTATTGATAAAGCCACTGGATGGCGAAGCGTCTACAATAAAGATACCCAGATGTTGCACATGTTTCTTAATTTCATAATTCTTCTTGAAGGTGGCCGTTAGTCTAGAGCAGTATTCCAGCCTGGAGAAAACAAGTGACTTTAGTAACATCATCAATGGCTCAGCATCTCATATTCTGAACGTTCTAGGTACCTAGCCTTGAAGTACCATTAGCACAATTGTTGTGATCCTTTAATGTGAGATGCTCTGACAGCTTTACTGTTAAGTCTCACATATGGAAGTTTCGCTGTGTGAATGGTTCGACTTCGTTTTACTCCGTTTTGGTGTTCCTTTCCTCCATTTTTCCATACCGTAGCAACTGAAATTTGTCCTCATTGAAGATAACATTGTTGTCTGGAGGAAACTGGAAGATTCACTGTATCTTCCTTACAGCAGCACACTTCTGCTATTGACTATTTTGATTAATCAAGAATGTTATGTTGTTGTTCTTTATCTCAGTCACTACCACCACTACCATCATCTCTGCTTCACCACCACCACTACCACCATCTCTGCTTCACCACCACCACTACCACCATCTCTGCTTCACCACCACCACTACCACCATCTCTACTTCACCACCACCACCATCTCTACTTCACCACCACCACCATCTCTGCTTTACCACCACCATCTCTACTTCACCACCACCACCATCTCTGCTTTACCACCACCATCTCTACTTCACCACCACCACCATCTCTGCTTTACCACCACCATCTCTACTTCACCACCACCACCATCTCTGCTTTACCACCACCATCTCTACTTCACCACCACCACCACCACCATCTCTACTTCACCACCACCACCATCTCTACTTCACCACCACCATCTCTACTTCACCACCACCATCTCTACTTCACCACCACCACCACCACCACCACCATCTCTGCTTTACCACCACCATCTCTACTTCACCACCACCACCACCATCTCTACTTCACCACCACCACCACCACCACCATCTCTACTTCACCACCACCACCACCACCACCACCATCTCTGCTTTACCACCACCATCTCTACTTCACCACCACCACCACCATCTCTACTTCACCACCACCACCACCACCATCTCTACTTCACCACCACCACCACCACCACCATCTCTACTTCACCACCACCACCACCACCACCATCTCTACTTCACCACCACCACCACCAGCACTACTTCACCACCACCACCACCACCATCTCTACTTCACCACCACCACCATCTCTACTTCACCACCACCACCACCACCATCTCTACTTCACCACCACCACCACCATCTCTACTTCACCACCACCACCACCACCATCTCTACTTCACCACCACCACCATCTCTACTTCACCACCACCACCACCACCATCTCTACTTCACCACCACCACCACCATCTCTACTTCACCACCACCACCATGTCTGCTTCACAACCACTACCTCTTCTGCTTCAACACACTTCCCTCTTGCTCCTACTCTTCTTGTCTCTTCCCATTCTTTCTTTCCGCTCACCCCTTTCCCTACGTTCTTTTTTCATTTTTCTCCTGATTCCTTCTCCCTCGTCTCTCCGTCACTTTGTGTGTGTGTGTGTGTGTGTGTGTGTGTGTGTGTGTGTGTGTGTGTGTGTGTGTGTGTGCGCGCTCATTTGTATTCAGCGATTTGTGTTTGCTTGGAGCCGATACTTAGTTTCTGGCCTCTCCTTCTAGGCTACCTTGCTCGGCATCACTGCCTTCTGGCCTTTTGGACCTTATCATATCTACTCTTGAAACTGTGTAATGAATGTGCTTCCACCACTCCCCATCCAAGTCTTTCCACTTTTGAAATTACCTTGAGACTAAAGAAATACTTCTTTACGTGTCTGTGGCTTATGTGCGTTTTTAACTTCCACTTGTATTCCCATAATCCTGGTCCTCTTCAAACAATGTCCCTATCAGCTCTGTCAGTTACAGTAAAGATTTTGTACATAGTAATTATGCTCACCTTCCTTGTTCTTCTCTCATGTAAGGTCAAGTTAACGTCTTTCAACCTATCCTCATAGTGAATTCCTCTCAGTTTTGGTACTAGCCTGGTTTCAAGCCTTTGGAACTTTTCTCCAGTTTGTTAACATGCATGACCAGATGTTGGTTCCATGCTGGAGCCGCAAACTTAAAGATTGGCATAGCACATGTGTATAAGGCTATGAAGGATTCTTCAAGTTTCTGAATGCTATTCTGAGTGAATAGTGAGTAAGAGATATGGGAGGAAGTTCAAAATATGCCTAGTGAGAAGCAGGGGTGCGGTGGGGCTAATAAGGGAACACTATATCAACATTCGGGATCCCAAACTGTTCAACATCTTGCCAAAAGATATCAGAAAGACTGCTGGAAGAAGTGTAGAAGCCTTCAAGAGGAAACTGGACAAGTATCTTTACCTGGTGCTAGGTCAACCAGGCTGTGATAGATATGTGGGACAGCGGGCCTCTAGCAGCAACAGCCTGGTTGACCAGGCAAGCACCAGACAAGACGAGAATAGTGCCTGTTCTTCAAGTCCTGATGAAGCCACTGGGTTTCCTCAATAAAGATACCCAAGAGTTGCACATGTGTCTAATTTATCAATAGTGAAACTCTCGAAATTCTTCATAGGTATATCAAAGGTAAAGAGGATTCATAATCTTGTATGCCTCTGCCGTTATACGGTTTATGTGCAGTTCTGGCGATGTGCTTGGTGTTATATTCACTCCTAGGTCCAATTCATTCCCTGATACTTGCAGGTCCTCTCCTTCCAGTCTGTACTGTGTCCGGTCTGCTCTCTATCGGAAGAGCATGGCGTTGCCTTTGTTTGTGTTGAACTTGAGAAGCCACTTGTTTGTCTACATCTCCAGTCCGTTGATGTCTCCCTGGAGTTTATCTCTGTTCTCTCCTGTTCTTACTTTTCTCATTAGTTTTACATCAGCAAATAGTGACGTTTAGAAGTCAGTCTCCTCTTACATTTGGAGCGGTAGTGGTCCTAACACTGATCCTTGTGGAATTCCACTCGTTACTCCCTCTCTTTCGGATGTGTCATCTCTTACTGTTATTCGATACGATAGGATACGATAGATTCTAGGTAAGACCCCAAGAAGGGGTGAGTGGGGAAGTGGGGATAGAGGAAGAATAGGTTGGTTAGAGGAAGGGTTATTGTAAGAGGGAAAGAACCAGGGCTTAACCCAGTAGCTGAGGTGAAGGCTATTCAGGAGTTTGTGCGCAACTAAGGGACTGGTCGGGGGAAGGGGGGAGGGGGGCGACAAAGCGCGAATCGCACGGTACAAGGGCTTTATTAAAGGTCCATACCTGTGAGTTACAGGTTAGTGAGTCAAGATTTTAGCAAGGTTATTTGTATATAGGAATTGGGTCAGGAGCTAGTAACGAGTAGAAGAGGTTGTGTGTGTTTGCTGGTCTGCGTATTTCGTCGTCTAGGTATGAGGTCCAGTAGTCATGTCGGGTCTCTAGTCTGTCTGTTTGTTTATCGCTAAGCTGTTTCCAGTACACGTTTAGAGCAGGGATGTTCGCACGGGCGTGGATGGACTCACTTGTGATGAATTCATCCCATCGGGTGTCGAGCACCCAGCGTAAGGCTTTGTTCTGGATGCGTTGTAGTTTACGTCTGTTTGTCACAGCTGCTAGGGAGAGGGCTAGTGGGCAGTAAGTTATTAGTGGACGGATGAGGGCTTTGTATAGATGTAGTTTCGTTTTTTTGGAGGCTTGCCATAGCTTGGACAGCCCCGACAGGGCCTTGGATGCAATGGTTTGCTTCTGGTTGATGTGTTTGTGTATTCGCATGTTGTAGTCTAGATTAACTCCTAATACGTTGGTTGTCTGTGAGACAGGGATGTTTTGATGGGTATCAGCTATCCTGAGTATTACTGGAGGAGGGGGTTCGCGTTTCCTGTAGTGGAAGTAGGTGATTTTGGATTTTGCAGGGTTGGTTTTTATTCTCCATTTTTGTTCCCAGTGTGTAATCTGGTCTACTTCGGTTTGTGTTCTGCGGGCTAGAGTGGTTATTTGTCTGTGGGTTGCGAGTTGGGTGATGTCATCTGCATATGCAAGTGTTATTGTGGGGTCAAAGGCAGGCGCTGGGATGTCGTTGGTGTAGAGGATGTAGAGGGTGGGTGAAAGGACTGAACCCTGGGGAACTCCAGCCTGTAGTGGGAAGTACTGAGAGAAGCATCCATGGAACTTCATCCTCATGGCCCTGTCGTCTAGGAAGTTACAGAGTAGTTTGCTGATAGTCCGAGGGAGGTCGAAGTTGGAACATAGCTTAAACTTTAAGCCGTTGTGCCACACTGTGTCAAATGCTTTCTCTACATCTTTTGCTACTAGGGCTGTCTTATTCCCTTGGTGTTTGTTTATGTGGATGTAGTTTAGAATTAAATTCAGTGCGTCTTGAGTGGAACGGTTTGATCTGAAGCCAAATTGGCCATTGTATAAAAGGGAGTTTGTTTCAAGATGTCTACGTAGTCTAGAGTTTATGATTTTTTCATAGATCTTTCCCAGTACTTCGAGTAAGCTGATGGGGCGGTAGTTTTTTGGGTCAGAGTGGTCTTTATTGGGTTTTGGGATGAGGATAGCAGTGGCTGCTTTGAAGAGAGTGGGGAAGTAGCCGGATGCAAGTGATGCATTGAGGAGGTTGGTGAAGGCTGAGATGATAGAGTCAGGGAGGTGTTTTAGGATGATGTGGTTGATGCCAGAGGCTCCTGGGGCTTTAGGAGGGAGGCGCTGAATGAGAGCTTTAATGTCATTGGCTGTGATGGGGGTGTCAAGTTCCTGAGTGGCAGTGAGTCAAGTTGTATGTACCTATCTGGTACCGTTAGGTGTACGTGGTCAGTGTTCCATTGGTCTGTTTGTTGTGTATGTGGCAGAGTGTCTGGTAGTGGAGGGTGTGGGTGGAAAATGTTCTCCCATATTTCTTTGAAGATGTTTGTTGCTGTTTGTGGGTCCGTGATGTTTCTGTTGTCGTGGATGATGTGTTCGAATTTTTTGTTGTTGTTGTTACCTCGGATTTTGTTGATGAAGTTCCAGAAAGTTTTGGGGTCTTTTATGAGTTGCTCATTTGCCTGGTGTACGAGTCCAGCCCAGTGGTTGTTGTGGTCCTGCTCTAGGCTATGAAGTATGTTATTCCTGACGTATGTGAGGTCCTGTCTTACCTGGTTGAATCTGTGTGTTGAGGCGGAAGCGGTTGTGGTAGCATATGAGGAGTCTATTGGTTCTGATTGAGGGAGTGAATGAGTATCTAATGGTGTGTGTTTTTAGTGGGTATCGCAGTGTTGGTTGCACGTTTTATTGTCTCAAGGATGGTAACGAGCTGTGTGTCAATGTCTGTGATTTGTTTGTTGTTGTAGTCGTAGTTCAGGTTAGTGTTGTTGATGGTGTTTTGAAAGGACTCCCAGTTTGCCTACTTGTATGCTGGTGTTGGTGGTGTAGGAATACAAATTGGGTTAGTCGAGATATGTAGGATGATGGGAATGTGGTCAGATCCAGTGATGGGACCAGGAGCTATGTAGTGTTGGAAGAGAGTGCTGGCTCTGTTTGCGAGTATTATGTCAGGTTTTCCTTGTCCTTGGTGCCCATAGAATGTGTTGAAGTGTGGACCTAGGTACCGTAGATGTTTGTGGTTTGAGAAGTTATGTAGTTGTGTGCCTAGTTGGTTGGTGGAGTTGTGGTTGAAAGCTGGGTGTTTCGCATTCATGTCTGCCAGCAGGTATGAGGGAGTGTTGGTGTGGTTGAAGACGAGAGATAGGTCGTGTGCATTGAGGGCTGTGTTGGGCCTAGCATATGTGGTGAAGAATATGAGGGGTCCTAGGTGAGTGTGTAGCCTGACAGCTAGGGAGTGTTGGTGTGTGAAATGTAGAGGTAGGAATTCGTGTCTAATGGTGGAGTTGACCAGGATGGCAACTCCATCGTGTGGGTCTTGTGGGGATTGTTTGGTGGTGTAGCCAAAGTGTCGGATGTGTTGGTTTGCCTGTAGGCTTGTGCTGTTTAGTAGAACTACATAAGTTTTTTCTGCTTCGATGAGCTCATCTATCATGTGTCTAATGTGGTAGTAATGTCTCACATTGAGTTGGATTACCTTGAAGATGTCAGTGAAGATTGGGAAGCAGGAGAGTTGTTATCTACTATTACTCTCTGCCTTCTGTCATTAAGGTACTTCCTTACGCACTGGAGCACTCTGCCTTTTAAATTTGCTTACTCTTCTAATTTTTGGTCTAATCTCTGGTGTGGAATGGTATCGAATGCTCTTCTACTGTACAAGAAATTGCAGTCCTCACTGCACTCTGTAGTTGAATTCCAGCAATATCTTAAGACACGATTTTCCATTCCTAAATCCATGCTCTTTTTCTGTGTGTGTGTGTGTGTGTGTGTGTGTGTGTGTGTGTGTGTGTGTGTGTGTGTGTGTGCTCACCTAGTTGTGGTTACGGGGTCGATTCACAGCTCCTGGCCCCACCTCTTCACTGGTCGCTACTGGGTCGCCCTTCTTGCTCCATGAGCTTTTATCATACCTCTTCTTAAAGCTATGTATGGATCTTGCCTCCACTACATCACTTCCCAGACTATTCCACTTCCTGACAATTATGTGACTGAAGAAATGCTGCCTAATATCCCTGTGATTCATCTGTGTCTTCAACTTCCAACTGTGACCTCTTGTTGCTGTGTCCCATCTCTGGAATATCCTGTCGCTGTCCACCTTGTCGGTTCCTCTCAGTATTTTATATGTCGCCATCATATCTCCTCTCTCTCTCTCTCTCCAGTCTTCCGGTGTCGTCAGGTCGATTTTCCTTAACCCTCTTCTCGTAGGACATACCCCTTAGCTCCGGGACTAGTCTTGTTGCAAGCCTTTGCACTTTCTCAAGTTTCTTTACGTGCTTGGCTAGGTGAGGGTTCCAAACTGGTGCCGCATACTCCAATATGGGCCTAACGTACACAGTGTACAGGGTCTTGAACGATTCCTAATTAAGTTGTCGAAATGTTGTTCTTAGGTTTGCTAGGCGCCCGTATGCTGCAGCAATTATTTGGTTGATGTGCGCTTCAGGAGATGTGCATGGTGTTATACTTACCCCAAGATATTTTTCCTTGAGTGAGGTTTGTAGCCTCTGGCCCCTTAGACTGTACTCCATCTACCGTCTTCTTGGCCCTTCACCAGTCTTCATGACTTTGCACTTGGTGGGGTTGAACTCCAGGAGCCAGTTGTTGGACCAGGCCTGCAGCCTGTCCAGATCCCTTTGTAGTTCTGCATGGTCCTCGTCCGATTGAATTCTTCTCGTCAACCTCATATCATCTGTAAACAGGGACGCTTCGGAGTCTATTCCTTCTGTCATGTCATTCACAAATACCAGAAACAGCACCGGTCCTAGGACTGACCCCTGTGGAACCCCACTCGTCACAGGCGCCCACTCTGACACCTAGCCTCGTACCATGGCTCGCTGCTGTCTTCTTGACAGGTATTCCCTGATCCATTGTAATGCCTTCCCTGTTATCCCTGCCTGGTCCTCCAGTTTTTGCACTAATCTCGTGTGGAACTGTGTCAGACGCCTTCTTACAGTCCAAGAAAATGCAATCTACCCACCCCTCTCTTGTCTAACTGCTGTCACCCTGTCATAGAACTCCAGTAGGTTTGTGACACAGGATTTCTCATCCCTGAAACCATGTTGGCTGTTGTTGATAATCTTCTCCATAACTTTGCATACTATACCTGTCAGTGACACTAGTCTATAGCTTAGTGCTTCTTGTCTTTTTTTTTTTTTTTAAATTGGGACTACATTTGCTGTCTTCCATACCTCAGGCAATCTCCCTGTTTCCATAGATGTGTTGAATATTGTTGTTAGGGCTATATGTAGCGCTTCTGCACCCTTTCTCAGGACCCATGGAGAGATGTTATCAGGCCCCATCGCCTTTGAGGTGTCTAGCTTGCTCACCAGCCTCTTTACTTGTGTGTGTGTGTGTGTGTGTATGTGTGTATGTGTGTGTGTGTATGTGTGTGTGTGTGTAGGTGTATGTGTGTTAGTTACCATTTTGTCCTAGGCACATGTCGATTAGACGCTAGGCCTGTTGTATATGCGTGCTTGTATGTGTGCATGTGTGTGTGTGTATGTGTGCATGTGTATGTGTGCGTGCGTGCGTGTGTGTGTGTGTGTGTGTGTGTGTGTGTGTGTGTGTGTGTGTGTAATCACCTAGTTGTACTCATCTAGTTGAGGTTGCAGGGGTCGAGTCTAAGCTCCTGGCCCCGCCTCTTCACTGGTCGCTACTAGGTCACTCTCCCTGAACCATGAGCTTTATCGTACCTCTGCTTAAAGCTATGTATGGATCCTGCCTGCACTACATCGCTTCCCAAACTATTCCACTTCCTGACTATGTGGCTGAAGAAATTCTTCCTAACATCCCTGTGATTCATCTGTGTCTTCAGCTTCCAACTGTGTCCCCGTGTTGCTGTGTCCAGTCTCTGGAACATCCTGTCTTTGTCCACCTTGTCAATTCCTCTCAATATTTTGTAAGTCGTTATCATGTTCCCCCTATCTCTCCTGTCCTCCAGTGTCGTCAGGTTGATTTCCCTTAACCTCTCCTCATAGGACATACCTCTTAACTTTGGGACTAGTCTTGTTGCAAACCTTTGCACTTTCTCTAGTTTCTTTACATGCTTGGCTAGGTGTGGGTTCCAAACTGGTGCCGCATACTCCAATATGGGCCTAACGTACACGGTGTACAGGGTCCTGAACGATTCCTTATTAAGATGTCGGAATGCTGTTCTGAGGTTTGCCAGGCACCCATATGCTGCAGCAGTTATTTGGTTGATGTGCGCTTCAGGAGATGTGCCTGGTGTTATCCTCACCCCAAGATCTTTTTCCTCGAGTGATGTTTGTAGTCTCTGGCTCCCTAGACTGTACTCCGTCTGCAGTCTTCTTTGCCCTTCCCCAATCCTCATGACTTTGCACTTGGTGGGATTGAACTCCAGGAGCCAATTGCTGGACCAGGTCTGCAGCCTGTCCAGATCCCTTTGTATTTCTGCCTGGTCTTCGATCGAATGAATTTTTCTCATCAACTTCATGTCATCTGCAATCAGGGACACCTCGGAGTTTATTCCTTCCGTCATGTCGTTCACAAATACCAGAAACAGCACTGGTCATAGGACTGACCCCTGTGGGACCCCGCTGGTCACAGGTGCCCACTCTGACACCTCGCCACGTACCATTACTCGCTGCTGTCTTCCTGACAAGTATTCCCTGATCCATTGCAGTGCCTTCCCTGTTATCCCTGCTTGGTCCTCCAGTTTTTGCACTAATCTCTTGTGTGGTACTGTGTCAAACGCCTTCTTGCAGTCCAAGAAAATGCAATCCACCCACCCCTCTCTCTCTTGTCTTACTGCTGTCACTGTGTCATAGAACTCCAGTAGGTTTGTGACACAGGATTTCTCGTCTCTGAAACCATGTTGGCTGCTGGTGACGAGATCATTCCTTTCTAGATGTTCCACCACTCTTCTCCTGACAATCTTTTCCATGACTTTGCATGCTATACATGTCAGTGGCACTGGTCTGTAGTTTAGTGCTTCATGTCTGTCTGCTTTTTTAAAGATTGGGACCACATTTGCTGTCTTCCATGCCTCAGGCAATCTCCCTGTTTCGATAGATGTATTAAATATTGTTGTTAGGAGTACACATAGTGCCTCTGCTCCCTCTCTCAGGATCCATGGAGAGATGTTATCTGGCCCCATTGCCTTTGAGGTATCTAGCTCACTCAGAAGCCTCTTCACTTCTTCCTCGGTTGTGTGTACAGTGTCCAGCACATGGTGGTGTACCCCACCTCTCTGTCTTTCTGGAGCCCCTTCTGTCTCCTCTGTGAACACTTCTTTGAATCTCTTGTTGAATTCCTCACATACTTCACTGTCATTTCTTGTTGTCTCTCCTCCTTCCTTCCTTAGCCTGATTACCTGGTCCTTGACAGTTGTTTTCTTCCTGATGTGGCTGTATAACAGCTTTGAGTCAGATTTGGCTTTTGCTGCTATGTCGTTTTCATATTGACGTTTGGCCTCCCTTCTTATCTGTGCATATTCGTTTCTGGCTCTGCGACTGCTCTCCTTATTCTCCTGGGTCCTTTGCCTTCTATATTTCTTCCATTCCCTAGCACACTTGGTTTTTGCCTCCTTGCATCTTTGGGTGAACCATGGGCTCATCCTGGCTTTTTCATTATTCCTGTTACCCTTGGGTACAAACCTCTCCTCAGCCTCCTTGCACATTGTTGCTACATATTCCATCATCTCATTAACTGGCTTCCCTGCCAGTTCTCTGTCCCACTGAACCTCATTCAAGAAGTTCCTCATTCCTGTGTAGTCCCCTTTCCTGTAGTTTGGTTTCATTTGTCCTGGCCTTCCTTCTTCCCCCTCCACTTGTAGCTCTACTGTGTATTCGAAGCTCAAAACCACATGGTTGCTGGCCCCAAGGGGTCTTTCATATATGATGTCCTCAATATCTGCACTACTCAAGGTGAATACTAAGTCCAGTCTTGCTGTTTCATCCTCTCCTCTCTCTCTTGTAGTGTCCCTTATGTGTTGGTACATGAAGTTTTCCAGTACCACCTCCATCATCTTAGCCCTCCATGTATCTTGGCCCCCATGTGGCTCCAAGTTCTCCCATTCGATCTCCTTGTGGTTAAAGTCGCCCATGATCAGGAGCTTTGCCCTGCATGCATGAGCTCTTCTGGCCACTGCAGCCAGTGTGTCAACCATCGTTCTATTGCTCTCATCATACTCTTGCCTTGGCCTCCTGCTGTTCTGTGGTGGGTTATACGTCACTGCAATTATCACCTTGGGACCTCCAGAGTCAGCATTCCCACTATGCAATCACTTTCTTTTCCGCTGTCTCCTCTCTCCAGCTCATCAAAATTCCATCGGTGTTTGATCAGCAATGCCACTCCACCCCCCCTGTTCCTTCTGTCTTTCCTCAGGATCTGGTATCCCGTTGGAAAGATGGCATCTGTTATCATACCTGTAAGCTTGGTTTCTGTGATCGCTATGATGTCTGGTGATGCCTCTTTGACTCTTTCGTGCCACTCCTCCCACTTGTTTGTTATTCCATCAGCGTTTGTGTACCATACCTTCAGTTTCCTTTCCAACACTGGTTTGGGGGGCCTGTGGGGGTGGGAGACCTGGTAGCATACTGTGGGATTCTATGGTTGGGGGTTGGGTGGAAGCTGTGGGTATGGATTGTATTGTGTGTTGGGATGGTGTGATAGGTTGTGGGGTTCTGAGGATAGTTGTGTGTGTGCTTGCCCTTGCTGCTCTGTTCTGCTGTGACTGAGCTCTGCTGGTTCCATCCTTGTCTCCTTTCCTAGCTCCTTTCGCTTTTTTGTCCTCTCCCTCAGCTGCTGTCTCTCTGTGTTCTGTCTGTCTAGGAACACCTTCTTGTACTCTTCCGAGCTTTTCAACCGGGGTTTCTCTTTGAGGATCCTGTTCCGCACTGTTTCTGTCTTGAGAATCAGCTTGATCGGTCGGTTTCTCCCCTTCAAGTACCCCTCTATTCTCTGAAAATTTACAATCTTGTCCATGTCTTCTCCCCCTATTTCCGTGATGATTTTCTCAATCTCCTTTCTTTCTTCCTGCCGTCTTTCAGTGTGTGTCCTTTCCTCTCTCTCCCGAAGCCAATGGATAAACACTGATTTTGCCCTTTCCTCCTCCCATTGCCTCTCCCTCTGTGACTCTGGTTCCTGTCTGTATGTGGTCATTTTCTCCCTTGATTTTTCCAGAGGCTCTTGGTAGCATGGTTGTGCCTCAGCATTCGACCTATCTCCCTCTCCATCTGCACCCATCTGCTCTTCCCTTCCACTCCCTGGCCCTTCTTTGCAGGCTGATATGACCTTAGCATAATTCATATCTCCTTCCTGTTCAGCCTCTCAGCTTCATATGGTGTGTCTTCTCTGGTCACTACCCCTAAGACTTGACTTGCCTCAGCCTGTTTACCTCAAAATCTAGGACCTTTACCCTGGCTACTGCAGTTTCGGCTTGTGCCTCCCAATTCTTCATCTTCTCCAGCCTCTTTTCGCATTTCACAGAGAGCTCTTTCTCCATTTTTTTCAGAAAGCTCTCCTAATTTTCTCTCCCATTCTTGCTCTATCCTTTTCCACTGCTCCTCCATCCATTCCTCCCTACCAGTACCATTGTCATCTGATCCCTGATTCCTGCGAGTCCCAACCATTTTTTTTTTAGTGAAAGAGAGAGAGAGAGAAAGAGAAAAAGAAAAAGGGGGAGAGAGTGAGAGAGAGGGAGAAAGAGAGAGAAGGGGAGGGTAGAAGGAGAGAGGGGGAAAGAAGGGAAAAGGGGGAGAAAGTGAGAGAGAGGGAAAAGGTAAGAGAGAGAGTGGGGGAGTGACAAGGGAAGAGAGAGAGGAAGAGTGAGAGAGAGTAAGAGAGGAAGAGAGAGGGTGAGAGAGAGGAAGAGAGAGAGAGAGAAAGAGGAAGATAGAGGAGGAGAGGGAGAGAGATGGGGAGGGAAGGAAGGGTTAGAGGGTCACTTCACAGGAAGGTGTGAAATCCTGTATATGTGTGTGTGTGTGTGTGTGTGTGTGTGTGTGTGTGTGTGTGTGTGTGTGTGTGTGTATGTGTGTGTGTGTGTGTGTGCATGCTACAGCTATTCAAGTGCCTAATAGCAGATCCTGTACTCACCTAGTGTGTGTGTGTGTGTGTGTGTGTGTGTGTGTGTGTGCATGCTACAGCTATTCAAGTGCCTAACAGTAGATCCTGTACTCACCTAGTGTGTGTGTGTATGTGTGTGTGTGTGTGTGTGTGTGTGTGTGTGCATGCTACAGCTATTCAAGTGCCTAACAGCAGATCCTGTACTCACCTAGTGTGTGTGTGCGTGTGTGTGTGCGTGTGTATGTGTGTGTGTGTGTGCATGCTACAGCTATTCAAGTGCCTAACAGCAGAGCCTGTTCTCACCTAGTGTGTGTGTGTGTGTGTGTGTGTGTGTGTGTGTGTGTGTGTGTGTGTGTGTGTGTGTGTGTATGTGTATGTGTGTGCATATGTGTGTGCATATGTTTATGTAAGCAGTCCTTATTTCCCACGTATGTTCTACATATGTATTGCATATGTACCCGATCTCTTGGTTCCCACTGTACTGTCTTATGCATTTAAAATTACGTTCAAAAATAAATACACTAGGCTTCGCCTGTATGCTGCTACCTCTAAATTCTATTAAATGCCAGTAAATGCTGCTTATTCTAATTCTGATAGCTCAAGGAGAGTGACCCCCAATTCCAGCTAGAGACAGGTACTGTTGACCCCATGCAACTCAAACTAGGTGAATATTACTTGTGGCTGGCAGTGGAGTAATGTTGCGGGTCCATCCTGTCCCAGAAGTTGAAGATGCTTGATGCTTCTCGGTAATTTTTCCACTAACTTCCTGTATGCACTATAGTCTCTAGCTCATCTAATTTTTTCACTCACTGTATTTACTGACGCATCTATACATATCTCTTATCTCCCTGGTCTTGAGTCGCACTTATTCTTCAAATACCCCACTGCGTTATTATGGCAACACTATTTAGGCCTGACACAACCGTTCACCTTCCTTCCCCCGGCCCCCACTAAACACTTAGTCACTATTTCCTTTGTTTTCTTTTCTGTGATCACTTATATTTCCTTTTTTCGGGGCTTAAGTGATTATATGCACTCTTATGCGTGCACACGCCTATATCCCACACTCTATTCCTTGTGGCACAGTCAGAAATTACCACCAAAACACGAGCTCAAACCACGTGACTCCTCCAGGAGTGTGTGTGTGTGTGTGTGTGTGTGTGTGTGTGTACTCATCAAATTGTTGCCTATCTGTCAACCACACCTCTTTTATTTTAAAGTCCTAGACAACTCAGTTACGGTCCCCTCGACAGAATTGGCTAATGCTACCACTGCCCTAGAGAGATGTACCCCATCCCTTACATACACACCTTGTTCGCCATAGAAATTGTGCCAGTTGTCAATGAATAGGACTGCAAGTTCTTTGCAGTGCTTGTCTATCCAACATTTTACACCAATCATCCTTGCCAAATTTCTGACATAACCCTGACTCCACTGGAGTTTGGAGAGGCTATTAACAACATGTCTATGCACCCTGCCGCAGGCCCAGACTCGTGGAACTCAGTGTTTATCAAGACCTGCATGAAACCATTTTCGAGTGCCTTATGTATGTTGTAGAGAGGGAGCCTGGACACGGGTGTCACTCCACTGTTGCTAAAAGCAATGAATAAAGCTCCACTTATAAAGGTAGCAGTAAAACAATAACAAAGAATTATAGACCGATAGCTCTAACATCCCACATTATAAAAATTTTTGAAAAAGCTCTTAAGAAGTATTATCGCCAACCACTTGAACTCGCAACAGTGTTCCATCTTTCTTATGTTCTTAACAGATGCACAACCTAGGGCAACATGGGTTTAGAGAAGGTCGCTCCTGTCTCTCGCAACTGCTGGACCACGATGACATGGGCAAAAGCCTTCGACAAGTGCGTAAATGGTGTAATAGGGCTCAAAATGCGTGCTAAACGAATAACTGGAAAGGGGGGCAAATGGATTTTTGACTTTCTTATAGAACACAGAATAATGATACGAAGTCGGAGGCTACCACAGTGAAAAGCTCTGTTCCCCAAGGTACAGTACTCGATCCCATCCTGTTCCTCATCCTCATATCTGACGTAGAGATGTAAACCATAGTATCGTATCTTGTTTTACGGAGACGATACTAGAATCTGCATGAGTGCCATCTATTAAATACACGGTAAATCTGAATTATCACTTAGTGTTGTCATTGCAACCCTACTTTATATTGGAGGTATTTTGTACTTGCTGGGCCTCATTTTTTCTTATTGGAAAATAATTTTCGTGTCCAGATTTGGAATATATCTCGATAGAATTTTTCAGACGTAAACTATGAGAGACTTTCTCACCTACAATCTAAGGAGTACAGATCAAAGGACTTTCAAGTGTTCCCAGTAATTTAAGGACTTGACTGATTTTATACAGGCAGTGAATGTTATCTGAACATTCTCAAGGTCTGCGATTTCATCTTCTTTAAGAAAGGTTATTAGTGCACAGCAATATTCCAGCCTAGAGAGAGAACTAGTGACTTTAAAAGTGTCAATATTGGCTTGAGATCTCTTGTTTTGAATATTCTAGTAATCCAACCTATCATTTTTCTTGCGGTTGCGATAATAACATTGATGTGATCATTTAAAGCGAGATCCTCGAACATTACCACTCTACTGATTTTTTTTAATTTGCTTTACACTCATTTCAACTTTTTATTTCCTCAAATCTTGTATTGCGGAGTAATTGCAATTTGTCGCCATGGACATCGTATTTTGGCTCTCTGGAAGACTTGGTTTATATCTTCTTGGAGATTTTCCAGTGTCCTCTATGGATTCCACTTTCATATACAAATACTAGCTAGTATGTTGAAAATGGTATAAAATATCGACAAGGCTGAGGGACTGACCACCTCAGATACTATTTCTCCAAGGCTGGTGGACAGATTACTTCATATTTACTTTGCTACTGCCTCTGTATTTAACTGAAGAAGCCTAGCGTGTAGGCGAAACATTACAACAGTAAAGATGCCCAACTGTTGCACATGAGTCTTACTCGTTCAAAAAATATTAATATCTGGGACAAGTGTAGAAGTCTTAAAGAGGAAACTGAACAAGTATCTTCAGGTGCCAAATCAGCCAGGCTGTGATGGATATGTCGGCAAGCGGGCCACCATCAACAACAGCATGGTTGGCCAGGCAAGCACTAGACGAGTTGGCCCTGGACTGGGCTCTGGGAGTAGAAAAACTCTCGGAGCTCATCAGAGGTATATCAGGACTTATACAGTCCTGACACCCTCCTTGGGTGATGACCTGGCTGTTACAGTCCTGACACCCTCCTTGTTGATGACCAGGACTGTTACAGTCCTGACACCCTCCTTGTCGATGATCTGGCTGTTGCAGTCCTGACACCCTCCTTGTTGATGACCTGGCTGTTACAGTCCTGACACCCTCCTTGTTGATGACCAGGACTGTTACAGTCCTGACACCCTCCTTGTTGATGACCTGGCTGTTACATCCCTGACACCCTCCTTGTTGATGACCTGACTGTTACAGTCCTGACACCCCCCTTGTTGATGACCTGACTGTTACAGTCCTGATGCCCTTTTTGTTGATGACCTGGCTGTTACAGTCCTGACACCCTCCTTGTTGATGACCTGACTGTTACAGTCCTGACACCTTCCTTGTTGATGACCTGGCTGTTACAGCCCTGACACCCTCCTTGTTGATGATCTGGCTGTTACAGCCCTGACACCCTCCTTGTTGATGATCTGGCTGTTACAGCCCTGACACCCTCCTTGTTGATGACCTGGCTGTTACAGTCCTGACACCCTCCTTGTTGATGACCTGGCTGTTACACCCCTGACACCCTCCTTGTTGATGACCTGGCTGTTACAGTCCTGTCACTCTCCTTGTTGATGACCTGGCTGTTACAGTCCTGACACTCTCCTTGTTGATGACCTGGCTGTTACAGTCCTGACACCCTCCTTGTTGATGGCCTGACTGTTACAGTCGTGACACCTTCCTTGTTGATGACATGACTATTATAGTCCTGACACCCTCCTTGTTAATGACCTGATTATAACAGTCCTCCTGACACTCTGTTAATGACCTGACTTC
This sequence comes from Cherax quadricarinatus, assembly GCF_038502225.1. Taxonomy (NCBI): domain Eukaryota; kingdom Metazoa; phylum Arthropoda; class Malacostraca; order Decapoda; family Parastacidae; genus Cherax; species Cherax quadricarinatus. The sequence continues at coordinate 13,021,479 of NC_091378.1, read as the reverse complement.
TGCAATCCTAACACCCTTCTTTTTGATGAACTGACTACTACATTCATCATAAAATCCTCCCTGTTGAGGTAGTGAGTACCCAACTGTTTTGTGGTGCTCCCTACATGTGATAATGACATGAACAACAGCAGCAGTCGCCGCCGCCACTCACAGGAGACGTCACAGAGATATATGCTTCACCACACAGCCAGAGGCGCCAACTTTCCACCCACATTACGGCTCTCACCTTTTATTACACACACTTGTGAGTGAAATCTCAGCTGTTTAGTAGCAGTAATAGTTGTGGTAGGGGTGATTGTAGTAGCAGTAGTAGTTGTAGTGGTAGTGGTGGTTGTAGTAGCAGTAGTAGTTGTAGTGGTAGTGGTGATTGTAGTAGTAGTGGTATTGGTGGTTGTAGTAGTTATACTGGTAGTTGTAGCATAGCACAGTGATTTCCATAAAAATCAAGGACACCTCAATCACGTATGAGAATAAAATTCCTACATTATTGCTAGTATTGTGATGGCAACCAAACACTCTCTCTGGGTGTACATGGCGAAGTAATAAAAAAACTGAAATCTAATTTCAGATAAATAATGCAGAATTTTGGCACATTGGTAAGGTAAAATAGTCTGTTGAGTAAATTACATTATTTTCTTGACAGGTTAATTTTTCCTATGGAGAGGTGATTGAAGACGCTGTGTAGCTTCCTAAATGAGCTAATTTGCTTTATTTGCATGATAATAATCATATGATAAATAATTGAATGACGATGGTAGAAAAGGAGTTTTTAAGCAGAAGGAATTATACAGAGTTGACAATTAATCATTATGAGCGGGCCACCAGCAGCAACACCCTGGTTGACCAGGCAAACACCAGACGAGCCTTGCTCATGGCTGGGCTCTGGGAGTTAAAAAAAACTCTGGGAACTCATCAACGGTATATCAAAAGTAAGGATTGTGTTGAAATAATATTGGAAGATGATTAAGAAACATTAAGACGGAAAGAATGTACCAGCTATGTCATTTGCTCTTAAGTATTTGTGCACTATTTTTAGACAACAACCTCTCCATATAACGAAGAAAAGTATTGTAATAAATGTCCACGGTGGATAAGCTACACGTATTTATTTTTTTATGTAACGTTGTAGCCATCAGGGTGAGGTTGCTCAACCTGCGTCACATTAGTGTAGCCAAAATTTAATTTGTTTCCAAGAATACAAAGGGAGAACCTCCCTTGGATAGATAACAGATAACTTTAGAATTAGTTCTACAGACTTAAGTAAACATGTATCACGGTGTTGCATTATATGCACGTTACATCCTCATTAATGTCCTAAATATTTATTTTCCAGCTAATCAGCATCAACCTGATGCATTGTCTCGTAACATTAATTAGGGAACCTACCATTATTCATGGAGACTATAATACCATACATTAGAATATTGGAGGACCAATTTGACAAACACCAATGGAACTAAATTAAAGTCCTAGAGACCTAGATGAACACAATGCTAGAATTCTGGGCATATTAGATCTGTGGTTTATGGACACTAGTAACAGTTTAGTTCTTTTTTGCTTCAATATTTCACTTAGTTTTTCTTTTTCCATATACGTACTTGTACTTGAAGGAATTGAGAAAATCCATGAAGCATTTACCAATAAAAGACCGTTGCTGCTGGTGTTCTTTTCACCAATTGTCACTGTTAAGCCTCCAGTTTGCCCTATACTAGATCTGTGTTTACAGATGTACACTCATATGCAATACACGAGTCTATGACAGTGTTGAGATTTTGGTCACAGATCAAGGGAACAAACACTCGGCACAAGTCTTGATCCTTAAATGTTAACAAATCACGTCAGGAGTATCATAAAAACCCATAATTTATCTTATGTAGCTAGAAGGATCAGTGAAGCATATCTTGACCGTAGAACTCCAGATTTACTGAAAACTTTCTAAGTTGCAATAATGAACGCAAGAAACAAAAACAATCTTTAGCAGATCAACCAGTCTGTGATGGATATGTGGGGCGGCGGGCCTCCAGCAGCAACAGCCTGATTGGCCAGGCTAGCACCAGTCGAGCCTAGCCCATGGCCGGGCTCCGGGAGTAGAAAGACTCTCGAAACTCATGAAAGATACTAAGATACATAATTTGCTACCAGGTTAAACCAATTTACTCTGTGAGTGGAGGCCGGTAAGGTATAAATAAAATAACTAGGGAACAGAATGGTAATATTGTTCATCCTTTCCAGTCTCACGAATTCGTAATGACACGTCGCTCTGGAGTTTTATGACTCTGGTTGTGGGTTTTATCCCCGCCCGTGGTATGGTTTGTTTAACTAGGCTAAAATTTCAGGCATAAAAATATCTCATTTCTTGTTAAAACAAACCTAGAAAGTGCTTCTAAAGAAGGTTGAAATGTATTTTTTTTTTCATGAGCCAGAATACTGATGAGAGGAATTTCCCTTTCAGAGAGTATGTTAGACACTGCATTAAGTAAAAATTGATCAACAGTTCTTAACAACCCCTTTGTTAACGGTACTTGTCAACAGTCCTTAATAACCATTTGTTAATTAACACTACATAATCGTAGTTACACATAGGGTGTCCTGGACACTGATTCTTTGCCTAATAGGCTTGTTTCGCTTATCCCTAAGCCGCAACAGCCTAACATATTTAGGTCAGTCTCATGAACTAGCTGTCTGTTCAAAACATACTGTAGAATCAGACACCAACTCTCACCTCATCTCTGTGGTTTTACTAACCGGAAAAAAATTAGAATTGTATTACTACCTTTCTTAATGCAATACTTATAAGTTGTATACTTAAATTAAAATCTGCATTTGATATCGCAAATTTAGCTGTTATCCTACATGAACTGGCCGAAACGACTATTGATGGTGACCTAATCAGTTGAGTAATATGTTCTCTTTCGAATAGAGTATCAACTGTTCTTTATCAAGATTTTAGAAATGAAACTAGAAAATGTCGCTTGGCACATCACAGGGAAGTGTTCTTAGCCTCATACTATTCAATGTAATAATGCTCGTCTAAATGCACTACCTACTTCACCTAAACATACAAACTACGCTATACATCATGATTCATACAACAGGGCATAAGTTGAGTGTCATTCTTAACCAGGTTCAGATACGTAATTAACTAAGTCTCATCGTGTCTACATTTAAGACTAATATATTAACAAGTAAACACCGTGCCCCACCCATTTGTTTGCAGGGTAAACTCATCAGCTACCTCAAATTTTACATATATTGATATAGACGTACCCTTCAGTAAATCCACCGTACTACAACTGAATATATGTAAAATATATTCATTTGTACTGTAGCTGTGGCTACATTATTATTATCAAAAAGAAGCGCTAAGCCACAAGGACTATACAGCGGCTGTGGCTACAACCCCAACAATGACGATGAATGAATATTTGAGCTTAATACTATAATTGATATTAAATGTCAGGTTTGATAAATGTTTAGGATTAAATAAATGTAAATTAAAGTCAAGAATTGAAGTCACAATAACGTGGCTGGAACAAATCACAAAATGCCAACACTTAGGAAAAGATAATACGTCAGTTTGCTCTGTTCTGAACTATTAACTCGCAAAAATTGTGACTTAACGATGGGTATTCTGTGACGAATTGAAACTGATTGTGATAACTAGCAATTATAGTAAATTCTATAACCTTCATGAACGATATCATTAAACAAAAGACCCTTCAAGGGAGGTTCCTTGATGCTGACGTGACACTTGATCCAAGGATCGGACCTGAGCTCCAATTCCTTGAATCGAGCTTGAACGCTTTTCATTCTCTACGGGTTTAGCGCTCCCACTGGTGAATGTAATAATATAGACGAAGCCTTCACTCCTCCATGGAAATTGTATTCATTAACAAGAACCTTATTAAATTACGAGTCCCTTAAATCGATTACAGTAGCAAATGTTCAAGTAGAAATTTCTCGCTTAATTAAGTGTCAGGAAGATATGGCAAGTTATATACAATGATAAATCTAAGCAAGAGTTTACTGGACTCAGCAACAATGTTGAGTTAAACATAGGAGTTAACAAATCGGCTTCTGCGTTACAGACTAAATTTTTGGCAGTAGGCTTTAAGTAGTACTCATGCTACACTGAGCCTCTGCTTAAGTAACCTTTATTGGACCAGTCATATGCTACTTATTACACATCACTTGCACTTTTTTTCTGTCATGTAAACTCTGTAATTCATGTATAATTATCCTTGAAAAAAGGTTTTATATGAAGCGAAACATTGTTGTAGATACAAAGTTTCCACACTGTTTTAAAGTGTATATTTTTATTGCAACTTGTTGGTTGTCACTTTTCAACCTGCAGTTGTTGTTTATTCCAGTATGGTAGCCACCTACCTTTCAACCTGTAATTCCTGTTGATCACCATTCTTGATTTACGTGACACAAGACACTCATCATAATATTTACACTTAATATATCCTCAGTGGTCAAGTTAAGAGTAACGATAATTATCTTACGAGCTTAGTGCTGTTATCCTACCCTAGCTCATTCATCTTAAAAGTGCTGTTATCCTACCCTAGCTCATTCATCTTAAAAGTGCTGTTATCCTACCCTAGCTCATTCATCTTAAAAGTGCTGTTATCCTACCCTAGCTCATTCATCTTACAAGTGCTGTTATCCAACCCTAGCTCATTCATCTTACAAGTTCTGTTATCCTACCCTAGCTCACTCATCTTACAAGTGCTGTTATCCTACCCTAGCTCATTCATCTTAAAAGTGCTGTTATCCTCTATCATTCATCTTACTAGTGCTGTTATCCAACCCTACCTCATTCATCTTACAAGTTCTGTTATACCCTAGCTCAATCATCTTACAAGTTCTGTTATCCTCTAGCTCACTCATCTTACAAGTGCTGTTATCCTACCCTAGCTCATTCATCTTAAAAGTGCTGTTATCCTACCCTAGCTCATTCATCTTACAAGTGCTGTTATCCAACCCTAGCTCATTCATCTTACAAGTTCTGTTATCCTACCCTAGCTCAATCATCTTACAAGTTCTGTTATCCTACCCTAGCTCACTCATCTTACAAGTGCTGTTATCCTACCCTAGCTCATTCATCTTACAAGTGCTGTTATCCTACCCTAGCTCATTCATCTTACTAGTGTTGTTATCCAACCCTACCTCATTCATCTTACAAGTGCTGTTATCCTCCCCTACCTCATTCATCTTACAAGTGCTGTTATCCTACCCTAGCTCATTCATCTTACAAGTGTTGTTATCCTACCCTAGCTCATTCATCTTACAAGTGCTGTTATCCTACAATAGCTCATTCATCTTACAAGTGCTGTTATCCTACGCTAGCTCATTCATCTTACAAATTCTGTTATCCTACCCTAGCTCATTCATCTTACAAGTGCTGTTATCCTACCCTAGCTCATTCATCTTACAAGTGCTGTAATCTTACCCTAGCTCATTCATCTTACAAGTGATGTTATCCTACCCTAGCTCATTCATCTTACAAGTTCTGGTTTCCTACCCTAGCTCATTCATCTTACAAGTTCTGGTTTCCTACCCTAGCTCATTCATCTTACAAGTGCTGTTATCCTACCCTAGCTCATTCATCTTACAAGTTCTGGTTTCCTACCCTAGCTCATTCATCTTACAAGTTCTGGTTTCCTACCCTAGCTCATTCATCTTACAAGTGATGTTATCCTACCCTAGCTAATTCATCTTACAAGTGCTGTTATCCTACCCTAGCTCATTCATCTTACAAGTGTTGTTATCCTACCCTAGCTCATTCATCTTACAAGTGATGCTATCCTACCCTTGTTCATTCATCTTACAAGTGTTGTTATCCTACCCTAGCTCATTCATCCTACAAGTGCTGTTATCCTTCCCTAGCTTATTCATCCTACAAGTGCTGTTATCCTACCCTAGCTCATTCATCTTACAAGTGCTGTTATCCTACCCTAGCTCATTCATCTTACAAGTGCTGTTATCCTACCCTAGCTCATTCATCTTACAAGTGATGCTATCCTACCCTAGCTCATTCATCTTACAAGTGCTGTTATCCTACCCTAGCTCATTCATCTTACTAGTGCTGTTATCCTACCCTAGCTCATTCATCTTACAAGTGCTGTTATCCTACCCTAGCTCATTCATCTTACAAGTGCTGTTATCCTACCCTAGCTCATTCATCCTACAAGTGCTGTTATCCTTCCCTAGCTTATTCATCCTACAAGTGCTGTTATCCTACCCTAGCTCATTCATCTTACTAGTGCTGTTATCCTACCCTAGCTCATTCATCTTACAAATTCTGTTATCCTACCCTAGCTCATTCATCTTACAAGTGCTGTTATCCTACCCTAGCTCATTCATCTTACAATTTCTATTATCCTACCCTAGCTCATTCATCTTACAAGTGCTGTTATCTTACCCTAGCTCATTCATCTTACAAATTCTATTATCCTACCCTAGCTCATTCATCTTACAAGTGATGTTATCTTACCCTAGCTCATTCATCTTACAAGTTCTGTTATCCTACCCTAGCTCATTCATCTTACAAGTTCTGTTATCCTACCCTAGTTCATTCATCTTACAAGTGATGTTATCCTACCCTTGTTCATTCATCTTACAAGTTCTGTTATCCTACCCTAGCTCATTCATCTTACAAGTTCTGTTATCCTACCCTAGCTCATTCATCTTACAAGTGCTGTTATCCTACCCTAGCTCATTCATCTTACAAGTTCTGTTATCCTACCCTAGCTCATTCATCTTACAAGTGATGCTATCCTACCCTAGCTCATTCATCTTACAAGTGATGCTATCCTACCCTAGCTCATTCATCTTACAAGTGATGCTATCCTACCCTAGCTCATTCATCTTACAAGTGATGCTATCCTACCCTAGCTCATTCATCTTACAAGTGCTGTTATCCTACCCTAGCTCATTCATCTTACTAGTGCTGTTATCCTACCCTAGCTCATTCATCTTACAAGTGCTGTTATCCTACCCTAGCTCATTCATCTTACAAGTGCTGTTATCCTACCCTAGCTCATTCATCTTACAAGTGCCGTTATCCTACCCTAGCTCATTCATCGTACAAGTGCTGTTATCCTACCCGAGCTCATTCATCTTACAAGTGCTGTTATCCTACCCTAGCTCATTCATCCTACAAGTGCTGTTATCCTACCTTAGCTCATTCATCTTACAAGTGCTGTTATCCTACCCTAGCTCATTCATCTTACAAGTGCTGTTATCCTACCCTAGCTCATTCATCTTACAAGTGCTGTTATCCTACCCTAGCTCATTCATCCTACAAGTGCTGTTATCCTACCCTAGCTTATTCATCCTACAAGTGCTGTTATCCTACCCTAGCTTATTCATCCTACAAGTGCTATTATCCTACCCTAGCTCATTCATCTTAAAAGTGCTGTTATCCTACCCTAGCTCATTCATCTTAAAAGTGCTGTTATCCTACCCTAGCTCATTCATCTTAAAAGTGCTGTTATCCTACCCTAGCTCATTCATCTTAAAAGTGCTGTTATCCTACCCTAGCTCATTCATCTTAAAAGTGCTATTATCCTACCCTAGCTCATTCATCTTAAAAGTGCTGTTATCCTACCCTAGCTCATTCATCTTAAAAGTGCTGTTATCCTACCCTAGCTCATTCATCTTACAAGTGCTGTTATCCAACCCTAGCTCATTCATCTTACAAGTGCTGTTATCCTACCCTAGCTCAATCATCTTACAAGTTCTGTTATCCTACCCTAGCTCACTCATCTTACAAGTGCTGTTATCCTACCCTAGCTCATTCATCTTACAAGTGCTGTTATCCTACCCTAGCTCATTCATCTTACTAGTGCTGTTATTCTACCCTAGCTCATTCATCTTACTAGTGCTGTTATCCAACCCTAGCTCATTCATCTTACAAGTGCTGTTATCCTACCCTAGCTCAATCATCTTACAAGTTCTGTTATCCTACCCTAGCTCACTCATCTTACAAGTGCTGTTATCCTACCCTAGCTCATTCATCTTACAAGTGCTGTTATCCTACCCTAGCTCATTCATCTTACAAGTTCTGTTATCCTACCCTAGCTCATTCATCTTACTAGTGCTGTTATCCTACCCTAGCTCATTCATCTTACTAGTGCTGTTATCCTACCCTAGCTCATTCATCTTACTAGTGCTGTTATCCTACCCTAGCTCATTCATCTTACTAGTGCTGTTATCCTACCCTAGCTCATTCATCTTACTAGTGCTGTTATCCAACCCTACCTCATTCATCTTACAAGTGCTGTTATCCTACCCTAGCTCATTCATCTTACAAGTTCTGTTATCCTACCCTAGCTCATTCATCTTACTAGTGCTGTTATCCTACCCTAGCTCATTCATCTTACAAGTGCTGTTATCCTACCCTAGCTCATTCATCTTACAAGTGTTGTTATCCTACCCTAGCTCATTCATCTTACAAGTGCTGTTATCCTACAATAGCTCATTCATCTTACAAGTGCTGTTATCCTACAATAGCTCATTCATCTTACAAGTGCTGTTATCCTACGCTAGCTCATTCATCTTACAAATTCTGTTATCCTACCCTAGCTCATTCATCTTACAAGTGCTGTTATCCTACCCTAGCTCATTCATCTTTCAAGTGCTGTTATCCTACCCTAGCTCATTCATCTTACAAGTTCTGTTATCCTACCCTAGCTCATTCATCTTACAAGTGCTGTTATCCTACCCTAGCTCATTCATCTTACAAGTGCTGTTATCTTACCCTAGCTCATTCATCTTACAAGTGCTGTTATCCTACCCTAGCTCATTCATCTTACAAGTTCTGGTTTCCTACCCTAGCTCATTCATCTTACAAGTTCTGGTTTCCTACCCTAGCTCATTCATCTTACAAGTTCTGGTTTCCTACCCTAGCTCATTCATCCTACAAGTGCTGTTATCCTACCCTAGCTCATTCATCTTACAAGTGCTGTTATCCTACCCTAGCTCATTCATCTTACAAGTGCTGTTATCCTACCCTAGCTCATTCATCTTACAAGTGTTGTTATCCTACCCTAGCTCATTCATCTTACAAGTGATGCTATCCTACCCTTGTTCATTCATCTTACAAGTGTTGTTATCCTACCCTAGCTCATTCATCCTACAAGTGCTGTTATCCTTCCCTAGCTTATTCATCCTACAAGTGCTGTTATCCTACCCTAGCTCATTCATCTTACAAGTGCTGTTATCCTACCCTAGCTCATTCATCTTACAAGTGCTGTTATCCTACCCTAGCTCATTCATCTTACAAGTGATGCTATCCTACCCTAGCTCATTCATCTTACAAGTGCTGTTATCCTACCCTAGCTCATTCATCTTACTAGTGCTGTTATCCTACCCTAGCTCATTCATCTTACAAGTGTTGTTATCCTACCCTAGCTCATTCATCTTACAAGTGCTGTTATCCTACCCTAGCTCATTCATCTTACAAGTGTTGTTATCCTACCCTAGCTCATTCATCCTACAAGTGCTGTTATCCTTCCCTAGCTTATTCATCCTACAAATGCTGTTATCCTACCCTAGCTCATTCATCTTACAAGTGCTGTTATCCTACCCTAGCTCATTCATCTTACAAATTCTATTATCCTACCCTAGCTCATTCATCTTACAAGTGCTGTTATCCTACCCTAGCTCATTCATCTTACAAATTCTATTATCCTACCCTAGCTCATTCATCTTACAAGTGCTGTTATCCTACCCTAGCTCATTCATCTTACAAGTGCTGTTATCCTACCCTAGCTCATTCATCTTACAAATTCTATTATCCTACCCTACCTCATTCATCTTACAAGTGCTGTTATCCTACCCTAGCTCATTCATCTTACAAATTCTATTATCCTACCCTAGCTCATTCATCTTACAAGTGCTGTTATCTTACCCTAGCTCATTCATCTTACAAATTCTATTATCCTACCCTAGATCATTCATCTTACAAGTGATGTTATCTTACCCTAGCTCATTCATCTTACAAGTTCTGTTATCCTACCCTAGCTCATTCATCTTACAAGTTCTGTTATCCTACCCTAGTTCATTCATCTTACAAGTGATGTTATCCTACCCTTGTTCATTCATCTTACAAGTTCTGTTATCCTACCCTAGCTCATTCATCTTACAAGTTCTGTTATCCTACCCTAGCTCATTCATCTTACAAGTGCTGTTATCCTACCCTAGCTCATTCATCTTACAAGTTCTGTTATCCTACCCTAGCTCATTCATCTTACAAGTGATGCTATCCTACCCTAGCTCATTCATCTTACAAGTGATGCTATCCTACCCTAGCTCATTCATCTTACAAGTGATGCTATCCTACCCTAGCTCATTCATCTTACAAGTGATGCTATCCTACCCTAGCTCATTCATCTTACAAGTGCTGTTATCCTACCCTAGCTCATTCATCTTACTAGTGCTGTTATCCTACCCTAGCTCATTCATCTTACAAGTGCTGTTATCCTACCCTAGCTCATTCATCTTACAAGTGCCGTTATCCTACCCTAGCTCATTCATCGTACAAGTGCTGTTATCCTACCCTAGCTCATTCATCCTACAAGTGCTGTTATCCTACCTTAGCTCATTCATCTTACAAGTGCTGTTATCCTACAATAGCTCATTCATCTTACAAGTGCTGTTATCCTACCCTAGCTCATTCATCTTACAAGTGCTGTTATCCTACCCTAGCTCATTCATCTTACAAGTGATGCTATCCTACCCTAGCTCATTCATCTTACAAGTGCTGTTATCCTACCCTAGCTCATTCATCCTACAAGTGCTGTTATCCTACCCTAGCTTATTCATCCTACAAGTGCTGTTATCCTACCCTAGCTTATTCATCCTACAAGTGCTATTATCCTACCCTAGCTCATTCATCTTAAAAGTGCTGTTATCCTACCCTAGCTCATTCATCTTACAAGTTCTGGTTTCCTACCCTAGCTCATTCATCTTACAAGTGATGTTATCCTACCCTAGCTCATTCATCTTACAAGTGCTGTTATCCTACCCTAGCTCATTCATCTTACAAGTGTTGTTATCCTACCCTAGCTCATTCATCTTACAAGTGATGCTATCCTACCCTTGTTCATTCATCTTACAAGTGTTGTTATCCTACCCTAGCTCATTCATCCTACAAGTGCTGTTAACCTTCCCTAGCTTATTCATCCTACAAGTGCTGTTATCCTACCCTAGCTCATTCATCTTACAAGTGCTGTTATCCTACCCTAGCTCATTCATCTTACAAGTGCTGTTATCCTACCCTAGCTCATTCATCTTACAAGTGATGCTATCCTACCCTAGCTCATTCATCTTACAAGTGCTGTTATCCTACCCTAGCTCATTCATCTTACTAGTGCTGTTATCCTACCCTAGCTCATTCATCTTACAAGTGCTGTTATCCTACCCTAGCTCATTCATCTTACAAGTGTTGTTATCCTACCCTAGCTCATTCATCCTACAAGTGCTGTTATCCTTCCCTAGCTTATTCATCCTACAAGTGCTGTTATCCTACCCTAGCTCATTCATCTTACAAGTGCTGTTATCCTACCCTAGTTCATTCATCTTACAAGTGCTGTTATCCTACCCTAGCTCATTCATCTTACAAGTGCTGTTATCCTACCCTAGCTCATTCATCTTACAAATTCTATTATCCTACCCTAGCTCATTCATCTTACAAGTGCTGTTATCTTACCCTAGCTCATTCATCTTACAAATTCTATTATCCTACCCTAGCTCATTCATCTTACAAGTGATGTTATCTTACCCTAGCTCATTCATCTTACAAGTTCTGTTATCCTACCCTAGCTCATTCATCTTACAAGTTCTGTTATCCTACCCTAGTTCATTCATCTTACAAGTGATGTTATCCTACCCTTGTTCATTCATCTTACAAGTTCTGTTATCCTACCCTAGCTCATTCATCTTACAAGTTCTGTTATCCTACCCTAGCTCATTCATCTTACAAGTGCTGTTATCCTACCCTAGCTCATTCATCTTACAAGTTCTGTTATCCTACCCTAGCTCATTCATCTTACAAGTGATGCTATCCTACCCTAGCTCATTCATCTTACAAGTGATGCTATCCTACCCTAGCTCATTCATCTTACAAGTGATGCTATCCTACCCTAGCTCATTCATCTTACAAGTGATGCTATCCTACCCTAGCTCATTCATCTTACAAGTGCTGTTATCCTACCCTAGCTCATTCATCTTACTAGTGCTGTTATCCTACCCTAGCTCATTCATCTTACAAGTGCTGTTATCCTACCCTAGCTCATTCATCTTACAAGTGCTGTTATCCTACCCTAGCTCATTCATCTTACAAGTGCTGTTATCCTACCCTAGCTCATTCATCCTACAAGTGCTGTTATCCTACCCTAGCTCATTCATCTTACAAGTGCTGTTATCCTACCCTAGCTCATTCATCCTACAAGTGCTGTTATCCTACCCTAGCTCATTCATCTTACAAGTGCTGTTATCCTACCCTAGCTCATTCATCTTACAAGTGCTGTTATCCTACCCTAGCTCATTCATCTTACAAGTGCTGTTATCCTACCCTAGCTCATTCATCCTACAAGTGCTGTTATCCTACCCTAGCTTATTCATCCTACAAGTGTTGTTATCCTACCCTAGCTTATTCATCCTACAAGTGCTATTATCCTACCCTAGCTCATTCATCTTAAAAGTGCTGTTATCCTACCCTAGCTCATTCATCTTAAAAGTGCTGTTATCCTACCCTAGCTCATTCATCTTAAAAGTGCTGTTATCCTACCCTAGCTCATTCATCTTAAAAGTGCTGTTATCCTACCCTAGCTCATTCATCTTAAAAGTGCTATTATCCTACCCTAGCTCATTCATCTTAAAAGTGCTGTTATCCTACCCTAGCTCATTCATCTTAAAAGTGCTGTTATCCTACCCTAGCTCATTCATCTTACAAGTGCTGTTATCCAACCCTAGCTCATTCATCTTACAAGTGCTGTTATCCTACCCTAGCTCATTCATCTTACAAGTTCTGTTATCCTACCCTAGCTCACTCATCTTACAAGTGCTGTTATCCTACCCTAGCTCATTCATCTTAAAAGTGCTGTTATCCTACCCTAGCTCATTCATCTTACTAGTGCTGTTATCCAACCCTACCTCATTCATCTTACAAGTTCTGTTATCCTACCCTAGCTCAATCATCTTACAAGTTCTGTTATCCTACCCTAGCTCACTCATCTTACAAGTGCTGTTATCCTACCCTAGCTCATTCATCTTAAAAGTGCTGTTAGCCTACCCTAGCTCATTCATCTTACAAGTGCTGTTATCCAACCCTAGCTCATTCATCTTACAAGTTCTGTTATCCTACCCTAGCTCAATCATCTTACAAGTTCTGTTATCCTACCCTAGCTCACTCATCTTACAAGTGCTGTTATCCTACCCTAGCTCATTCATCTTACAAGTGCTGTTATCCTACCCTAGCTCATTCATCTTACTACTGCTGTTATCCAACCCTACCTCATTCATCTTACAAGTGCTGTTATCCTACCCTAGCTCATTCATCTTACAAGTGCTGTTATCCTACAATAGCTCATTCATCTTACAAGTGCTGTTATCCTACAATAGCTCATTCATCTTACAAGTGCTGTTATCCTACAATAGCTCATTCATCTTACAAGTGCTGTTATCCTACGCTAGCTCATTCATCTTACAAATTCTGTTATCCTACCCTAGCTCATTCATCTTACAAGTGCTGTTATCCTACCCTAGCTCATTCATCTTTCAAGTGCTGTTATCCTACCCTAGCTCATTCATCTTACAAGTTCTGTTATCCTACCCTAGCTCATTCATCTTACAAGTGCTGTTATCCTACCCTAGCTCATTCATCTTACAAGTGCTGTTATCTTACCCTAGCTCATTCATCTTACAAGTGATGTTATCCTACCCTAGCTCATTCATCTTACAAGTTCTGGTTTCCTACCCTAGCTCATTCATCTTACAAGTGCTGTTATCCTACCCTAGCTCATTCATCTTACAAGTGCTGTTATCCTACCCTAGCTCATTCATCTTACAAGTGCTGTTATCCTACCCTAGCTCATTCATCTTACAAGTGCTGTTATCCTACCCTAGCTCATTCATCTTACAAGTGTTGTTATCCTACCCTAGCTCATTCATCTTACAAGTGATGCTATCCTACCCTTGTTCATTCATCTTACAAGTGTTGTTATCCTACCCTAGCTCATTCATCCTACAAGTGCTGTTATCCTTCCCTAGCTTATTCATCCTACAAGTGCTGTTATCCTACCCTAGCTCATTCATCTTACAAGTGCTGTTATCCTACCCTAGCTCATTCATCTTACAAGTGCTGTTATCCTACCCTAGCTCATTCATCTTACAAGTGCTGTTATCCTACCCTAGCTCATTCATCTTACTAGTGCTGTTATCCTACCCTAGCTCATTCATCTTACAAGTGCCGTTATCCTACCCTAGCTCATTCATCTTACAAGTGCTGTTATCTTACCCTAGCTCATTCATCTTACAAATTCTATTATCCTACCCTAGCTCATTCATCTTACAAGTGATGTTATCTTACCCTAGCTCATTCATCTTACAAGTTCTGTTATCCTACCCTAGCTCATTCATCTTACAAGTTCTGTTATCCTACCCTAGCTCATTCATCTTACAAGTTCTGTTATCCTACCCTAGTTCATTCATCTTACAAGTGATGTTATCCTACCCTTGTTCATTCATCTTACAAGTTCTGTTATCCTACCCTAGCTCATTCATCTTACAAGTTCTGTTATCCTACCCTAGCTCATTCATCTTACAAGTGCTGTTATCCTACCCTAGCTCATTCATCTTACAAGTTCTGTTATCCTACCCTAGCTCATTCATCTTACAAGTGATGCTATCCTACCCTAGCTCATTCATCTTACAAGTGATGCTATCCTACCCTAGCTCATTCATCTTACAAGTGATGCTATCCTACCCTAGCTCATTCATCTTACAAGTGATGCTATCCTACCCTAGCTCATTCATCTTACAAGTGCTGTTATCCTACCCTAGCTCATTCATCTTACTAGTGCTGTTATCCTACCCTAGCTCATTCATCTTACAAGTGCTGTTATCCTACCCTAGCTCATTCATCTTACAAGTGCTGTTATCCTACCCTAGCTCATTCATCTTACAAGTGCCGTTATCCTACCCTAGCTCATTCATCGTACAAGTGCTGTTATCCTACCCGAGCTCATTCATCTTACAAGTGCTGTTATCCTACCCTAGCTCATTCATCCTACAAGTGCTGTTATCCTACCTTAGCTCATTCATCTTACAAGTGCTGTTATCCTACCCTAGCTCATTCATCTTACAAGTGCTGTTATCCTACCCTAGCTCATTCATCTTACAAGTGCTGTTATCCTACCCTAGCTCATTCATCCTACAAGTGCTGTTATCCTACCCTAGCTTATTCATCCTACAAGTGCTGTTATCCTACCCTAGCTTATTCATCCTACAAGTGCTATTATCCTACCCTAGCTCATTCATCTTAAAAGTGCTGTTATCCTACCCTAGCTCATTCATCTTAAAAGTGCTGTTATCCTACCCTAGCTCATTCATCTTAAAAGTGCTGTTATCCTACCCTAGCTCATTCATCTTAAAAGTGCTGTTATCCTACCCTAGCTCATTCATCTTAAAAGTGCTATTATCCTACCCTAGCTCATTCATCTTAAAAGTGCTGTTATCCTACCCTAGCTCATTCATCTTAAAAGTGCTGTTATCCTACCCTAGCTCATTCATCTTACAAGTGCTGTTATCCAACCCTAGCTCATTCATCTTACAAGTGCTGTTATCCTACCCTAGCTCAATCATCTTACAAGTTCTGTTATCCTACCCTAGCTCACTCATTTTACAAGTGCTGTTATCCTACCCGAGCTCATTCATCTTAAAAGTGCTGTTATCCTACCCTAGCTCATTCATCTTACAAGTGCTGTTATCCAACCCTAGCTCATTCATCTTACAAGTTCTGTTATCCTACCCTAGCTCAATCATCTTACAAGTTCTGTTATCCTACCCTAGGTCACTCTTCTTACAAGTGCTGTTATCCTACCCTAGCTCATTCATCTTAAAAGTGCTGTTATCCTACCCTAGCTCATTCATCTTACTAGTGCTGTTATCCAACCCTACCTCATTCATCTTACAAGTTCTGTTATCCTACCCTAGCTCAATCATCTTACAAGTTCTGTTATCCTACCCTAGCTCACTCATCTTACAAGTGCTGTTATCCTACCCTAGCTCATTCATCTTAAAAGTGCTGTTATCCTACCCTAGCTCATTCATCTTACAAGTGCTGTTATCCAACCCTAGCTCATTCATCTTACAAGTTCTGTTATCCTACCCTAGCTCAATCATCTTACAAGTTCTGTTATCCTACCCTAGCTCACTCATCTTACAAGTGCTGTTATCCTACCCTAGCTCATTCATCTTACAAGTGCTGTTATCCTACCCTAGCTCATTCATCTTACTAGTGCTGTTATCCAACCCTACCTCATTCATCTTACAAGTGCTGTTATCCTACCCTAGCTCATTCATCTTACAAGTGCTGTTATCCTACCCTAGCTCATTCATCTTACAAGTGTTGTTATCCTACCCTAGCTCATTCATCTTACAAGTGCTGTTATCCTACAATAGCTCATTCATCTTACAAGTGCTGTTATCCTACAATAGCTCATTCATCTTACAAGTGCTGTTATCCTACGCTAGCTCATTCATCTTACAAATTCTGTTATCCTACCCTAGCTCATTCATCTTACAAGTGCTGTTATCCTACCCTAGCTCATTCATCTTTCAAGTGCTGTTATCCTACCCTAGCTCATTCATCTTTCAAGTGCTGTTATCCTACCCTAGCTCATTCATCTTACAAGTTCTGTTATCCTACCCTAGCTCATTCATCTTACAAGTGCTGTTATCCTACCCTAGCTCATTCATCTTACAAGTGCTGTTATCTTACCCTAGCTCATTCATCTTACAAGTGATGTTATCCTACCCTAGCTCATTCATCTTACAAGTTCTGGTTTCCTACCCTAGCTCATTCATCTTACAAGTTCTGGTTTCCTACCCTAGCTCATTCATCTTACAAGTGCTGTTATCCTACCCTAGCTCATTCATCTTACAAGTTCTGGTTTCCTACCCTAGCTCATTCATCTTACAAGTTCTGGTTTCCTACCCTAGCTCATTCATCTTACAAGTTCTGGTTTCCTACCCTAGCTCATTCATCCTACAAGTGCTGTTATCCTACCCTAGCTCATTCATCTTACAAGTGCTGTTATCCTACCCTAGCTCATTCATCTTACAAGTGCTGTTATCCTACCCTAGCTCATTCATCTTACAAGTGTTGTTATCCTACCCTAGCTCATTCATCTTACAAGTGATGCTATCCTACCCTTGTTCATTCATCTTACAAGTGTTGTTATCCTACCCTAGCTCATTCATCCTACAAGTGCTGTTATCCTTCCCTAGCTTATTCATCCTACAAGTGCTGTTATCCTACCCTAGCTCATTCATCTTACAAGTGCTGTTATCCTACCCTAGCTCATTCATCTTACAAGTGCTGTTATCCTACCCTAGCTCATTCATCTTACAAGTGATGCTATCCTACCCTAGCTCATTCATCTTACAAGTGCTGTTATCCTACCCTAGCTCATTCATCTTACTAGTGCTGTTATCCTACCCTAGCTCATTCATCTTACAAGTGCTGTTATCCTACCCTAGCTCATTCATCTTACAAGTGCTGTTATCCTACCCTAGCTCATTCATCTTACAAGTGCTGTTATCCTACCCTAGCTCATTCATCTTACAAGTGTTGTTATCCTACCCTAGCTCATTCTTCCTACAAATGCTGTTATCCTACCCTAGCTCATTCATCTTACAAGTGCTGTTATCCTACCCTAGCTCATTCATCTTACAAATTCTATTATCCTACCCTAGCTCATTCATCTTACAAGTGCTGTTATCCTACCCTAGCTCATTCATCTTACAAATTCTATTATCCTACCCTAGCTCATTCATCTTACAAGTGCTGTTATCCTACCCTAGCTCATTCATCTTACAAGTGCTGTTATCCAACCCAGCTCATTCATCTTACAAATTCTATTATCCTACCCTAGATCATTCATCTTACAAGTGCTGTTATCCTACCCTAGCTCATTCATCTTACAAGTGCTGTTATCCTACCCTAGCTCATTCATCTTACAAGTGCTGTTATCCTACCCTAGCTCATTCATCTTACAAATTCTATTATCCTACCCTAGATCATTCATCTTACAAGTGCTGTTATCCTACCCTAGCTCATTCATCTTACAAGTGCTGTTATCTTACCCTAGCTCATTCATCTTACAAATTCTATTATCCTACCCTAGATCATTCATCTTACAAGTGATGTTATCTTACCCTAGCTCATTCATCTTACAAATTCTATTATCCTACCCTAGATCATTCATCTTACAAGTGCTGTTATCCTACCCTAGCTCATTCATCTTACAAATTCTATTATCCTACCCTAGATCATTCATCTTACAAGTGCTGTTATCCTACCCTAGCTCATTCATCTTAAAAGTGCTGTTATCCTACCCTAGCTCATTCATCTTACAAGTGCTGTTATCCAACCCTAGCTCATTCATCTTACAAGTGCTGTTATCCTACCCTAGCTCAATCATCTTACAAGTTCTGTTATCCTACCCTAGCTCACTCATCTTACAAGTGCTGTTATCCTACCCTAGCTCATTCATCTTACAAGTGCTGTTATCCTACCCTAGCTCATTCATCTTACTAGTGCTGTTATTCTACCCTAGCTCATTCATCTTACAAGTTCTGTTATCCTACCCTAGCTCATTCATCTTACAAGTGCTGTTATCCTACCCTAGCTCATTCATCTTACAAGTGCTGTTATCCTACCCTAGCTCATTCATCTTAAAAGTGCTGTTATCCTACCCTAGCTCATTCATCTTACTAGTGCTGTTATTCTACCCTAGCTCAATCATCTTACAAGTTCTGTTATCCTACCCTAGGTCACTCTTCTTACAAGTGCTGTTATCCTACCCTAGCTCATTCATCTTAAAAGTGCTGTTATCCTACCCTAGCTCATTCATCTTACTAGTGCTGTTATCCTACCCTAGCTCATTCATCTTACAAGTGCTGTTATCCTACCCTAGCTCATTCATCTTACTAGTGCTGTTATCCAACCCTACCTCATTCATCTTACAAGTGCTGTTATCCTACCCTAGCTCATTCATCTTACAAGTGCTGTTATCCTACCCTAGCTCATTCATCTTACAAGTGTTGTTATCCTACCCTAGCTCATTCA
Organism: Cherax quadricarinatus; assembly: GCF_038502225.1. NCBI lineage: Eukaryota > Metazoa > Arthropoda > Malacostraca > Decapoda > Parastacidae > Cherax > Cherax quadricarinatus. The sequence goes on along the minus strand of NC_091378.1, from coordinate 13,002,116 downwards.
TCTTACAAGTGCTGTTATCCTACAATAGCTCATTCATCTTACAAGTGCTGTTATCCTACAATAGCTCATTCATCTTACAAGTGCTGTTATCCTACGCTAGCTCATTCATCTTACAAATTCTGTTATCCTACCCTAGCTCATTCATCTTACAAGTGCTGTTATCCTACCCTAGCTCATTCATCTTTCAAGTGCTGTTATCCTACCCTAGCTCATTCATCTTTCAAGTGCTGTTATCCTACCCTAGCTCATTCATCTTACAAGTTCTGTTATCCTACCCTAGCTCATTCATCTTACAAGTGCTGTTATCCTACCCTAGCTCATTCATCTTACAAGTGCTGTTATCTTACCCTAGCTCATTCATCTTACAAGTGATGTTATCCTACCCTAGCTCATTCATCTTACAAGTTCTGGTTTCCTACCCTAGCTCATTCATCTTACAAGTTCTGGTTTCCTACCCTAGCTCATTCATCTTACAAGTGCTGTTATCCTACCCTAGCTCATTCATCTTACAAGTTCTGGTTTCCTACCCTAGCTCATTCATCTTACAAGTTCTGGTTTCCTACCCTAGCTCATTCATCTTACAAGTTCTGGTTTCCTACCCTAGCTCATTCATCCTACAAGTGCTGTTATCCTACCCTAGCTCATTCATCTTACAAGTGCTGTTATCCTACCCTAGCTCATTCATCTTACAAGTGCTGTTATCCTACCCTAGCTCATTCATCTTACAAGTGTTGTTATCCTACCCTAGCTCATTCATCTTACAAGTGATGCTATCCTACCCTAGATCATTCATCTTACAAGTGTTGTTATCCTACCCTAGCTCATTCATCCTACAAGTGCTGTTATCCTTCCCTAGCTTATTCATCCTACAAGTGCTGTTATCCTACCCTAGCTCATTCATCTTACAAGTGCTGTTATCCTACCCTAGCTCATTCATCTTACAAGTGCTGTTATCCTACCCTAGCTCATTCATCTTACAAGTGATGCTATCCTACCCTAGCTCATTCATCTTACAAGTGCTGTTATCCTACCCTAGCTCATTCATCTTACTAGTGCTGTTATCCTACCCTAGCTCATTCATCTTACAAGTGCTGTTATCCTACCCTAGCTCATTCATCTTACAAGTGCTGTTATCCTACCCTAGCTCATTCATCTTACAAGTGCTGTTATCCTACCCTAGCTCATTCATCTTACAAGTGTTGTTATCCTACCCTAGCTCATTCTTCCTACAAATGCTGTTATCCTACCCTAGCTCATTCATCTTACAAGTGCTGTTATCCTACCCTAGCTCATTCATCTTACAAATTCTATTATCCTACCCTAGCTCATTCATCTTACAAGTGCTGTTATCCTACCCTAGCTCATTCATCTTACAAATTCTATTATCCTACCCTAGCTCATTCATCTTACAAGTGCTGTTATCCTACCCTAGCTCATTCATCTTACAAGTGCTGTTATCCAACCCAGCTCATTCATCTTACAAATTCTATTATCCTACCCTAGATCATTCATCTTACAAGTGCTGTTATCCTACCCTAGCTCATTCATCTTACAAGTGCTGTTATCCTACCCTAGCTCATTCATCTTACAAGTGCTGTTATCCTACCCTAGCTCATTCATCTTACAAATTCTATTATCCTACCCTAGATCATTCATCTTACAAGTGCTGTTATCCTACCCTAGCTCATTCATCTTACAAGTGCTGTTATCTTACCCTAGCTCATTCATCTTACAAATTCTATTATCCTACCCTAGATCATTCATCTTACAAGTGATGTTATCTTACCCTAGCTCATTCATCTTACAAGTTCTTTTATCCTACCCTAGTTCATTCATCTTACAAGTTCTTTTATCCTACCCTAGTTCATTCATCTTACAAGTGATGTTATCCTACCCTTGTTCATTCATCTTACAAGTTCTGTTATCCTACCCTAGCTCATTCATCTTACAAGTTCTGTTATCCTACCCTAGCTCATTCATCTTACAAGTGCTGTTATCCTACCCTAGCTCATTCATCTTACAAGTTCTGTTATCCTACCCTAGCTCATTCATCTTACAAGTGATGCTATCCTACCCTAGCTCATTCATCTTACAAGTGATGCTATCCTACCCTAGCTCATTCATCTTACAAGTGATGCTATCCTACCCTAGCTCATTCATCTTACAAGTGATGCTATCCTACCCTAGCTCATTCATCTTACAAGTGCTGTTATCCTACCCTAGCTCATTCATCTTACTAGTGCTGTTATCCTACCCTAGCTCATTCATCTTACAAGTGCTGTTATCCTACCCTAGCTCATTCATCTTACAAGTGCCGTTATCCTACCCTAGCTCATTCATCGTACAAGTGCTGTTATCCTACCCTAGCTCATTCATCCTACAAGTGCTGTTATCCTACCTTAGCTCATTCATCTTACAAGTGCTGTTATCCTACAATAGCTCATTCATCTTACAAGTGCTGTTATCCTACCCTAGCTCATTCATCTTACAAGTGCTGTTATCCTACCCTAGCTCATTCATCTTACAAGTGTTGTTATCCTACCCTAGCTCATTCATCTTACAAGTGCTGTTATCCTACAATAGCTCATTCATCTTACAAGTGCTGTTATCCTACAATAGCTCATTCATCTTACAAGTGCTGTTATCCTACCCTAGTTCATTCATCCTACAAGTGCTGTTATCCTACCCTAGCTTATTCATCCTACAAGTGCTGTTATCCTACCCTAGCTTATTCATCCTACAAGTGCTATTATCCTACCCTAGCTCATTCATCTTAAAAGTGCTGTTATCCTACCCTAGCTCATTCATCTTACAAGTGCTGTTATCCTACCCTAGCTCATTCATCTTACAAGTTCTGTTATCCTACCCTAGCTCAATCATCTTACAAGTTCTGTTATCCTACCCTAGCTCACTCATCTTACAAGTGCTGTTATCCTACCCTAGCTCATTCATCTTACAAGTGCTGTTATCCTACCCTAGCTCATTCATCTTACTAGTGCTGTTATCCAACCCTACCTCATTCATCTTACAAGTGCTGTTATCCTACCCTAGCTCATTCATCTTACAAGTGCTGTTATCCTACCCTAGCTCATTCATCTTACAAGTGTTGTTATCCTACCCTAGCTCATTCATCTTACAAGTGCTGTTATCCTACAATAGCTCATTCATGTTACAAGTGCTGTTATCCTACAATAGCTCATTCATCTTACAAGTGCTGTTATCCTACGCTAGCTCATTCATCTTACAAATTCTGTTATCCTACCCTAGCTCATTCATCTTACAAGTGCTGTTATCCTACCCTAGCTCATTCATCTTACAAGTGCTGTTATCTTACCCTAGCTCATTCATCTTACAAGTGATGTTATCCTACCCTAGCTCATTCATCTTATAAGTTCTGGTTTCCTACCCTAGCTCATTCATCTTACAAGTGCTGTTATCCTACCCTAGCTCATTCATCTTACAAGTGCTGTTATCCTACCCTAGCTCATTCATCTTACAAGTGCTGTTATCCTACCCTAGCTCATTCATCTTACAAGTGCTGTTATCCTACCCTAGCTCATTCATCTTACAAGTGCTGTTATCCTACCCTAGCTCATTCATCTTACAAGTGATGCTATCATTCCCTAGCTCATTCATCTTACAAGTGCTGTTATCCTACCCTAGCTCATTCATCTTACTAATGCTGTTATCCTACCCTAGCTCATTCATCTTACAAGTGCTGTTATCCTACCCTAGCTCATTCATCTTACAAGTGCTGTTATCCTACCCTAGCTCATTCATCTTACAAGTGTTGTTATCCTACCCTAGCTCGTTCATCCTACAAGTGCTGTTATCCTTCCCTAGCTTATTCATCCTACAAGTGCTGTTATCCTACCCTAGCTCATTCATCTTACAAGTGCTGTTATCCTACCCTAGCTCATTCATCTTACAAATTCTATTATCCTACCCTAGCTCATTCATCTTACAAGTGCTGTTATCTTACCCTAGCTCATTCATCTTACAAATTCTATTATCCTACCCTAGCTCATTCATCTTACAAGAGATGTTATCTTACCCTAGCTCATTCATCTTACAAGTTCTGTTATCCTACCCTAGCTCATTCATCTTACAAGTTCTGTTATCCTACCCTAGCTCATTCATCTTACAAGTGATGTTATCCTACCCTTGTTCATTCATCTTACAAGTTCTGTTATCCTACCCTAGCTCATTCATCTTACAAGTTCTGTTATCCTACCCTAGCTCATTCATCTTACAAGTGCTGTTATCCTACCCTAGCTCATTCATCTTACAAGTTCTGTTATCCTACCCTAGCTCATTCATCTTACAAGTGATGCTATCCTACCCTAGCTCATTCATCTTACAAGTGATGCTATCCTACCCTAGCTCATTCATCTTACAAGTGATGCTATCCTACCCTAGCTCATTCATCTTACAAGTGATGCTATCCTACCCTAGCTCATTCATCTTACAAGTGCTGTTATCCTACCCTAGCTCATTCATCTTACTAGTGCTGTTATCCTACCCTAGCTCATTCATCTTACAAGTGCTGTTATCCTACCCTAGCTCATTCATCTTACAAGTGCTGTTATCCTACCCTAGCTCATTCATCTTACAAGTGCCGTTATCCTACCCTAGCTCATTCATCGTACAAGTGCTGTTATCCTACCCTAGCTCATTCATCCTACAAGTGCTGTTATCCTACCTTAGCTCATTCATCTTACAAGTGCTGTTATCCTACCCTAGCTCATTCATCTTACAAGTGCTGTTATCCTACCCTAGCTCATTCATCTTACAAGTGTTGTTATCCTACCCTAGCTCATTCATCCTACAAGTGCTGTTATCCTACCCTAGCTTATTCATCCTACAAGTGCTGTTATCCTACCCTAGCTTATTCATCCTACAAGTGCTATTATCCTACCCTAGCTCATTCATCCTATAAGTGCTGTTATCCTACCCTAGCTCATTCATCCTACAAGTGCTCTTATCCTACCCTAGCTCATCCTACAAGTGCTGTTATCCTACCCTAGCTCATTCATCCTACAAGTGCTGTTATCCTACCCTAGCTTATTCATCCTACAAGTGCTATTATCCTACCCTAGCTCATCCTACAAGTGCTGTTATCCTACCCTAGCTTATTCATCCTACAAGTGCTCTTATCCTACCCTAGCTCATCCTACAAGTGCTGTTATCCTACCCTAGCTTATTCATCCTACAAGTGCTGTTATCCTACCCTAGCTTATTCATCCTACAAGTGCTATTATCCTACCCTAGCTCATTCATCCTATAAGTGCTGTTATCCTACCCTAGCTCATTCATCCTACAAGTGCTCTTATCCTACCCTAGCTCATCCTACAAGTGCTGTTATCCTACCCTAGCTCATTCATCCTACAAGTGCTGTTATCCCGCCCCAGCTCATTCATCTTACAAGTGCTGTTATCCTACCCTAGCTCATTCATCTTACAAGTGCTGTTATCCTACCCTAGCTCATTCATCTTACAAGTGCTGTTATCCTACCCTAGCTCATTCATCTTACAAGTGCTGTTATCCTACCCTAGCTCATTCATCTTACAAGTGCTGTTATCCTACCCTAGCTCATTCATCTTACAAGTGCTGTTATCCTACCCTAGCTCATTCATCTTACAAGTTCTGTTATCCTACCCTAGCTCAATCATCTTACAAGTGCTGTTATCCTACCCTAGCTCATTCATCTTACAAGTGCTGTTATCCTACCCTAGCTCATTCATCTTACAAGTGCTGTTATCCTACCCTAGCTCATTCATCTTACTAGTGCTGTTATACCACAGTTCATTGTAAGGCCTGGCCTCTAGTAATATTTTTATTACAGAGTTAAGTAATAAATCATTAGTCATTAGAACACAAAGAGTAGTGGTAAACAGAGTCAAGTCTGAGGCGGCTACGGTGAAAAGCTCTTTTCCACAAGGCACAGTACTCGCTCCCATCTTGTTCCTCATCCTCATATCTGACATAGACAAGGATGTCAGCCACAGCACGGTGTCTTCCTTTGCAGATAACACCCGAATCTGCATGACAGTGTCTTCCATTACAGACACTGCAAAGCTCCAGGCGGACATCAACCAAATCTTTCAGTGGGCTGCAGAAAACAGTATGAAGTTCAACGATGAGAAATTTCAGTTACTCCGATATGGTAAACATGAGGAAATTAAAACTTCATCATAGTATAAAACAAATTTCAGCCACACAATAGAGCGAAAAACTAACGTCAAAGACCTGGGAGTGATCATGTCGGAGGATCTCACCTTCAATGACCATAACATTGTATCAATCGTATCTGCTAGAAAAATGACAGGATGGATAATGAGAACCTTCAAAACTAGGAATGCCAAGCCCATAATGCACTCTTCAGGCCGCTTGTTCTATCTAGGCTGGAATATTGCTGCACACTAACAGCACCTTTCAAGGCAGGTGAAATTGCTGACCTAGAAAATGTACAGAGAACCTTCACGGCACGCATAATGGAGATAAAACGCCTCAACTACTGGGAGCGCTTAAAGTTCCTGAACCTGTACTCCCTGGAATGCAGGCGGTAGAGATACATGATTATATACACCTGGAATATCCTAGGGGGACTAGTACCGAACTTGCACACGAAAATCACTCTCCGAAAGCAAAAGACTCGGCAGACGATGCAACAGCTCCCCAATGAAAAGCAGGGGTGTCACTAGCACGTTAAGAGACCATACAATAAGTGTCAGGGGCCCAAGACTGTTCAACTGCCTTCCAGCATACATAAGGGGGATTGCCAATAGACCCCTGGCTGTCTTCAAGCAGGCACTGGACAGGCACCTAAAGTCGGTACCTGACCAGCCGGGCTGTGGCTCGTACGTTGGATTGCGTGCAGCCTGGTTGATCAGGCCCTGTTCCACCATGAGGCCTGGTCACAGACCGGGCCGCGGGGGCGTTGACCCCCGGAACTCTCTCCAGGTAAACTCCAGGTAATAGGCTGTGGCGCCTAGGTTCATTTTCGTGTGGCTAGCATCAACAGCCTGGTTTATTTGGCCATCCACCAGGAGGCCTGGTCTGAGACCGGGCTGCTGGGGCATCGACCCTCTGAACACTCTTCAGGTAGGTAAGACCTGGCTTATGTTAAGTAAAAGGACACCTGGAGTTTACCTGGGGTTTACCTGGAGAGAGTTCCGGGGGTCAACTCCCCCGCGGCCCGGTCTGTGACCAGGCCTTTATGTTGCACATGTGTTTTAATAAACTTGTCTGCATTGTATACCATTTATAACATGATAAAAAGCGATCGTGTTTTACATAAAGAACATGTGACGCACGAAACCTTAATAACACTACCGTTAGACAGTCCTCGATGACGCACTGACTTTCTTGGGTTATCCTGGGTGGCTAACCCTCCGGGGTTAAAAATCCGAACGAAATCTTATCTTAACGGAGAGGACTCGAGCCCTTGGCAAGAGAGGCTTAAAACTCAGAGGCCAGCGTGCTAACCACTGGACCAGCGGGCTCTAACAGAATTCCTACAGCCAGGTATATTTCTATACACCATGTATGATTTACAGCAGTGATTCTCAACCTTCCTATACAAGTCTGCCATATTTGATGGTGCAACTAATGTGATATTTTGTTGTGGCAACGTTTCGCACTCCAAGAGCTTTATCAAGTCCTTACAAACAGTAAATGGACACAGAGGGTATATATAGGCTGAGAGTGAGGTGTAAGGCACAATATAATGTGGAAAAAGACACCTATGTATAGTTCAGGACTGTACATAAGTGTCTCTTTCCACATCTTGTTGGTATCACAATACCATTCCTCAATATAATCGTTGTAGTAACAGTAGTAGTTGTAATGCTAGTGGTGGCAGTGGTAGTAATAGTCTACTTGCAGATGAATTAAAAAAGTTATTAGAGCTTATCGCTTGAGTAGCATTAAAGTAGGTTGGTCAAATAACCTTGTTAGTGGGTTGTATTTGAGGAAGTCTGTCTCGGTGTTCCTCCTCTTTAATATTCTTACATATTATCAGCAGGGGCAACTATATGATGATCAGGGTTTGTTGTTTTGAATAGGATTCTTGCTAATACTTCAGACATGACGAAGTTGCCTTTGTTTTGCTTAATTGTGATAGAAATAATGATTCATAACATTTACGTCTATGGAAATTAGGTTCTTCAATCGCTAGTCGGGCGTCGTTGAATTTCATGAGATGATTGGCGGAATTCCGGTGTTGATCGCAGGCATTGTTCACGTTATCATTCCTACATGCATTAATGTGTTCACTGAGACGTGTTTCGAGGTGTCTTGCTGTTTCACCTACGTATATCCTGTCGCAGCCTCCACAGGGTATAATGTAAACCCCTTCATTAACGATAATTCTGCCAACATTAATTCAAGACTTGGTTTACTTTTAAGTAACTCTCAAGGCTGTTCTGAGAAAGCTGATGAAGAAAAGTGATAATATCTCATTGTTGTTGTTTCTCACAGCTTGTCCTCCTGAAGAGCCTTTGTGTGTGTGTGTGTGTGTGTGTGTGTGTGTGTGTGTGTGTGTGTGTGTGTGTGTGTGTGCGGGCGTGTGTGGGCGTGTGCGCGTGTGCGTGCGTGCGTGCGTGCGCACTCACCTATTTGTACTCAACAATTTGTGGTTGCAGGGGTCGATTCACAGCTCCTGGCTGTGCCTTTTCTCTGGTCGCTACTAAGTCCATACACTCCCTGCTCCATGAGCTTAATCGTACCTCCTCTTAAAGCTGGGTATGGATGCTGCCTCCACTATATCACTCTCCAAACTGTTCCACTTCCTGATAACTCTGTGACTGAAGAAATACTTCATAAGACACCAACAAGGGTCACAACTAGAAGTTGTGACCCCTTGTTCTGTGTCCCATCTTTGAAACATTCTGTCCCAATCTACCTTGTCAATTCCTCTTAGTTTCTTATATGTCGTTATAATGTCCCCCCTCTAGTATCGTCAGGTTGAATTCTCTTAATCTCTTCTTGTAGGACATACCCCTCAACTCCGAGACTAGTCTTGTTGCAAACTTTTTCACTTTCTTTAATTTCTTGACATGCTTGACCAGGTGTGGGTTCCATCTGGTTCTGTATACTTGAATATGGGCCTGACATACACGGTGTACAGTGTCTTGACGCCTTACTCAGGTATCGAAACGCTATTCTTAGGTTAACCAGGCACCCATATGCTGCAGCAGTTATTTAGTTGATGTGCGCCTCAGGAGATGTGCTCGGTATGATACTCGCCCCAAGATCCTTTTTCTTGAGTGTGATTTGTAGCCTTTGGCCCCCCTAGCTCGAACTTCACAACTTTACATTTGGTGGGGTTAAGTTCCAGAAACCAGTTGCTGAACCAGGCTTACAGCCTGTCCAGATCTGTAGCCTTTGGCCCCATAGCTTGTGCTTCATGATATTGCACTTGGTGGGATTAAACTTCAGGAGCTAGTTGTTGCATCAAGCTTGCAGCCTGTCCAGATCCCTTTGTAGTCCTACCTGATCCTCATGCGTTTGAATTCTTCGCATTAGCTTCACATCGTTTGCAAACAGGGACACCTCAGAATCTATCCCTTCCGTCATGGCATTCACTTATACCAGAAACAGCACCGGCCCTAGGACTGACCCTTGAGGAATTCCGCTCGTTACATGCGCGCACACCTGCCTTTCCTGTCATTCCTGCTTCTTTAACTTTTGCACTAATCTCTTGTATGGAACTATGTCGAAGGCCTTCTTACAGTCCAAGAAAATCCAACCTACCTATCCCTTTGTTATCTTGTCGAGTGAGAGAGATGGCAGGAAGTGCAAAATAAACCTAGTGAAAAGCGGGGGTGCTGTGGGCACAATAATAGAATGTATCACCATTCTTGGCCCCAGATTATTCAACGTCTTACCAGAATATATCAGAAACACTGCTATGTCTGATATATTCTGGACAAGTATCTTCACCAGGGACCAGATCAACCAGACTGTGATGGATATGTGGAGCAGTGGGCCTCCAACAGCAACAGCCTGGTTGACCAGGCTAGCACCAGACGATCAAAGGTATTGTTGTAAAACTCCAGTAGGTTTGTGACACAGGGTTTCTCTTTCCTGAAACCGTACTTGTTATAGTGTATCTGCTCATTCCTTTCTAAGTGCTCCACCACTCGTCTCCCAATAATCTTCTCCATGACTTTGCATATTATACATGTCAGTGACTCTGGTTTGTAGTTTAATGTTGACTGTCTCCTTAAAAACTGGGACTATATTTGCTGTTTTCCACACCTCAAGCAGTTGCCCTGTTTCGATAGATGTATTTAAAAATTGTTGTTAATGGTACACACAGTGCCTCTGCTTCTTCTCTCAGGACCCTTGGAAAGATGTCCAGTCCCACCACCTTTGAGGTATCTACTTCACTTAGCAGCTTCTTCACCTCGGTTATGTATATTTTGTCCAGCACTTGTTGGTATACCCTACCATTCCAGCTTTCTGGAGTCTTTTCTGTCTCCACTGAAAGCACTTCCTTAAATCTCCTGTTGAACTCTTCACATACCTGGTTGTTTCTTGTGATCTCCCCTCCTTCCTTCTTCAGCCTGATTACCTAGTCTTTGTTGTTTTCCTCCTGATGTGGCTGTATAACAGTTTTGAGTCAGATTTGGCTTTCAGCGCTATGCCATTATTGTATTGCCTCTGGGCTTCCCGTCTTATCTATACATATTCATTTCTAACTCTCTGGCTAGTCTCCTTATTTTCATGGGTCCCTTGTCTTCTATGCTTTTTCCATCCTCTAGTTTTGGCCTCTCTACATCATTGAGTGAACCAAGGGCTCTTTCTGGTCTTCCCATTGTTTCTGTTGCCCTTGGGTACAAACCATGCACTTGTGTTGCATTTGTCTCTTTTGGTTGATTAATTTGAACCTTCTTCTTGATGAAGAGGTGTGTGTGTGTGTGTGTGTACTCACCTATTTGTACTCACCTATTTGTGGTTGCAGGGGTCGAGTCTTAGCTCCTGGCCCCGCCTCTTCACCAGTTGCTACTGGGCCCTCTGTCTCCCCGCTCCATGAGCTTTATCAAACCTCGTCTTAAAACTGTGTATGGTTCCTGCCTCCACTACGTCATTTTCTAGGCTATTGCACTGCCTTACAACTCTATGACTGCAGAAATACTTCCTACTATCTCTCTGACTCATTTGTGTCTTCAACTTCCAATTGTGGCCTCTTGTTTCTGTGTCCCCTCCCTGGAACATCCTGTCTTTGTCCACCTTGTCTATTCCATGCAGTATTTTATATGTCGTTATCATGTCTCCCCTGACCCTCCTGTCCTCCAGTGTCGTCAGGCCGATTTCCCTTAATCTTTCTTCATAGGACATTCCCCTTAGCTCTGGAACTAACCTTGTCGCAAACCTTTGTACTTTCTCTAGTTTCTTGACGTGCTTTATCAAGTGCGGGTTCCAAACAGGTGCTGCATACTCCAGTATGGGCCTGACATACACGGTGTACAGTGTCTTGAATGATTCCTTACTAAGGTATTGGAATGCTGTTCTCAGGTTTGCCAGGCGCCCATATGCTGCAGCAGTTATCTGATTGATGTGTGCTTCCGGAGACATGCTCGGTGTTATACTCACCCCAAGATCTTTCTCCTTGAGTGAGGTTTGCAGTCTTTGGCCACATAGCCTATACTCTGTCTGTGGTCTTCTGTGCCCTTCCCCTATCTTCATGACTTTGCATTTGGCAGGATTAAATTCGAGAAGCCATTTGCTGGACCAGGTGTCCAGTCTGTCCAGGTCTCTTTGAAGTCCTGCCTGGTCCTCATCAGATTTAATTCTCCTCATTAACTTCACATCATCTGCAAACAGGAACACTTCTGAGTCTAACCCTTCCATCATGTCGTTCACATATACCAAAAATAGCACTGGTCCTAGGACCGACCCCTGTGGGACCCCGCTCGTCACAGGTGCCCACTGTGATACATCATTACGTACCATGACTCGTTGTTGCCTCCCTGTCAGGTATTCTCTGATCCATTGCAGTGCCCTTCCTGTTATACGTGCCTGATGCTCTAGCTTCTGCACTAATCTCTTGTGAGGAACTGTGTCAAAGGCCTTCTTGCAGTCCAAGAAGATGCAATCAACCCACCCCTCTCTCTCGTGTCTTACTTCTGTTATTTTATCATAAAACTCCAGAAGGTTTGTGACACAAGATTTGCCTTCCGTGAATCCGTGCTGGTTGGCATTTATACTCTTGTTCCGTTCCAGGTGCTCCACCACTCTCCTCCTGATAATCTTCTCCATAATTTTGCATACTATACACGTCAATGACACAGGTCTATAGTTTAGTGCCTCTTTTCTGTCTCCTTTTTTAAAAATGGGAACTACATTTGCCGTCTTCCATACCTCAGGTAGTTGCCCAGTTTCCAGGGACGTGTTGAAGATTGTGGTAAGTGGCACGCACAACATATCTGCTCCCACTCTAAGGACCCATGGGGAGATGTCCGGTCCCATTGCCTTTGAGGTATCGATGTCCCTTAGCAGTTTCTTCACCTCCTCCTCATCTGTATGTATGTCGTCCAACACTTGTTGGTGTATTCCTTGCTGGTGTCCCCATCTGGTCTGTCCCCCCAGAGTCCTTCCTGTCTCTACTGTAAATACTTCCTTAAATCTTGTGTTGAGCTCCTCACATACCTCTTGATCGTTTCTTGTGAGTTCTCCACCTTCTTTCCTCAGCCTTATCACCTGGTCCTTGACTGTTGTCTTCCTCCTAATGTGGCTATACAGCAGTTTCGGGTCAGATTTGACTTTCGATGCTATGTCGTTTTCATACTGTCGCTGGGCCTCCCTCCTTATCTGTGCATACTCGTTTCTGGCTCTTCTACTAATCTTGTTTTCCTGGGTCCTATGCCTCCTGTACCTTTTCCATTCTCTGTTGCACTTAGTTTTTGCCTCCCTACACCTTCGGGTAAACCAAGGACTCGTTTTGGTCTTCCTATTATTTCTGTTTCCCTTGGGAACAAAACTTTCCTCTGCCTCCTTGCACTTTCTTGCCACATATTCCATCATCTCGTTTACTGATTTTCCTACCATCTCTCTGTCCCACTGAACCTCCTGCAGGAAGTTTCTCATACCTGTGTAGTCCCCCCTTTTATAGTTTGGCCTGTCCCCTTCAGTTCCTGTTACCTTCTCCACTTGTAACTCTACTATATAGTCAAAACTCAAAACCACGTGATAGCTAGTTCCAAGGGGCCTCTCGTAAGTGATGTCCTCAATGTCTGAACTGCTCAGGGTGAACACAAGATCCAGTCTTGCTGGTTCATCCTCCCCTCTCTCTCTGGTTGTGTCCCTGACATGTTGATGCATGAGGTTTTCAAGTACCACATCCATCATCTTGGCTCTCCATGTTTCGGGACCCCCATGTGGCTCCAGGTTTTCCCAGTCGATCTCCCTGTGGTTGAAATCGCCCATTACCAGTAACTTTGCTCTGCTCGAGTGAGCTCTTCTTGCCACCTCAGCCAGTGTGTCCACCATCACCCTGTTGTTTTCTTCGTACTCCTCTCTTGGCCTCCTGCAGTTCTGTGGTGGGTTATGCATCACTCCAATGACTACTTTATGTTCTCCTGACTGAATTGTACCTACAATGTAGTCTCTTTCTCCAATCATGTCCATGCCTTCCATTTCCTCAAATCTCCATCGGTGTTTTATGAGCAGTGCAACCCCTCCTCCCCCTCTACTCCTTCTATCTTTCCTCAGGATCTGATATCCTGTTGGGAAGATTGTGTCTGTTATTGTCTCAGTGAGTTTTGTTTCTGTGACTGCTATGTTGTCTGGGGATTTTTAACTGATTCTTTCATTCCACTCCTCATGTTTATTCGTTATTCCATCCGCGTTTGTGTACCAAACCTTCAGTTTCTTTTCTATCATTGTGTGTTTGTGTGTGTGTGTGTCCATCCCCGCTAGCCTCACTCCCATCCCACTACCTTCTGTTGCTCGCTATTTGCTACCCCTCCCTGCCTCCTTCCCCCTCCCTTTCACAACAAACACCCCCCTACCTCCCCACAACAAACACCCCCCTTCACACACGCACTCTTGGCATAAGCTCTTCCTTCTGTGGAAAAAAAACATGGGACACCAAAAACCAAGATAGAGAATCAGAGGACTGGTGGATGAAGCGATGGGTGGACCTGGGAGAGAAGACTGGGAAGCAGAGCTCACAAGAAGAGAGGAGAGGGGAAGGAGGCTGGAAGAGCTCGGCAAGAAAATTGAAGAGAAAATAGCTAAGGAGAGCAGGAAATGGGAATTTCAAATCACAGCAGCTGAAGCTGAGATACAGAGCTTAGTAGAAGAACTAAAAAGTCTGAAACAGTCTAAAGAACCAAAGGACAGTACAGCCACAACACCAAGAACTGCTACATCAGTCACTGATGAGGGGACAGTAGGGAACAAAGGAGACATACTGTATGTGATGACTCTATTGGACCCAAGTGGGGCCCGGGGAAAGGCAGGGAGAACAGCTGGAACTAATGAGGAGACCAAAGACAATGAAGAAGCTAGGCTATACACAGAGGCTGTAATGGACAACTGCCATGTCCAGGAACAGATAAGCACAGGGACACTGGATAGGGAAGAGACAGTAGGAAGCAACACGTCAATGGCAGGAATTTGTATCAGAGGATGCTCAGGGAAGTACAGTGGGAGGACAAAACGGAGAGGGAAGTTTTTGTCTATGGGCTCCAAGAAGTAGATGGGGAAATTTACGAGGCAAGGAAACAGGAGGAAAAAAAAACAATTGAAAGCTTCATGAAAGCAATAGGAGAGGATGGCATGACCCAGCTGGCAAATTTTCGGAGAATTGGGTGGTTTGCAAGAGGCAAAAAGCGTCCAGTCAAAGTGATTTTCAAGGCAGAGTCAGCTCCAAGCCAGATCCTGCAGGAGAAAGTGCACCTAAAGGACAAACTGGAGTTCCAGAGTGTATACCTCAACCGAAACAGAACACAAGAAGAAAGGATGATACTGAAAGAGAGGGTGTAACATTGCAAGGAGGAATGGGAGGCAAGAAAGGTGGGGAGCAGGGGAAAACAGACCCAGGTGGAAGAACAAACACAACTCCCTCCAGTACCACCCACAGAAGGAACCCAACCATGGCAATCCCAAAGCAATCAACCTATCCCAAAACCCACTCACTGTACCCTCTGCCCCCATCCCACTCAGCACAAACCCCACCCCCACAGAAACCCACAGTAACCCACACATCCCCCTCAGCACAAACCCTACCCCCACAGAAACCCACAGTAACCCACATATCCCCCTCAGCTCAAACCCACCTCCACAAAAACCCACAGCAACCCACACACTGTACCCTCTATTCCCATCCCCCTCACCACAACCCCCCACCCTCACTGAAACCCCCTATAGGCCCCCACCAGGGCACCAGCTCCCCCTAACCCACCTTTCTCCCCAGACCACAGTTATAGAAAAGAAGTTGAAGGTTTGGTACACGAACATGGATGGAATAATGAATAAATGTGAGGAGTGGCATGAAAGAATCAAGTAGATGTCCCCAGACATCATAGTGGTCACAGAAACAAAACTCTCTGGGACAAGAACAGATGCAATCTTCCCACCTGGATATCAGATCCTGAGGAAGGATAGAAAGAGCAGAGGGGTTGCAGTGCTAATTAAAAACCGGTGGGGTTATCAAGAAATGGAAGGAATGGACGAGTCTGGAGAAAGGGACTACGTAGTAGGTACAGTTCAGTCAGGGAAACATAAGATAGTCATTGCAGTGATGTATAACCCACCACAGAACTTCAGGAGGCCAAGGGAGGAATATGATGAGTGCAACAGAGCAATGGTGGACACACTAACTGAGGTGGCAAGAAGGGCTCACTTGTGTAGAGCGAAATTACTGGTTATGGGCGACTTCAACCACAAGGAGATTGATTGGGACAACCTGGAGCCACATGGGGGTCCCGAAACATGGAGAGCCAAGATGATGGATGTGGTACTGGCAAACCTCATGCACTAAGATGTTAGGGACACTACCAGAGAGAGAGGGGAGGATGAACCAGCAAGACTGGACCTTGTGTTCACCCTGATTAGCTCAGACATTGAGTACATCACATATGAAAGGCCACTTAGAGCTAGTAACCACGTGGTTCTGAACTTTGAATACATCGTGGATCTACAAATGGAGAGGGGTAACAGGAGTAGAAAGGGAAAAGCCAAACTATAAAAGGGGGGACTACACAAGTATGAGGACCTACCTGCAGGAGGTTCAGTGGGAACAGGAGTTGGTAGGAAAGTCAGTAAACAAAATGATGGACTACGTATCAACAAAATGCAAGGAGGCAGAGGAAAGGTTTGTTCCCAAGGGTACCAGAAATAATGGGAAAAACAGAATGAGCCCTTGGTTTACCCGAAGGTGTAGGGAAACGAGCCAGAAGATGTAGGGAACGAGCCAGAAATGAGTATGCACAGATAAGGAGGGAGGCCCAGCAGCAGTACAAAAAGACAAAGCATCGAAAGTCAAGTCTGACCCAAAACTGCTTTACAGCCACGTCAGGAGGAAGATAACATTCAAAGACCAGGTAATCAGGCTGAGGAAAGAAGGTGGGGAGCTCACAAGAAATGACCAAGAAGTATGTGAGAAGCTCAACATGAGATTTCAGGAAGTATTTACAGTGGAGGCTGAAGGAACACTGGGAAGACAAAACAGTGGGGTACACCAACAAGGGATATACCAATAAGTGTTGGATGAGGAGGAGGAAAAGCTCCTAAGTGACATTGATACCTCAAAGGCGGTGGGACCAGACATCTCTCTGTGGGTCCTTAGAGAGGGAGCAGACACTGTGTGTGCCACTAACCAAAATCTTCAAAACTTCCCTTGAAACTGAGCAACTACCTGAAGTATGGAAGATGACAAATGTAGTCCCCATCTTTAAGAAAGGAGACAAATGAAGCACTAAACTATAGACCAGTGTCACTGACATGTATAGTATGCAAAGTCATGGAGAAGATTATCAGGAGGAGAGTGGTGGAGCACCTGGAGCAGAACAAGATTATAAACGACAGCCAGCACGAATTCATGGAAGGCAAATCCTGTGTCACAAACCTACTAAAGTTTTATGACGAGGTAACTGAAGTAAGAAATGAGAGGGTGGGGTGGGTTGATTGCATTTTCTTGGACTGCAAGAAGGCCTTCGACACAGTTCCTCACAAGAGATTAGTACAGAAGCTAGAGGATCAGGCACATATAACAGGAAGGGCACTGCCATGGATCAGAGAATACCTAACAGGGAGGTAACAGCGAGTCATGGTCCGTGATAAGGTATCACAGTGGGCGCCTGTGACGACCGGGGTCCCACAAGGTCAGTCCTGGGAAAAGTGCTATTCTTGGTATGTGTGAACGACATGACGGAAGGGATAGACTCAGAAGTGTCCCTGTTTGCAGATGATGTAAAGTTAATGAGGAGAATTAAATCAGATGCGGACCAGACAGGTCTACAAAGAGACCTGGACAGGCTGGATGCGTGGTCCAGCAACAGGCTCCTAGAATTTAATCCCGCCAAATGCAAAGTCATGAAGATCGGAGAAGGGCAAAGAAGACCGCAGGCAGAGTATAGGCTAGGAGGCCAAAGACTGCAAACCACACTCAAGGAGAACGATCTAGGAGTGAGTATAATACCGAGCACGTCGCCAGAAGCACACATTAACCAGATAACTGCTGCGGCATATGGGCGCCTGGCAAACCTGAGAATAGCGTTCCAGTACCTCAGTAAGGAATCGTTCAAGACTTTATACACTGTTTATGTCAGGCCCATACTGGAGTACGCAGCACCAGTTTGGAACCCACACCTGGTCAAACACATCAAGAAATTAGAGAAAGTGCAAAGGTTTGCAACAAGGCTTATTCCAGAGCTAAGGGGAATGTGCTACGCAGAAAGGCTAAGGGAAATCGGTCTGACGACACTGAAGGACAGGAGGGTCAGGGAAGACATGATAACGACATACAAAATACTGCGTGGAATAGACAAGGTAGACAGTGACAGGATGTTCCAGAGATGGGACACAGAAACAAGAGGTCACAATTTGAAGCTGAAGACTCGGACGAGTCAAAGGGATGTTAGGAAGTATTTCTTCAGCCAAAGAGTTGTTAGGAAGTGGAACAGTCTGGCAAGCGATGTAGTGGAGGCAGGAGCCATACATAGTTTTAAGACGAGATATGATAAAGCTCATGGAGCAAGGAGAGGGAGGACCCAGTAGCGGTCAGTGAAGAGGCTGGGCCAGGCGCCGAGTCTCGACTCCGCAACCACAATTAGGTGAGTACATGTACATTAGCCATGAGAAGCACATTAAACCCCTACTGAAATATGTTCTACCGGCACCTTGTTAATTTTTACCATGGAAACAAGGTGACAGCCTCTTTGAGTCCGTGGAGACGAGCCTTGTCCTCATTAATTAAATATTTTTACGACGCTGGAAATGGTCAGCGAGGAACAGTAACTGCCGAAGTTGCAGTTATTAATAATTGGCTGAGTTGGGAATCTTCACTGTCACAGTGACCCGTTTCACTGTAGCTCTCTCGCTAAACTTTACTCAGACCATCCATTCACACATTTATTATTATTGCATTTAATATCATATTTTTAATTTTTATATTCCCTGGTTAACAGTAAACACTTGTTGATCATACTGTACAACTATGATATAATGAATAATCTACTATACAACTATGATATAATTCTTAGTGTTAAGTAGTCTGTAAGCCAATATTGTTAAGTTGGCCCATAATGCCAGGCATAATAGAGGCTCTCTTTGCATTGCAACCCACTATTGTAAATATATAATCTCAATGTATTATTTGCAAAGACATGAATAAATAAATAAAATACAGCACCCGTCGGATATAATTTTTTTCATATTTGATACAATTTATTTATATTAAATTCAAACATAGACAGTATGTACACTGTAAACAGTTTTCTTGTATATCTGATTACCTACAGTCATCCAAAATACCCATGGTAACGATGTGTATATGTAGTAATAGTGTTGATGGTAACTTGAAGTGTTAATGGTAGCATCAAGTGTTGATGGTAACGTCAAGTGTTAATGGTAGCATCAAGTGTTGATGGTAACGTCAAGTGTTGATGGTAACGTCAAGTGTTAATGGTAGCATCAAGTGTTGATGGTAACGTCAAGTGTTAATGGTAGCATCAAGTGTTGGTGGTAACGTCAAGAGTTGATTGTAACGTCAAGTGTTGATGGTAACGTCAAGTGTTGATGGTAACGTCAAGTGTTAATGGTAACGTCAAGTGTTGATGGTAACGTCAAGTGTTGATCTTAACGTCAAGTGTTGATGGTAACGTCAAGTGTTGATGGTAACGTCAAGTGTTGATGGTAACGTCAAGTGTTGATGGTAACGTCAAGTGTTAAAGGTAGCATCAAGTGTTGATGGTAACGTCAAGTTTTAAGGGTAACGTCAAGTGTTAATGGTAACATCAAGTGTTGATGGTAACGTCAAGTGTTGATGGTAACGTCAAATGTTGATGGTAACGTCGTGTTGATGTTAACGTCAAGTGTTGATGGTAACGTCAAGTGTTGATGTTAACGTCAAGTGTTGATGGTAACGTCAAGTGTTGATGGTAACGTCAAGTGTTGATGGTAACGTCAAGTGTTAATGGTAGCATCAAGTGTTGATGGTAACGTCAAGTGTTGATGGTAACGTCAAGTGTTGATGGTAACGTCAAGTGTTGATGTTAACGTCAAGTGTTGATGGTAACGTCAAGTGTTGATGGTAACGTCAAGTGTTGATGGTAGCATCAAGTGTTGATGGTAACGTCAAGTTTTAAGGGTAACGTCAAGTGTTAATGGTAACATCAAGTGTTGATGGTAACGCCGTGTTGATGGTAACGTCAAGTGTTGATGGTAACATCAAGTGTTGATGGTAACGTCAAGTGTTGATGGTAACGTCAAGTGTTGATGGTAACGTCAAGTGTTGATGGTAACGTCAAGTGTTGATGGTAACGTCAAGTGTTGATGGTAACGTCAAGTGTTGATGGTAACGTCAAGTGTTGATGGTAACGTCAAGTGTTAATGGTAACGTCAAGTGTTAATGGTAACGACGTCAAGTGTGGATGGTAACGTCAGGTGTTAATGGTAGCATCAAGTGTTGATGGTAACGTCAAGTGTTGATGGTAACGTCAAGTGTTAATGGTAGCATCAAGTGTTGATGGTAACGTCAAGTGTTAATGGTAACGACGTCAAGTGTTGATGGTAACGTCAAGTGTTAATGGTAGCATCAAGTGTTGATCGTAACGTCAAGTGTTAATGGTAATGTCAAGTGTTGATGGTAACGTCAAGTGTTAATGGTATCGTCAAGTGTTACTGGTAGGATCAAGTGTTGATGGTAACGTCAAGTGTTGATGGTAACGTCAAGTGTTGATGGTAACGTCAAGTGTTGATGGTAACGTCAAGTGTTAATGGTAGCATCAAGTGTTGATGGTAACGTCAAGTGTTAATGGTATCGTCAAGTGTTACTGGTAGGATCAAGTGTTGATGGTAACGTCAAGTGTTGATGGTAACGTCAAGTGTTGATGGTAACGTCAAGTGTTAATGGTAACGTCAAGTGTTAATGGTAACGACGTCAAGTGTGGATGGTAACGTCAGGTGTTAATGGTAGCATCAAGTGTTGATGGTAACGTCAAGTGTTGATGGTAACGTCAAGTGTTAATGGTAGCATCAAGTGTTGATGGTAACGTCAAGTGTTAATGGTAACGACGTCAAGTGTTGATGGTAACGTCAAGTGTTAATGGTAGCATCAAGTGTTGATCGTAACGTCAAGTGTTAATGGTAATGTCAAGTGTTGATGGTAACGTCAAGTGTTAATGGTATCGTCAAGTGTTACTGGTAGGATCAAGTGTTGATGGTAACGTCAAGTGTTGATGGTAACGTCAAGTGTTGATGGTAACGTCAAGTGTTGATGGTAACGTCAAGTGTTAATGGTAGCATCAAGTGTTGATGGTAACGTCAAGTGTTAATGGTATCGTCAAGTGTTACTGGTAGGATCAAGTGTTGATGGTAACGTCAAGTGTTGATGGTAACGTCAAGTGTTAATGGTAATATCAAGTGTTGATGGTAACGCCGTGTTGATGGTAACGTCAAGTGTTGATGGTAACATCAAGTGTTGATGGTAACGTCAAGTGTTGATGGTAACGTCAAGTGTTGATGGTAGCGTCAAGTGTTGATGGTAGCATCAAGTGTTGATGGTAACGTCAAGTGTTAATGGTAACGACGTCAAGTGTTGATGGTAACGTCAGGTGTTAATGGTAGCATCAAGTGTTGATGGTAACGCCAAGTGTTGATGGTAACGTCAAGTGTTGATGGAAACGTCGAGTGTTAATGGTAGCATCAAGTGTTGATGGTAACGTCAAGTGTTGATGGTAACGTCAAGTGTTGATGGTAACGTCAAGTGTTAATGGTAGCATCAAGTGTTGATGGTAACATCAAGTGTTGATGGTAACGTCAAGTGTTGATGGTAACGTCAAGTGTTAATGGTAGCATCAAGTGTTGACGGTAACGTCAAGTGTTAATGGTAATGTCAAGTGTTAATGGTACGATCAAGTGTTGACGGTAACGTCAAGTGTTAATGGTATCGTCAAGTGTTACTGGTAGGATCAAGTGTTGATGGTAACGTCAAGTGTTGATGGTAACGTCAAGTGTTAATGGTATCGTCAAGTGTTACTGGTAGGATCAAGTGTTGATGGTAACGTCAGGTGTTGATGGTAACGTCAAGTGTTACTGGTAGGATCAAGTGTTAATGGTAGCATCAAGTGTTGATGGTAACGTCAGGTGTTGATGGTAACGTCAAGTGTTGATGGTAACGTCAAGTGTTGATGGTAACGTCAAGTGTTAATGGTAGCATCAAGTGTTGATGGTAACGTCAGGTGTTGATGGTAACGTCAAGTGTTGATGGTAACATCGTGTTGATGTTAACGTCAAGTGTTGATGGTAACGTCAAGTGTTGATGTTAACGTCAAGTGTTGATGGTAACGTCAAGTGTTGATGGTAACGTCAAGTGTTGATGGTAACGTCAAGTGTTAATGGTAGCATCAAGTGTTGATGGTAACGTCAAGTGTTAATGGTAACGTCAAGTGTTGATGGTAACGTCAAGTGTTGATGTTAACGTCAAGTGTTGATGGTAACGTCAAGTGTGGATGGTAGCATCAAGTGTTGATGGTAACGTCAAGTTTTAAGGGTAACGTCAAGTGTTAATGGTAACATCAAGTGTTGATGGTAACGCCGTGTTGATGGTAACGTCAAGTGTTGATGGTAACATCAAGTGTTGATGGTAACGTCAAGTGTTGATGGTAACGTCAAGTGTTGATGGTAACGTCAAGTGTTGATGGTAACGTCAAGTGTTGATGGTAACGTCAAGTGTTGATGGTAACGTCAAGTGTTGATGGTAACGTCAAGTGTTAATGGTAACGTCAAGTGTTAATGGTAACGACGTCAAGTGTGGATGGTAACGTCAGGTGTTAATGGTAGCATCAAGTGTTGATGGTAACGTCAAGTGTTGATGGTAACGTCAAGTGTTGATGGTAACGTCAAGTGTTAATGGTAGCATCAAGTGTTGATGGTAACGTCAAGTGTTAATGGTAACGACGTCAAGTGTTGATGGTAACGTCAAGTGTTAATGGTAGCATCAAGTGTTGATCGTAACGTCAAGTGTTAATGGTAATGTCAAGTGTTGATGGTAACGTCAAGTGTTAATGGTATCGTCAAGTGTTACTGGTAGGATCAAGTGTTGATGGTAACGTCAAGTGTTGATGGTAACGTCAAGTGTTGATGGTAACGTCAAGTGTTGATGGTAACGTCAAGTGTTAATGGTAGCATCAAGTGTTGATGGTAACGTCAAGTGTTAATGGTATCGTCAAGTGTTACTGGTAGGATCAAGTGTTGATGGTAACGTCAAGTGTTGATGGTAACGTCAAGTGTTAATGGTAATATCAAGTGTTGATGGTAACGCCGTGTTGATGGTAACATGGTAACGTCAAGTGTTGATGATAACGTCAAGTGTTGATGGTAACGTCAAGTGTTGATGGTAGCATCAAGTGTTGATGGTAACGTCAAGTGTTAATGGTAACGACGTCAAGTGTTGATGGTAACGTCAAGTGTTGATGGTAACGTCAAGTGTTGATGGTAGCATCAAGTGTTGATGGTAACGTCAAGTGTTAATGGTAACGACGTGAAGTGGTGATGGTAACGTCAGGTGTTAATGGTAGCATCAAGTGTTGATTGTAACGCCAAGTGTTGATGGTAACGTCAAGTGTTGATGGAAACGTCAAGTGTTAATGGTAGCATCAAGTGTTGATGGTAACGTCAAGTGTTGATGGTAACGTCAAGTGTTGATGGTAACGTCAAGTGTTGATGGTAACGTCAAGTGTTGATGGTAACGTCAAGTGTTGATGGTAACGTCAAGTGTTAATGGTAGCATCAAGTGTTGATGGTAACGTCAAGTGTTGATGGTAACGTCAAGTGTTGATGGTAACGTCAAGTGTTAATGGTAGCATCAAGTGTTGATGGTAACGTCAAGTGTTAATGGTAGCATCAAGTGTTGACGGTAACGTCAAGTGTTAATGGTAATGTCAAGTGTTGATGGTAACGTCAAGTGTTAATGGTATCGTCAAGTGTTACTGGTAGGATCAAGTGTTAATGGTAGCATCAAGTGTTGATGGTAACGTCAAGTGTTGATGGTAACATCAAGTGTTGATGGTAACGTCAGGTGTTGATGGTAACGTCAAGTGTTACTGGTAGGATCAAGTGTTAATGGTAGCATCAAGTGTTGATGGTAACGTCAAGTGTTGATGGTAACATCAAGTGTTGATGGTAACGTCAGGTGTTGATGGTAACGTCAAGTGTTACTGGTAGGATCAAGTGTTAATGGTAGCATCAAGTGTTGATGGTAACGTCAGGTGTTGATGGTAACGTCAAGTGTTGATGGTAACGTCAAGTGTTGATGGTAACGTCAAGTGTTAATGGTAGCATCAAGTGTTGATGGTAACGTCATGTGTTGATGGTAACGTCAAGCGTTGATGGTAACGTCAAGCGTTGATGGTAACGTCAAGTGTTGATGGTAACGTCAAGTGTTGATGGTAACGTCGTGTTAATGGTAGGATCAAGTGTTGATGGTAACGTCAAGTGTTGATGGTAACGTCAAGTGTTAATGGTAGCATCAAGTGTTGATGGTAACGTCAAGTTTTAAGGGTAACGTCAAGTGTTAATGGTAACATCAAGTGTTGATGGTAACGTCAAGTGTTGATGGTAACGTCAAGTGTTGATGTTAACGTCAAGTGTTGATGGTTACCTGGTTACCTGGAGGTTATTCCGGGGATCAACGCCCCCGCGGCCCGGTTCATGACCAGGCCTCCCGATGGATCAGGGCCTGATCAACTAGGCTGTTACTGCTGGCCGCACGCAGTCCAACGTACGAGCCACAGCCCGGCTGATCCGGCACCGACTTTAGGTATCTGTCCAGCTCTCTCTTGAAGGCAGCCAGGGGTTTATTGGCAATTCCCCTAATGCTTGATGGGAGGCTGTTGAACAGTTTTGGGCCCCGGACACTTATGGTGTTTTCTCTTAGGGTACCAATGGCGCCCCTACTTTTTATTGGCGGCATTTTGCATCGCCTGCCCAGTCTTTTACTTTCGTAGGGAGTGATTTCTGTGTGCAGATTTGGGACCATTCCTTCCAAGATTTTCCAAGTGTAGATTATGATATATCTCTCCCTCCTGCGTTCCAACGAGTACAAGTCAAGTGCTTCCAAGCGTTCCCAGTAGTTAAGGTGCTTGACAGAACTTATACGTGCAGTAAAGGATCTCTGTACACTCTCTAGATCTGCGATTTCACCTGCTTTGAATGGAGATGTTAATGTACAGCAGTATTCCAGCCTAGAGAGAACAAGTGATTTGAAAAGGATCATCATGGGCTTGGCATCTCTCGTTTTGAAAGTTCTCATTATCCATCCTATCATTTTCTTTGCACGTGCGATCGTGGCACTGTTGTGATCCTTGAAAGTGAGATCCTCAGACATTACTACTCCCAGGTCCCTTACATTATTTTTCCGCTCTATTGTATGGCCGGAGTCAGTAGTATACTCTGTTCTAGTTATTATCTCCTCCAGTTTTCCATAAGAGAGTAGTTGGAATTTGTCCTCATTGAACATCATATTGTTTACCGTTGCCCACTGGAAAACTTTGTTTATATCTTCTTGGAGGTTAACCGCGTCCTCAGCAGATGACAGCCTCATGCAGATCCTAGTATCATCCGCAAAGGATGATACGGTGCTGTGGTGTATATCTCTGTCTATGTCTGATATGAGGATAAGGAATAAGATGGGGGCGAGTACTGTGCCTTTTGGAACAGAGCTCTTCACTATGGCAGCCTCAGATTTAACTCTGTTGACCACTACTCTTTGTGTTCGATTTGTTAGGAAGTTGAAGATCCATCTCCCCACTTTCCCAGTTATTCCTTTAGCACGTATTTTATGGGCTATTACGCCATGATCGCATTTGTCAAATGCTTTTGCAAAGTCTGTGTATATTACATCTGCATTCTGATTTTCTTCCAGTGCATCCAAGGCCATGTCATAGTGATCCAGTAGTTGTGTTGATGGTAACGTCAAGTGTTGATGGTAACGTCAAGTGATAATGGTAGCGTCAAGTGTTGATGGTAACGTCAAGTGTTGATGTTAACGTCAAGTGTTGATGGTAACGTCAAGTGTTGGTGGTAACGTCGTGTTGATGGTAACGTCAAGTGTTGATGGTAACGTCAAGTGTTGATGGTAGCATCAAGTGTTGATGGTAACGTCAAGTTTTAAGGGTAACGTCAAGTGTTAATGGTAACATCAAATGTTGATGGTAACGCCGTGTTGATGGTAACGTCAAGTGTTGATGGTAATGTCAAGTGTTGATGGTAACGTCAAGTGTTGATGGTAACGTCAAGTGTTGATGGTAACGTCAAGTGTTAATGGTAGCATCAAGTGTTGATGGTAACGTCAAGTGTTAATGGTAACGACGTCAAGTGTTGATGGTAACGTGAGGTGTTAATGGTAGCATCAAGTGTTGATGGTAACGTCAAGTGTTGATGGTAACGTCAAGTGTTGATGGTAACGTCAAGTGTTGATGGTAACGTCAAGTGTTGATGGTAGCGTCAAGTGTTAATGGTAGCATCAAGTGTTGATGGTAACGTCAAGTGTTAATGGTAGCATCAAGTGTTGATGGTAACGTCAAGTGTTGATGGTAACGTCAAGTGTTGATGGTAACGTCAAGTGTTGATGGTAACGTCAAGTGTTGATGGTAACGTCAAGTGTTGATGGTAACGTCAAGTGTTGATGGTAGCATCAAGTGTTGATGGTAACGTCAAGTGTTAATGGTAACGACGTCAAGTGTTGATGGTGACGTGAGGTGTTAATGGTAGCATCAAGTGTTGATGTTAACGTCAAGTGTTGATGGTAACGTCAAGTGTTGATGGTAACGTCAAGTGTTGATGGTAGCATCAAGTGTTGATGGTAACGTCAAGTGTTAATGGTAGCATCAAGTGTTGATGGTAACGTCAAGTGTTGATGGTAGCATCAAGTGTTGATGGTAACGTCAAGTGTTAATGGTAACGACGTCAAGTGTTGATGGTAACGTCAAGTGTTGATGGTAACGTCAAGTGTTAATGGTTTCATCAAGTGTTGATGGTAACGTCAAGTGTTGATGGTAACGTCAAGTGTTGATGGTAACGTTAAGTGTTAATGGTAGCATCAAGTGTTGATGGTAACGTCAAGTGTTGATGGTAACGTCAAGTGTTAATGGTAACATCAAGTGTTGATGGTAACGCCGTGTTGATGGTAACGCCGTGTTGATGGTAACGTCAAGTGTTGATGGTAACATCAAGTGTTGATGGTAACGTCAAGTGTTGATGGTAACGTCAGGTGTTAATGGTAGCATCAAGTGTTGATGGTAACGTCAAGTGTTGATGGTAACGTGAAGTGTTAATGGTAGCATCAAGTGTTGATGGTAACGTCAAGTGTTGATGGTAACGTCAAGTGTTGATGGTAACGTCAAGATGGTAACGTCAAGTGTTAATGGTAGCATCAAGTGTTGATGGTAACGTCTAGTGTTAATGGTAGCATCAAGTGTTGATGGTAACGTCAGGTGTTGATGGTAACGACGTCAAGTGTTGATGGTAACGTCAAGTGTTAATGGTAGCATCAAGTGTTGATGGTAACGTCAAGTGTTGATGGTAACGTCAAGTTTTGATGGTAACGTCGTGTTGATGGTAACGTCAAGTGTTAATGGTAGGATCAAGTGTTGATGGTAACGTCAAGTGTTGATGGTAACGTCAAGTGTTGATGGGAGCATCAAGTGTTGATGGGAGCATCAAGTGTTGCTGGGAGCATCAAGTGTTGATGGGAGCATCAAGTGTTGATGCTAGCATCAAGTGTTGATGGGAGCATCAAGTGTTGCTGGGAGCATCAAGTGTTGCTGGGAGCATCAAGTGTTGATGCTAGCATCAAGTGTTGATGGGAGCATCAAGTGTTGATGCTAGCATCAAGTGTTGATGGGAGCATCAAGTGTTGATGGGAGCATCAAGTGTTGCTGGGAGCATCAAGTGTTGCTGGGAGCATCAAGTGTTGATGGGAGCATCAAGTGTTGCTGGGAGCATCAAGTGTTGATGATAGCATCAAGTGTTGATGGTAGCATCAAGTGTTGATGGTAGCATCAAGTGTTGATGGTAGCATCAAGTGTTGATGGTAGTATCAAGTGTTGATGGTAGCATCAAGTGTTGATGGTAGTATCAACTGTTGATGGTAGCATCAAGCGTCAGCATAGTTGCTGATCCCCTTACATGTGTTATATAGCTTATCTGAATATCATAATACCATCCATATGTTTTATAGATATGACCTCTTACTAGGCCTAGGGACCAGTTTGTGACGTCACGTGATGCGCATGTGTGCGCGAGTACCTCTGTAACTTCCTCAGTCAACGCATAGGTCTACCAGGCAATGCACGGCAGGTTGGGCTCGCTTACCACAGTCTGACAATATATAGTGTTACCATCCACAAGTGTGTTTATCTTCAACCATCATATCTCCTTTCGAACCGCCACGACACAGGTGTTGATGGTAGCATCAAGTGTTGTTGAGAGCATCAAGTGTTGTTGGGAGCATCAAGTGTTGGGAGCATCAAGTGTTGATGGTAGCATCAAGTGTTGTTGGTAGCATCAAGTGTTGTTGGTAGCATCAAGTGTTGTTGGGAGCATCAAGTGTTGATGGTAGCATCAAGTGTTGATGGTAGCATCAAGTGTTGTTAGGAGCATCAAGTGTTGCTGGTAGCATCAAGTAGTGTTGGTAGCATTAGGTGTTGATGGTAGCATCAAGTGCTGATGGTAGCATCAAGTGTTGATGGTAGCATCAAGTGTTGTTGGAAGCATCAAGTGTTGTTGGGAGCATCAAGTGTTGATGGTAGCATCAAGTGTTGATGGTAGCATCAAGTGTTGATGGTAGCATCAAGTGTTGATGGTAGCATCAAGTGTTGTTGGTAGCGTCAAGTGTTGTTGGGAGAATCAAGTGTTGATGGTAGCATCAAGTGTTGATGGTAGCATCAAGTAGTGTTGGTAGCATTAGGTGTTGATGGTAGCATCAAGTGCTGTTGGGAGCATCAAGTGTTGATGGTAGCATCAAGTGTTGATGGTAGCATCAAGTGTTGTTGAGAGCATCAAGTGTTGATGGTAGCATCAAGTGTTGTTGGGAGCATCAAGTGTTGATGTTAGCATCAAGTGTTGTTGGGAGCATCAAGTGTTGATGGTAGCATCAAATAGTGTTTGTAGCATTAGGTGTTGATGGTAGCATCAAGTGTTGTTGGGAGCATCAAGTGTTGATGGTAGCATCAAGTAGTGTTGGTAGCATTAGGTGCTGATCGTAGCATCAAGTGTTGTTGGTAGCATCAAGTGTTGATGGTAGCATCAAGTGTTGATGGTAGCATCAAGTGTTGATGGTAGCATCAAGTGTTGATGGTAGCATCAAGTGTTGGTAGCATCAAGTGTTGATGGTAGCATCAAGTGTTGATGGTAGCATCAAGTGTTGATGGTAGCATCAAGTGTTGTTGGTAGCATCAAGTGTTGTTGGTAGCATCAAGTGTTGTTGGTAGCATGAAGTAGTGTTGGTAGCATCAGGTGTTGATGGTAGCATCAAGTGTTGTTGGTAGCATCAAGTGTTGTTGGGGGCATCAAGTGTTGATGGTAGCATCAAGTGTTGATGATAGCATCAAGTGTTGTTGGTAGCATCAAGTGTTGTTGGTAGCATCAAGTGTTGTTGGGAGCATCAAGTGTTGATGTTAGCATCAAGTGTTGTTGGGAGCATCAAGTGTTGATGGTAGCATCAAGTAGTGTTTGTAGCATTAGGTGTTGATGGTAGCATCAAGTGTTGTTGGGAGCATCAAGTGTTGATGGTAGCATCAAGTAGTGTTGGTAGCATTAGGTGCTGATGGTAGCATCAAGTGTTGTTGGTAGCATCAAGTGTTGATGGTAGCATAAAGTGTTGATGGTAGCATCAAGTGTTGATGGTAGCATCAAGTGTTGGTAGCATCAAGTGTTGATGGTAGCATCAAGTGTTGATGGTAGCATCAAGTGTTGATGGTAGCATCAAGTGTTGTTGGTAGCATCAAGTGTTGTTGGTAGCATCAAGTGTTGTTGGTAGCATCAAGTAGTGTTGGTAGCATCAGGTGTTGATGGTAGCATCAAGTGTTGTTGGTAGCATCAAGTAGTGTTGGTAGCATCAGGTGTTGATGGTAGCATCAAGTGTTGATGTTAGCATCAAGTGTTGATGTTAGCATCAAGTGTTGATGTTAGCATCAAGTGTTGATGTTAGCATCAAGTGTTGATGTTAGCATCAAGTGTTGATGTTAGCATCAAGTGTTGATGTTAGCATCAAGTGTTGATGTTAGCATCAAGTGTTGATGTTAGCATCAAGTGTTGATGTTAGCATCAGGTATTGTTGGTAGCATCAAGTGTTGATGTTAGCATCAAGTGTTGATGTTAGCATCAAGTGTTGATGGTAGCATCATGTGTTGATGTTAGCATCAAGTGTTGATGTCAGCATCAAGTGTTGATGGTAGCATCATGTGTTGATGGTAGCATCAAGTGTTGATGGTAGCATCAAGGATGTGCCTGAGATGAATGAGATGAGGTGTTGTGTATTCATCATTATCTTTGTTGTTTGTGTTTCCAGGTAGTGTCTTACTGATGCATCATCACACCTTTGCTCTGTTGCCACAACCTTTAAAAAATCAAAGCTTGCACTGTCATCCTACATATCCTTACTTTAAAGACGACTCCTGGGGCGCCGCTTACAAGACCCGGTCCCAGACCAGACTTGATTGTTGGCCTGATCAACTAGGTTGTTAATGCTAGTCGCACACTGTTCAACATAACCACGTCACAGCAGTTCAGATGTCAATTATTGAAGATTGAGAATTGTCTTGGTAACCTATCTAACCCATCCCCATTTATCCTGTATGGAGACTTGAATTTGAGACATTTTAAATGGACAAATATAACAAATCCTGTTAATTGTAGAGTCCCTGGAGGCCCCAGGGTTAACTTTCTTATGATTATTATCCTACATGTACGATCATTTGTCTTTGATACAGTAATATACGATACTTTTAGCTATTATCGTACGGTTTGTACGACGATGTCCGGGTTCAGATTATGAATATATATATATATATATATATATATATATATATATATATATATATATATATATATATATATATATATATATATATATATATATATATATATGTTTTCTGGCGCAAGTAAAATCCAATTAGATGAAAAATGAATTAACATTGCTTTATGAAATTGTGACTGTCCATTGATAATTTGACACAAGTAGCTACAAATCCGTCTTTGCAACTTGCTGCAGACTTATTATCAACGAAATAATTCACAGTTCTATACAGTACTAATATTATATGTCATAAATGCTGCCGACTTGTTTCAAATAAAATATTACTGAACAGGCTAGACTAAGCCTCAGCATTTCACAGTTTTGAAAAGTGACTTGTGTGTATCAGCGATAAATTGTGGACTGAACTGTTGCAAACAGACGAGAATTTTGTTGATGTTACAATTTCATTCTCTTGTTGAAAACAGTCGAGGTAATGGTGGTTCACTAACATGTGTATCTCAGCAAGGATCTGGTGTAAACTTTGTCTCCTTCAAACATATGGTAGTTGTGTGAAGAATACTAAACTACCGTATCAAAATGTAACTAATAATGGTTATCATTAAGTTTGCAGTAGACTGCAACATTGTTGTTTCTTAACCTTATAATTTCAGAATTATTTGTGTAGCCAGTTCTAAAGTTATTTTTACAACTATTCTTAAGTTCGTGTACAGTACATCAGGGTTGAAGTCTGGTACAGTACATCAGGGTTGAAGTCTGGTACAGTACATCAGGGGTTGAAGTCTGGTACAGTACATCAGGGTTGAAGTCTGGTACAGTACATCAGGGTTGAAGTCTGGTACAGTACATCAGGGGTTGAAGTCTGGTACAGTACATCAGGGGTTGAAGTCTGGTACAGTACATCAGGGGTTGAAGTCTGGTACAGTACATCAGCGGTTGAAGTCTGGTACAGTACATCAGCGGTTGAAGTCTGGTACAGTACATCAGGGGTTGAAGTCTGGTACAGTACATCAGGGGTTGAAGTCTGGTACAGTACATCAGGGGTTGAAGTCTGGTACAGTACATCAGGGGTTGAAGTCTGGTACAGTACATCAGGGGTTGAAGTCTGGTACAGTACATCAGGGGTTGAAGTCTGGTACAGTACATCAGGGGTTGAAGTCTGGTACGGTACATCAGGGGTTGAAGTCTGGTACAGTACATCAGGGTTGAAGTCTGGTACAGTACATCAGCGGTTGAAGTCTGGTACAGTACATCAGGGGTGAAGTCTGGTACAGTACATCAGGGGTTGAAGTCTGGTACAGTACATCAGGGTTGAAGTCTGGTACAGTACATCAGCGGTTGAAGTCTGGTACAGTACATCAGGGGTTGAAGTCTGGTACAGTACATCAGGGGTTGAAGTCTGGTACAGTACATCAGGGGTTGAAGTCTGGTACAGTACATCAGGGGTTGAAGTCTGGTACAGTACATCAGGGGTTGAAGTCTGGTACAGTACATCAGGGGTTGAAGTCTGGTACAGTACATCAGGGGTTGAAGTCTGGTACAGTACATCAGGGGTTGAAGTCTGGTACAGTACATCAGGGGTTGAAGTCTGGTACAGTACATCAGCGGTTGAAGTCTGGTACTGTACATCAGGGGTGAAGTCTGGTACAGTACATCAGGGGTTGAAGTCTGGTACAGTACATCAGGGTTGAAGTCTGGTACAGTACATCAGGGTTGAAGTCTGGTACAGTACATCAGGGTTGAAGTCTGGTACAGTACATCAGGGTTGAAGTCTGGTACAGTACATCAGGGGTTGAAGTCTGGTACAGTACATCAGGGTTGAAGTCTGGTACAGTACATCAGCGGTTGAAGTCTGGTACAGTACATCAGGGTTGAAGTCTGGTACAGTACATCAGCGGTTGAAGTCTGGTACGGTACATCAGGGGTTGAAGTCTGGTACAGTACATCAGGGGTTGAAGTCTGGTACAGTACATCAGGGTTGAAGTCTGGTACAGTACATCAGCGGTTGAAGTCTGGTACAGTACATCAGGGGTTGAAGTCTGGTACAGTACATCAGGGGTTGAAGTCTGGTACAGTACATCAGGGGTTGAAGTCTGGTACAGTACATCAGGGGTTGAAGTCTGGTACAGTACATCAGGGGTTGAAGTCTGGTACAGTACATCAGGGGTTGAAGTCTGGTACAGTACATCAGGGGTTGAAGTCTGGTACAGTACATCAGGGGTTGAAGTCTGGTACAGTACATCAGGGGTTGAAGTCTGGTACAGTACATCAGCGGTTGAAGTCTGGTACTGTACATCAGGGGTGAAGTCTGGTACAGTACATCAGGGGTTGAAGTTTGGTGCAGTACATCAGGGTTGAAGTCTGGTACAGTACATCAGGGTTGAAGTCTGGTACAGTACATCAGGGTTGAAGTCTGGTACAGTACATCAGCGGTTGAAGTCTGGTACAGTACATCAGGGGTTGAAGTCTGGTACAGTACATCAGGGGTTGAAGTCTGGTACGGTACATCAGGGGTTGAAGTCTGGTACAGTACATCAGGGTTGAAGTCTGGTACAGTACATCAGCGGTTGAAGTCTGGTACAGTACATCAGGGGTGAAGTCTGGTACAGTACATCAGGGGTTGAAGTCTGGTACAGTACATCAGGGTTGAAGTCTGGTACAGTACATCAGCGGTTGAAGTCTGGTACAGTACATCAGGGGTTGAAGTCTGGTACAGTACATCAGGGGTGAAGTCTGGTACAGTACATCAGCGGTTGAAGTCTGGTACAGTACATCAGGGGTTGAAGTCTGGTACAGTACATCAGGGGTGAAGTCTGGTACAGTACATCAGGGGTTGAAGTCTGGTACAGTACATCAGGGTTGAAGTCTGGTACAGTACATCAGGGGTTGAAGTCTGGTACAGTACATCAGGGGTTGAAGTCTGGTACAGTACATCAGGGGTTGAAGTCTGGTACAGTACATCAGGGTTGAAGTCTGGTACAGTACATCAGCGGTTGAAGTCTGGTACAGTACATCAGGGTTGAAGTCTGGTACAGTACATCAGGGGTTGAAGTCTGGTACAGTACATCAGGGGTTGAAGTCTGGTACAGTACATCAGGGTTGAAGTCTGGTACAGTACATCAGGGGTTGAAGTCTGGTACAGTACATCAGGGGTTGAAGTCTGGTACAGTACATCAGGGGTTGAAGTCTGGTACAGTACATCAGGGGTTGAAGTCTGGTGCAGTACATCAGGGTTGAAGTCTGGTACAGTACATCAGCGGTTGAAGTTTGGTACAGTACATCAGCGGTTGAAGTCTGGTACAGTACATCAGGGTTGAAGTCTGGTACAGTACATCAGGGGTTGAAGTCTGGTACAGTACATCAGGGGTTGAAGTCTGGTACAGTACATCAGGCGTTGAAGTCTGGTACAGTACATCAGGGTTGAAGTCTGGTACAGTACATCAGCGGTTGAAGTCTGGTACAGTACATCAGGGGTTGAAGTCTGGTACAGTACATCAGGGTTGAAGTCTGGTACAGTACATCAGGGTTGAAGTCTGGTACAGTACATGAGGGGTTGAAGTCTGGTACAGTACATCAGGGGTTGAAGTCTGGTACAGTACATCAGGGGTTGAAGTCTGGTACAGTACATCAGCGGTTGAAGTCTGGTACAGTACATCAGCGGTTGAAGTCTGGTACAGTACATCAGGGGTTGAAGTCTGGTACAGTACATCAGGGTTGAAGTCTGGTACAGTACATCAGGGTTGAAGTCTGGTACAGTACATCAGCGGTTGAAGTCTGGTACAGTACATCAGGGGTTGAAGTCTGGTACAGTACATCAGGGGTTGAAGTCTGGTACAGTACATCAGCGGTTGAAGTCTGGTACAGTACATCAGCGGTTGAAGTCTGGTACAGTACATCAGCGGTTGAAGTCTGGTACAGTACATCAGGGGTTGAAGTCTGGTACAGTACATCAGGGTTGAAGTCTGGTACAGTACATCAGGGGTTGAAGTCTGGTACAGTACATCAGGGGTTGAAGTCTGGTACAGTACATCAGGGGTTGAAGTCTGGTACAGTACATCAGGGGTGAAGTCTGGTACAGTACATCAGGGGTTGAAGTCTGGTACAGTACATCAGGGGTTGAAGTCTGGTACGGTACATCAGGGGTTGAAGTCTGGTACAGTACATCAGGGGTTGAAGTCTGGTACAGTACATCAGGGGTTGAAGTCTGGTACAGTACATCAGGGGTGAAGTCTGGTACAGTACATCAGGGGTTGAAGTCTGGTACAGTACATCAGGGGTTGAAGTCTGGTACAGTACATCAGGGTTGAAGTCTGGTACAGTACATCAGGGGTTGAAGTCTGGTACAGTACATCAGGGGTTGAAGTCTGGTACAGTACATCAGGGGTTGAAGTCTGGTACAGTACATCAGGGGTTGAAGTCTGGTACAGTACATCAGGGGTTGAAGTCTGGTACAGTACATCAGGGGTGAAGTCTGGTACAGTACATCAGGGGTTGAAGTCTGGTACAGTACATCAGGGTT
Source organism: Cherax quadricarinatus (assembly GCF_038502225.1). Taxonomy (NCBI): domain Eukaryota; kingdom Metazoa; phylum Arthropoda; class Malacostraca; order Decapoda; family Parastacidae; genus Cherax; species Cherax quadricarinatus. Next base: position 12,966,888 of record NC_091378.1, on the reverse strand, counting down.
GAAGTCTGGTACAGTACATCAGCGGTTGAAGTCTGGTACAGTACATCAGCGGTTGAAGTCTGGTACAGTACATCAGGGTTGAAGTCTGATACAGTACATCAGGGGTTGAAGTCTGGTACAGTACATCAGCGGTTGAAGTCTGGTACAGTACATCAGCGGTTGAAGTCTGGTACAGTACATCAGCGGTTGAAGTCTGGTACAGTACATGAGGGGTTGAAGTCTGGTACAGTACATGAGGGGTTGAAGTCTGGTACAGTACATCAGGGGTTGAAGTCTGGTACAGTACATCTGGGGTGAAGTCTGGTACAGTACATGAGGGGTTGAAGTCTGGTTCAGTACATCAGGGTTGAAGTCTGGTACAGTACATGAGGGGTTGAAGTCTGGTACAGTACATGAGGGGTTGAAGTCTGGTACAGTACATCAGGGGTTGAAGTCTGGTACAGTACATCAGGGGTTGAAGTCTGGTACAGTACATCAGGGGTGAAGTCTGGTACAGTACATCAGGGTTGAAGTCTGGTACAGTACATGAGGGGTTGAAGTCTGGTACAGTACATCAGGGGTTGAAGTCTGGTACAGTACATCAGGGGTGAAGTCTGGTACAGTACATGAGGGGTTGAAGTCTGGTACAGTACATCAGGGGTTGAAGTCTGGTACAGTACATCTGGGGTGAAGTCTGGTACAGTATATCAGGGGTGAAGTCTGGTACAGTACATCAGGGGTGAAGTCTGGTACAGTACATCAGGGGTGAAGTCTGGTACAGTATATCAGGGGTGAAGTCTGGTACAGTACATCAGGGGTGAAGTCTGGTACAGTATATCAGGGGTGAAGTCTGGTACAGTATATCAGGGGTGAAGTCTGGTACAGTACATCAGGGGTGAAGTCTGGTACAGTATATCAGGGGTGAAGTCTGGTACAGTACATCATGGGTGAAGTCTGGTACAGTACATCATGGGTGAAGTCTGGTACAGTACATCAGGGGTGAAGTCTGGTACAGTACATCAGGGGTGAAGTCTGGTACAGTATATCAGGGGTGAAGTCTGGTACAGTACATCAGGGGTGAAGTCTGGTACAGTACATCAGGGGTGAAGTCTGGTACAGTACATCAGGGGTGAAGTCTGGTACAGTACATCAGGGGTGAAGTCTGGTACAGTACATCAGGGGTGAAGTCTGGTACAGTACATCAGGGGTGAAGTCTGGTACAGTACATCAGGGGTGAAGTCTGGTACAGTATATCAGGGGTGAAGTCTGGTACAGTACATCAGGGGTGAAGTCTGGTACAGTACATCAGGGGTGAAGTCTGGTACAGTACATCAGGGGTGAAGTCTGGTACAGTATATCAGGGGTGAAGTCTGGTACAGTACATCAGGGGTGAAGTCTGGTACAGTATATCAGGGGTGAAGTCTGGTACAGTACATCAGGGGTGAAGTCTGGTACAGTACATCAGGGGTGAAGTCTGGTACAGTACATCAGGGGTGAAGTCTGGTACAGTACATCAGGGGTGAAGTCTGGTACAGTACATCAGGTGTGAAGTCTGGTACAGTACATCAGGGGTTGAAGTCTGGTACAGTACATCTGGGATGAAGTCTGGTACAGTACATCTGGGATGAAGTCTGGTACAGTACATCTGGGGTGAAGTCTGGTACAGTACATCTGGGGTGAAGTCTGGTAAAGTACATCAGGGGTGAAGTCTGGTACATTACATCAGGGGTGAAGTCTGGTACAGTACATCAGGTGTGAAGTCTGGTACAGTACATCAGGGGTTGAAGTCTGGTACAGTACATCAGGGGTGAAGTCTGGTACAGTACATCAGGGGTGAAGTCTGGTACAGTACATCAGGGGTTGAAGTCTGGTACAGTACATCAGGGGTTGAAGTCTGGTACAGTACATCAGGGGTGAAGTCTGGTACAGTACATCAGGGGTTGAAGTCTGGTACAGTACATCAGGGGTGAAGTCTGGTACAGTACATCAGGGGTTGAAGTCTGGTACAGTACATCAGGGGTTGAAGTCTGGTACAGTACATCAGGGGTGAAGTCTGGTACAGTACATCAGGGTTGAAGTCTGGTACAGTACATCAGGGGTTGAAGTCTGGTACAGTACATCAGCGGTTGAAGTCTGGTACAGTACATCAGGGGTGAAGTCTGGTACAGTACATCAGGGGTTGAAGTCTGGTACAGTACATCAGGGGTGAAGTCTGGTACAGTACATCAGGGGTTGAAGTCTGGTACAGTACATCAGGGGTTGAAGTCTGGTACAGTACATCAGCGGTTGAAGTCTGGTACAGTACATCAGGGGTGAAGTCTGGTACAGTACATCAGGGGTTGAAGTCTGGTACAGTACATCAGGGGTGAAGTCTGGTACAGTACATCAGGGGTTGAAGTCTGGTACAGTACATCAGCGGTTGAAGTCTGGTACAGTACATCAGGGTTGAAGTCTGGTACAGTACATCAGGGCTTGAAGTCTGGTACAGTACATCAGGGTTGAAGTCTGGTACAGTACATCAGGGGTTGAAGTCTGGTACAGTACATCAGGGGTTGAAGTCTGGTACAGTACATCAGGGGTTGAAGTCTGGTACAGTACATCAGGGGTGAAGTCTGGTACAGTACATCAGGGGTTGAAGTCTGGTACAGTACATCAGGGGTTGAAGTCTGGTACAGTACATCAGGGGTTGAAGTCTGGTACAGTACATCAGCGGTTGAAGTCTGGTACAGTACATCAGGGGTGAAGTCTGGTACAGTACATCAGGGGTTGAAGTCTGGTACAGTACATCAGGGGTGAAGTCTGGTACAGTACATCAGGGGTTGAAGTCTCGTACAGTACATCAGGGGTTGAAGTCTGGTACAGTACATCAGGGGTGAAGTCTGGTACAGTACATCAGGGTTGAAGTCTGGTACAGTATATCAGGGGTGAAGTCTGGTACAGTATATCAGGGGTGAAGTCTGGTACAGTGCATCAGGGGTGAAGTCTGGTACAGTACATCAGGGTTGAAGTCTGGTACAGTACATCAGGGGTTACATATTATATGGCTTATATGAAGAATAGTTTTTTTTTTAATAATTGAAAACAGGTTTAACGCAAATGTTTGTTATAAATGGTAATTTATAGTAGCTTAATTGTCAGCTTATATAATTTTTGTTACATAATTTAGATGAAAAACGATATGATGAGCAGTGTATGCTAATTCTGGTAAAAATAAATCTGGCAACCCTGCCAGAAGCTAGCCTGAAGAAGCAGACTTATACAACATAATTATTAAACCTCTGCAATACATTTTCATTAAACACAGACTGCTGAACCTTCCAGACTGGGAAAACTCCCTATACCTTATGTTGACGAACAATGAGAACCTAATCCAGGACACAAGTACTGAAGACTGTAGTCTCTGACCACAACATAAAGGAGGTACAGACCTGTGTGTACAGTTGCCTGGGACAGAGGAACACGATCAGTCATGAAGACGATTTTAACAGATTCGTCTTCAGCAAGAACAACAACTGAGATTATATAAATCACGAACTAAGCGAGGTACACTGAGATGATAACTTGACCACCCAAGATCTAAACCAACTCCTTGTGAAAATAAGCTCTTTGGTGCTCGAAATATATTCCAGACACGTACCTCTATCACACTGGATGCAAACTAGAGAGAGGGAGAGGGATGGATGCTCTCTCCCTCTCTCCATCCCTCTTTCTACATGTAAAGACAACGGATAACAGATATCAAAAGCAGCAGAATCTGCGAAGCACAAGAGAAAACTCTTGTTACTGGAATGGAGAACATAGAACACACACTGACTACAGGAATGAGAGAATAAAGAGCCATAAATGAAATTAGAAGAAATTCTAAATATTTCTTCTACGCAAAATCTAGAGCGAAAGCCACATCCATTATAGGTGATGGAACAAACACTGAAGACATTAAAGACCCTAATTAACTGTGAAGAATCCATCGACAACTTGCCTATATATTATGTTCCTGACCCAGACTCGTGGAATTCATTATTCTACGAGTCTGGACACTGATGTCATCCCACTGCTATTGAAAACCAGTGATATTGCCCCACTTCACAAAAGAGGCAATAAAGCAATTGTGAAAAACTATTGACCAATAATGCTAACTTCACGCATTATTAAAATCTTTGAACGGGTTTTAAGAAGGAAGAGTGCCTGTCATACAGAATTGCAACAGGTGAACAGACCAGAGCTGCATGGATTAAGGGTAAGTCGCTCCTACCTTTCCCAACTGCTAGATCATTATGATATGGATGCGGATGCTCAGGACGACGGCATACTAAATGCTGATGTAGTGTACTCTGGTTTTGCAAAAGCGTTCGACATGAGGGAACCATAGTGTGATTGCGCACAAAATGACTTCGAAACGATTAACTGAAAAAGTGGGCAGATGGATATTTAACTTCTTAACAAATTGATGTCAGAGAGCAATAGTTAACACGGTGAAAGCCTGTTCCTCAAGCATGGTACTTGCCTTACTTCGATTTCACATTCTTATATGCGACATTGAAAAGAACATAAATCAGCACCATAACATCCTTTGCTGATGACACCAGAATCTCTCTGAGAGTGGCATCTGTCGATGACACCGCGAATCATTAGCGAATATAAATCGTCTTCCAGTGGGTCTAAGATAAGAATATAATGTTTAACGAGGACAATTTTCAGTCGCTTCTCTGTGGAAGAATAGAGGAATTAAAGACGGTAAAGTAGCACAGGACAAGCTCAAATCATTTATTAGAGCGAAAGTCTCAAGTGCGAGATTTAGGAGTACATGTAATGATGTTCGATGATCTTACATCTCACATTCAAGGATCACAACAATGTTGTTATTTTTATCTCAGGGAAAGTGATTAAGCTGGATAACTAGAACTTTAAGGACAAGAGATGCTGAGCCAATGATGTTACTCAAGTCACTTGTTCTCTCCAGTCTGGAATATTGCTGTATACTAATGTTCCCCCCCCCCCAATAAGGCAGGCGAGATTGCTGAGCTGGAAAACATTCAGGAAACTTTCAGTGCCCCTATACGCTCAAGCATATGAGCTGCTGGGAACGCTTGAAACTCCATCAACTGTATTCCTTAAAACGTAGGCATGAAAGGTACATAAAAAATTACACCTGAAATATCCTGTAGAGCTGGTCCCAAACCTGAACGCTGAAATTACTACGTATGACGATAAGAGACTTGGCAGAAAGTGAGAAATACCTTCACTAAAAAGAAGGGAAGCGATGAGAACACTAAGACCTCGATAAGTGTCAGAGGTCCCCTATTCTTTGAGTTCTTCCCTACGTGCATATGGGAAATTACCAACAAACTTCTGGTTTTCTTTATGAGGGAACTGGACAAGTTTCTGCAATTAGTGCCTGACCTTTTGGGCTGTGGATCATATGTTGGACTTCGTGTGGCCAACAGTATCAGTCTGAAAATAAATGGTATGGTGATATTGACAAGATGTGTCAAAAAGAACTCACGTACGTTTCAGGACATTTATTAAAGGAAACGTTTCGCCACCTTAAGACTGAAGAAGCCACTTGTAGCAAAACATTCTCCTTAATTAATGTTCTGAACTGTACATAATACCTAAAGTGTAATGAACACTTGTCATTACCTATTAATAACCCACATTGACACACAAACTTAGGATATTAATTGATCTGTATATTTCACCCCCTTCTGGGATCCACTTCAGCAGATCAGCTGAAGAGTATCCCACAAGGGGGTCGAAATATACAGATCAATCATCTCCTGAGTTTCTTTCTAAAGTGTAGAATAAACTCAGTGAAAAGCATGAGTGCAGTGAGTATTAAAGACCACCTGTGTATTCCCAGTACGTAGATAAAAAATTTCAAGAGGAAACTGGATTTCTACCTCACGCTAGCGCCACATGAGTCAAGCTCAGCTGTAATGACTAAGTAGGTGTTTTTAATGTTTTGCTATGAACATAATACCTGTAATATATAGGCTGTTATTAGCAATAGTCTGGTTGATCGTGCAATAAATAAGAAGGCTTTTAATCAAGCCAACTGCGAGGATGGCAGGACCCTTGAAATTGGAGAAAGGTATATCACAGGTAAAATAACTTGTTTCAAGCCAAACGGTACTTGCCATTCTTCGACTGATTGAAAGAATGCAAACTGTCGCCTCTCTTTCATGATTGTAGATGGCGTAAGGAGAGGGAGTTTGTGCATCAGAGGGAAGATAAAACCCATAATAATGACTACAGTAAGTAAGAAGTGCGATAAGGAACATCATGGTAAAATATTATGGACAAACATTTTAACAATGATACATGGAAATATTTTCATCTCAACTAAGCAACAAGCAGAATTTACCTTCATATACCATAACAAGCACCACCACAGAGATCATCCTTGACACAACTACTAAACCACTATGACGGAATTACTGAGGCGTTGAAGAAAACCAAAACGCGGATGTGGTAAACACGGATTTCACAAAGGCATTTAAATGTGTTCATGGGGTGATTTCTCATAAAATGAGGGTGACAGGTATTTTTGGGAGTGTGCAAATATATATTCAGTTTCCTGTCAAATAGAATACAAAGTGTTGTAAACAGCAAAATTCAGCCTTAACAAAGTAAAATACTCGGTGCCTCAAGGCACGTTCCTGGCGTCTTTATTGTTTATCCTCATCGTGTATATTGATAAATACACTCTACCATGGTTTCATATCATCATTTGTGGATAATATCGAAGTGAGCATTAAAATCACCTCTGTAGAACAGACCTCTGGCAATTTTCAAGAGGGAGCTGGACAAATTCCTCATATCAGTTCCTGACCAGTCTGGCTATGGTTTGTACATTGGACAGCGTGCCGCCAGCAGTAACAACCTGGTTGATCTAGGTAGGATCTCTTTAGGCAGTATTTAGGAATGTATGAAGGGATTCGTCTGAACACTAGAACCGTCTAGAACAGTGGTTCCCAACCTTCTCTTACTCCCGCACCCGTATAAAATTTTTGCTCTAACCTCGCACCCCTTATAATTTAAACTTTGTTCAAGGATAAAGGATGTGGAATCATACTAAATTTTATCAAAAGAAGATATTTATTTCACTTTCTAATATAATATGTGAAAAAAAATTAGACTTACAGAAAAGAAACATATCACAGAATAATATTTGAATACACCTTACAAAAATAATAACTCTTGCTTGAAATATATACAAAAAAGTCAAATCAAGAACTACTTTTCAAACCTTTAGAAAGGAATTTTATTTTTTTAATATGTAAAAAATCAAACATATGGACAAGAAAGGATGTCTCCGATTAACATTTGAATATACCATACAAAAAATGGTTACTTTCTTTAAATATGTACAAGATAATAAAATCAAAAGACTGACTTCCAAAAAGTTTGCGAATCCATTTTAATTCAATGACTCGTATGTTCCTGTTTCTTGCTTGAGTTTTTCAAAACGGGGAACTGTTGGTGATAGCAATACGCATGTCTGCCTGTGCATTCAAACCATTTCTAGATTTTGTCTTAATTGGCAAGAGTACTAAATCGTGATTCACATAAGTTGTCGCAAGTGGAATGAGCAGAGTTAGTGCAGTTTGACAGTCTTGGAAACAGAACCATAACCGAGCACCAATACTCTTCCAAAGTTTTACTCTCAAATTGCATTTCAAGAGCAGATTTGAACGCAGATCTATAAGATCTTCTTTCAGCTCTCCATCATCTGACATTTTATCCAAATTGAAGGAGTAAGGATTCATAATCCATTCTTCAGATGATTCCAGCTTCCCTACATCAAAATACATGTATCTATCAAATGACGCCGACAGCACTTCCAAACGAGTCACAGTTTCTCCACAAACACTAGGAATCAAACTTGAAGATTCATTACCATCAGCTGTTTCTTCAAGTGATGGAAAATTTGAAAGATTTCCTCTTTTCACTCGTTGACACCATAGATATAATTTATCTTTGAATGCATTTAGCTTTTCATAGCAATTCGGCATGTTTATATTTTTACCTTGAAGTGATGAACTCAGATCATTCATACGAGTGAATATGTCACTCAAATAAGATTTGTTTGAATTCTTGCAATTCCAACTCTTCAAGCAGATCACAGCGACGTTCCTTCAGAAATACTTTGATTTCTTCTGGCAGTTCGAAGAAGCGGGTTAAAACTCTCCCACGGGAGAGCCATCGGACTAATGTGTGGAAAAGTAAAACTGTTGTTCACTTCCAAGATCTTCACAAAGTGACTTAAAAAGGCGGTGATTTTGAGCACGACCCCTAATGCAGTTGATGGTCTTTACTGAAGTATCAAGGACTTTCTTCAATTTTGGAGGCAAAGTTTTTGATGCCAAAGCATGACGATGAAGGAAACAGTGAGTACCTTGCAAGTATGGAATCTCCTGTTTCATCAGTGCAAAAAAAAAAACAGATTTATTTCCCAGCATAGCAGGAGCGCCATCAGTACACACACATCCAATAATTTGGATATCCAATTAATATTTTGCAAAGAAGTCTTTCACAAACTGAAACACATCTTTTGCTTTGGTGGTTGTTTTCAGTTCTTCACAAAAAAGAAAGTTCTCCTTTATGGCACCATCATGAACATACCTCACCAGTGCAATAAGTTGACTGCAGTTAGAAACATCAGTAGTTTCGTCCAACTGAAGGGAGATTTTCAAGGGACTAGCCTTCATATGTGAGATAACTTGTTCCAAAATATCTAAACTCAAATCGTCAATTCGGCTTCGAATAACATTATTTGACAGTGGCACTAATTCAAGCTTCTTTCTTGCTTCATTTCCGAGAATAGTTGTAGCCATTTCTAATGCACATGGTGTGATAAGCTCTTCTGCAGTAGTATGAGGTTTCTTAGACTTTGCTACTTTGTACGCCACTTGGTATGAAGCCATCAGCAGTGGTTTGTCAGCACATAAACCATAATTTTGGAAGAGTTGCTCGAGAATCAACACGGGCTCTTTTAGCTTGCAAACGACTTAAAATCATGGCCCGCAACATTGGCCCCACCATGTTGGTTGTTGAAGTGTTCTTGCAGCTTAGATGGCTTCAAATTAGCGTTGGAGAAAATTCCACAGATTATGCACTGAGGCTTTTGCAGATCCTCAGTCTTTCCGTTGCAAGTGAAACCAAAACGAACGTAGCCATCATTCCATTTCCTTTTCTTCGACATGGTGAAGGGTTATGATGATAATCTGAAATAAAGAGATGAAAATAAAGATAATGGTAATTTTACTATGATTATTGAATATTAATAAGTAATAAATGAATCAATTTCCTATTATTAAGACGGACGCTTCCCAACCAGGGGTGCGAGCAACCCTGGTTGGGAACAGCTGGTCTAGAACCTTCTGTGACATACGGTAGTATAAGGTGATGAGCACATTCGACTCTTTTACTAATGCAAAAGTTGACGTATAGTTTCAGTGTACGTATATGTATTATCCACTAGGGAAACGTAATCTTTTGTGTCACATGACTTCATTAGATTCAGCTTAGAGCTGGTTATTACACTTCTGTATTCTGTAACTTGCTCTCTGTTAACTTCAGAGGTCCCTTCCACCGACCCTACCTCACATGGTGAGGGGAAGGACATGAGTGGGGTGACAGGACGTAGCCTGACCACGGTGTCAACACACTACTTCTCTGAGAAAACTTTCCCACGATCCATCTGTTGCTGCTCTTGCAACATTGCGTAGCTCTTGATGCACGGAGACACGTGAAAGATTTAAGCTGAAGATTTCCAACCTCCCGTGATTTCTCTTGCATATATAAGAGAGGAGAGTTATTAAATGGAGAGTTAGAGGTATCAGGAAGATGGAGGGAATATTCTGAGGGATTGTTAAATGTTGATGAAGATAGGGAAGCTGTGATTTTGTGTATATTGCAAGTAGAAATAACATCCTGTCGGAGTGAGGAAGAGCCAGTTGTGAGTGTGGGGGAAGTTCGTGAGGCAGTGGGTAGAATGTAAGGAGGTAAGGCAGCTGGGCTTGACGGGATAAAGATAGAAATGTTGAAAGCAGGTGGGAGTTATAGTTTTGAGTGGTAGGTGCTGTTATTTAATAAATGTATGGGAGAGGAAAAGGTACCTAGGGATTGGCAGAGACCATGCATAATTCTTTTGTATAAAGGCAAAGGGGACAAAAGAGAGTGTAAAAATTGTAGGGGAATAAGTCTGTTGAGTATACCTGGTAAAGTGTATGGTAGAGTTATTATTGAAAGAATTAAGAGTAGGGCGGAGAGCAGGATAGCAGATGAACAAGGAGGCTTTAGGAAAGGTACGGGGTGTGTAGACCAAGTGTTTACAGTGAAACTTATAGGCGAACAGTATTTAGATAAAGCTAAAGAGGTTTTTGTGGCATTTATGGATTTGGAAAAGGTTTATGACAGGGTGGATAGGGGAGCAATGTGGCAGATGCTGCAGGTGTATGGTATAGGAGGTAGGTCACTGAAAGCAGTGAAGAGTCTTTACGATAGTGAGGCTCAGGTTAGAGTATGTAGGAAAGAGGGAGATTATTTCCCAGTAAAAGTAGGCCTTAGACAAGGATGTGTGATGTCACCGTGGTTGTTCAGTATATTTATAGATGAGGTAAGAGAAGTGAATGCGAGGGTCTTGGCAAGAGGTGTGGAGTTAAAAGATAAAGAATCAAACACAAAGTGGGAGTTGTCACAGTTGCTCTTTGCTGATGACCCTGTGCTTTTGGGAGCTTGGTGGATGAATTTGGTAGGGTATGTAAAAGAAAATTAAAAGTAAATATAGGAAAGAGTAAGGTTATGAGGATAAAAAGATTAGGTGATGAAAGATTGGATATCAGATTGAAGGGAGAGAGTATGGAGGAGGTGAATGTATTCAGATATTTTGGAGTGGACGTGTCAGCAGATGGGTCTATGAAAGATGAGGTGAGTCATATAGAATTGATGAGGGGAAAATGGTGAGCGGTGCACTTAGGAGTCTGTGGAGACAAAGAACTTTGTCCATGGAAGCAAAGAGGGGAATGTATGAGAGTATAGTTTTACCAACGCTCTCATATGGGTGTGAAGCATGGGTGATGAATGTTGCAGTGAGGAGAAGGCTGGAGGCAGTGGAGATGTCATGTCTGAGGGCAATGTGTGATGTGAATATAATGCAGAGAATTCGTAGTTTGGAAGTTAGGAGGAGGTGCGGGATTGCCAAAACTGTTGTCCAGAGAGCTGAGGAAGGGTTGTTGAGGTGGTTCGGACATGTAGAGAGAATGGAGCGAAACAGAGTGTCTTCAAGAGTGTATAAATCTGTAGTGGAGGGAAGACGGGGTAGAGGGTCAGCTTAGGAAAAGTTGGAGGGAGGGGGTAAAGGAGGTTTTGTGTGCGAGGGGCTTGGACTTCCAGCAAGCATGCATGAGCGTATTTGATAGCGAATGGAGACAAATGGTTTTTAATACTTGACGTGCTGTCGGAGTGTGAGCAAAGTAACATTTATGAAGGGATTCAGGGAAACCGACAGGCCGGACTTGAGTCCTGGAGATGGGAAGTACAGTGTCTACACTCTGAGGGAGGGGTGTTTATGTTGCAGTTTTCTAAACTGTAGTGTAAAGCACACCTCTGGCAAGACAATGATGGCGTGAATTATGAAAGTTTTTCTTTTTCGGGCTACCCTGCCTTGGTGGGAATCGGCTGAAGTGTTTTATATATATATATATATATATATATATATATATATATATATATATATATATATATATATATATATATATATATATATATATATATATAATGTCGTGCCGAATATGTAAAACTGGTCAATTAGCAAGAACTCATTTAAAATTAAGTCCGTTCTAAAATTATCTCTTATACGTTTAAAGATATATTTTTTTCATTAATGTTAATGTAAAAAAAATTAATTTTGCATCAAAAGAATCTTAGAAAACTTACGTAACCTTATTATAACAAGTGCAATTTATTTTAGCCTAACCCAACTAAATATATTTTAAATACGTTTACAGTAATTTAATACTAAACAAACACAATGAAATATATATTTTTCGTTAGGTTCAGAACGATTTCTGCGAAATTATTGCATACACAAATTTTCACTTGTCCTATATGGCAAGATGAGCGTTGCTATTTAAGCCAAGATCGCAAGTTCTGCCTATTCGGCACGACATATATATATATATATATATATTTTTTTTTTTTTTTTATCACACTGGCCGATTCCCACCAAGGCAGGGTGGCCCGAAAAAGAAAAACTTTCACCATCATTCACTCCATCACTGTCTTGCCAGAAGGGTGCTTTACACTACAGTTTTTAAACTGCAACATTAACACCCCTCCTTCAGAGTGCAGGCACTGTACTTCCCATTTGTGGCTTAGCGCTTCTTTTTGATTATAATAATGTACTTCCCATCTCCAAGACTCAAGTCCGGCCTGCCGGTTTCCCTGAACCCCTTCATATATATATATATATATATATATATATATATATATATATATATATATATATATATATATATATATGGGAGTGGAAATCTTTAACTCAAGTACTTTCACACTTCTCAATGCGTCATCAGGAGCTATGCAATGTTGCAAGAGAGCAACTAAAGCATGAGGAGAATTCTCAGAGTAGCGTAGTGCGGATGTGTCACCAGTCACGGTTCCACCCCCCGTGGTTTGTCTCTAGTATCATCTGCAAAGGATAATATGGTGCTGTGATTGATGATTCTGTCTATGTTAGTAATGAGACTGAGAAAAAGAGCAGGGGGCAAGTACTGTGCTTTGAGGAACAGTGCTTTTCGCTATGGCAGCCGCCGATTTCACTTTGGGTTCTGTTCGTTAGAAAATGAAATATCTACATGCCCACTTTTCCAATTATTCTTTTTGAACGCATTTTAGGAGCTATTACACTATGGTCATGCTTATCAGAAGTATTTGGAAAGCCATTGTAAACTGCATGTGTATTTTATTTGTTTTTTCACTGCATCTTAGACCATATAAAATCAACCTACTGTTTACAACCGTCGTGTGTGAACGATCACAGTGTTGTGTCTGCTGCTTCCATGAACCTCGGCTGATATATTAAATTATGTTTATAAAATCTACTCTCACTCCCACAAAAGTCACTCACCTCCTCCCTCAGTCATCCAACATCTACCCCCTATGTGGAGACTACCTGGAGGGCGTTCCAGGGGTCAACGCCCCCACGGTCCGGCCCATGACCAGGCCCTGCGGTGGATCAGGTCTTGATCAACCAGGCTGTAACTGCCGGTCGCACGCATTCCAGATGTCATAAGAAAGAGCCAACACACCAGCCACACCTTGGAGAACAATCATGAAGGAGAAAACAGAGCACTGTCTCTCCCTCACTAGATCCAGTTGGCAGGAATGTTGTCTGCCTTCAGCAACATAATCTGGCACCTGGGAAAAGTGGTTCACGGTGAGGATAGAGCAGTAGTGGTGCTGGTGGTGTTTTATTCGTCAGGAAACAGCGCAGTGTCTCATGACACAGCTCCTAGCCAGGCGATAATTAAGTGGTTTAACATCTGCCCGCCTCTTAGTATGAAAAATAAGGGATTGCAACTAAATTTACTCCTACACAGAATAAGAGATTAACGTGTTGCAGATAATACAAGAGTAATCCCAGGGGAAACAAATATTACACGAGTTACAACTATTATATGTAGAAAAAAAAAACACAAATGATAATGTATTCTAAATGTAAGTAAAAGTTTGTAAGGTTTGCCAGTTCGTCTTAAGTCTTCATGAAGCAAAAATAACACCAACGTTCCTGCAAGAATGTGAAGTATTTATGACGAATTTATTTTTATACTTGCATAATATTTTGGTTTTATTAATACAAGATAATACGTAAAATTTGTTAATTGTTATGAACTGTACCTTCACAGTCCTTATTTCAGGAGTGAAGTACCACTTGGTATCTAACAAAAAAAGGCACAATACCGTGACTGGAACGATACATAAATAACCCGCACATAGAAGAGAGGAGCTTACGACGACGTTTTGGTCCAAGTCGGACTAGAACGTCGTCGTAAGCTCCTCTCTTTTATGTGCGGGTTATTTGCGTACCACTTGGTATTTCAGTATAAATATAGGAGTATCAGACAAAGAGCAGCTTCATATGATGCAGTTCAAAAACTTAAGTTCAAGAAGCAGCTTCACTATATGTAAGTTCAATAAGTAGCTTCACTATATGTAAGTTCAAGAAGCAGCTTCACTATATGTAAGTTCAGTAAGTAGCTTCACTATATGTAAGTTCAAGAAGCAGCTTCACTATATGTAAGCTCAGTAAGTAGTTTCACTATATGTAAGTTCAAGAAGCAGCTTCACTATATGTAAGTTCAAGAAGCAGCTTCACTATATAAGTTCAAGAAGCAGCTTCACTATATTAAGTTCAAGAAGTAGCTTCACTATGTTAAGTTCAAGAAGTAGCTTCACTATATTAAGTTCAAGAAGCAACTTCACTATATTAAGTTCAAGAAGCAACTTCACTATATTAAGTTCAAGAAGCAACTTCACTATATTAAGTTCAAGAAGTAGCTTCACTATATTAAGTTCAAGTAGCTGCTTCACTATATTAAGTTCAAGAAGTAGCTTCACTATATTAAGTTCAAGAAGCAGCTTCACTATATTAAGTTCAAGAAGCAGCTTCACTATATTAAGTTCAAGAAGCAACTTCACTATATTAAGTTCAAGAAGCAACTTCACTATATTAAGTTCAAGAAGCAACTTCACTATATTAAGTTCAAGAAGCAACTTCACTATATGTAAGTTCAAGAAGCAGCTTCACTATATTAAGTTCAAGAAGCAACTTCACTATATGTAAGTTCAAGAAGCAGCTTCACTATATTAAGTTCAAGAAGCAACTTCACTATATTAAGTTCAAGAAGCAACTTCACTATATTAAGTTCAAGAAGCAACTTCACTATATTAAGTTCAAGAAGCAACTTCACTATATGTAAGTTCAAGAAGCAACTTCACTATATTAAGTTCAAGAAGCAACTTCACTATATTAAGTTCAAGAAGCAACTTCACTATATTAAGTTCAAGAAGCAACTTCACTATATTAAGTTCAAGAAGCAACTTCACTATATGTAAGTTCAAGAAGCAGCTTCACTATATTAAGTTCAAGAAGCAACTTCACTATATTAAGTTCAAGAAGCAACTTCACTATATTAAGTTCAAGAAGCAACTTCACTATATTAAGTTCAAGAAGCAACTTCACTATATGTAAGTTCAAGAAGCAACTTCACTATATTAAGTTCAAGAAGCAACTTCACTATATTAAGTTCAAGAAGCAACTTCACTATATTAAGTTCAAGAAGCAACTTCACTATATTAAGTTCAAGAAGCAACTTCACTATTTTAAGTTCAAGAAGCAGCTTCACTATATTAAGTTCAAGAAGCAACTTCACTATATTAAGTTCAAGAAGCAACTTCACTATATTAAGTTCAAGAAGCAACTTCACTATATTAAGTTCAAGAAGCAACTTCACTATATTAAGTTCAAGAAGCAACTTCACTATATTAAGTTCAAGAAGCAACTTCACTATATTAAGTTCAAGAAACAACTTCACTATATTAAGTTCAAGAAGCAACTTCACTATATTAAGTTCAAGAAGCAACTTCACTATATTAAGTTCAAGAAGCAACTTCACTATATTAAGTTCAAGAAACAACTTCACTATATTAAGTTCAAGAAGCAACTTCACTATATTAAGTTCAAGAAGTAGCTTCACTATATTAAGTTCAAGAAGCAGCTTCACTATATGTAAGTTCAAGAAGCAACTTCACTATATTAAGTTCAAGAAGCAACTTCATTATATTAAGTTCAAGAAGCAGCTTCACTATATTAAGTTCAAGAAGCAGCTTCACTATATTAAGTTCAAGAAGCAACTTCACTATATTAAGTTCAAGAAGCAGCTTCACTATATTAAGTTCAAGAAGCAACTTCACTATATTAAGTTCAAGAAGCAACTTCACTATATTAAGTTCAAGAAGCAACTTCACTATATGTAAGTTCAAGAAGCAACTTCACTATATTAAGTTCAAGAAGCAACTTCACTATATTAAGTTCAAGAAGCAACTTCACTATATTAAGTTCAAGAAGCAACTTCACTATATTAAGTTCAAGAAACAACTTCACTATATTAAGTTCAAGAAGCAGCTTCACTATATTAAGTTCAAGAAGTAGCTTCACTATATTAAGTTCAAGAAGCAACTTCACTATATTAAGTTCAAGAAGCAACTTCACTATATTAAGTTCAAGAAGCAACTTCACTATATTAAGTTCAAGAAGCAACTTCACTATTAAGTTCAAGAAGCAACTTCACTATATTAAGTTCAAGAAACAACTTCACTATATTAAGTTCAAGAAGCAACTTCACTATACCTGACAAAGTCTCTATTTCTAACTGTTCTTTGCCTCTTTTTGTTGAAAGTTTTGATCTAGTCAGCCTCGCACATGGAACTGTCGCTGTACTGTATAATCAAAGTTATCCTGTACTCTCTTACAGTCTTTATTTTCTCCATTTTTCATAGAAGAGGAAATGATATTTGTCTTTACTGAAGATCACATTGTTGTTTGAGGCTTCCCTGGAAGATTTGATGTAAATCCTGCTGAAGATTGACTGTTTCTAGGACGGACACAACTTTCATTGAGATTCTGGTGTCATCAACAAAGGATGATAGTGCTTATATATATATATATATATATATATATATATATATATACACACGCAATAAGATCACAGTAAACAGGCGATTTTAAAATATGCAAAACAACCACTGTGAAAGAGTAGTGAAATTCCAAGTGTTTTCGTGACTACTCACATTGTCAAGGAACTATGAAAGTAATACATCAAAGGAAGGCAATTAAAGGGCTTAGACTACACCTCACGGTCAACCCCCACAACAAAGAAACACCTGATGCGCGACAGTACCGGATTCATAAGAAAAGAGGAACACTGTGGTAGGTCCGCTGGTCCAACTAGACAGGTCCTGACGATATCCCACTAACAAAATATTCTACCCAAGAAATAAGGTTTATTATTTGTCCAATGTATTATTAAATTCTAACCAAATTTTATTAATTATAAATGAGTCTAATTTATATAAACCTAAGGAAATACTCATATTATTTTCAAAACTGCTTTTTATGAAACAAGATTCAATTATATTTCTGTCAACCATGGACTTGCTTGATACAACTTTCTCAACTTTTTGAAAATCAATTGGATGGTTAAAATCTCTCACATGGATAAATAGAGCATTGGAATATTGTCCAGTTCTAATGCTATATTTATGTTGTTTTAATCTAAGTTCGAGATTTTTACTAGTTTGACCGTAATAAAATTTATCGCAAATTTTACAAGGAATCTTATAGACATCCGTCAGCATTTTGGGGGGAATTCTTTATCAAAAGTTTTTTTTTACTGTATCAAGATTTTTAAATACAACTTTAATATTAAAAGTCTTAAGAAGAGAAGGCATATCAACCAAGTTTTCATGGTAAGGGAGAACCAACATATTTTTAGTTGAATAAGGTTCGTTGTCCCTTTTTGGGTTGTAAAAAGTATTTCTAGCAATTTTAAATGATTTATCAATTACATTTCTCGGGTATTTCAGATCAATGGCTATTTCATAAATTTTGGATATTTCTTCATCTATGAACTCTGGACTACAAATACGTAAAGCTCTCAAAAACATTGATGAGAAAACAGACAGTTTAACTCTATATTGATGGGAAGAATAATAGTGTACATAGGAACACTTATTTGTAGGTTTTCTGTAAATTTTAAATTTGAATTCATTATTACTCTTAATAATTAAAACATCTAGAAAAGGCAATGAGTTATTTTCCTCAAACTCAACAGTAAAGTTTATAGAATGGGCTAAGCTATTTAATTTGCCAAGGAAATGGTGTATATTATAGTTCCTTGACAATGTGAGTAGTCACGAAATCGCTTGGAATTTCACTACTCTTTCACAGTGGTTGTTTTGCATATATATATATATATATATATATATATATATATATATGTATATATATATATATAAATATATATATATATATATATATATATATATATATGTCGTGCCGAATAGGCAGAACTTGCGATCTTGGCTTAAATAGCAACGCTCATCTTGCCATATAGGACAAGCGAAAATTTATGTATGCAATAATTTCGCCAAAATCATTCTGAACCTAAAGAAAAAAATATATTTCACTGTGTTTGTTTAGTATTAAATTACTATAAACAAATCTAAAATATATTTAGTTGGGTTAGGCTAAAATAAATTGTTCTTGTTATAATAAGGTTAGGTAAGTTTTCTAAGATTCTTCTGGTGCAAAATTAAAAATTTTTGCATTAACATTAATGAAAAAAATATATCTTTAAACGTATAAGAGAAAATTTCAGAAAGGACTTAATTTTAAATGAGTTCTTGCTAATTGACCAGTTTTACATATTCGGCACGACATATATATATATATATATATATATATATATATATATATATATATATATATATATATATATATATATATATATATATATATATATATATATATATTACATATCCTTGTGTTTATAGGATACGAGACTGAAACACAAAAGTTGGACGAGAGTTTTTCACCGTGGCAGCCTCAGCATGTGTTGTGTACTCTTTAAACAACAAACATTTATTTAAACAATGTTTCAGTCTTAAGTGGAGCATTTTTGAGTCATACTTGAAAATGCTGTGCTTAGAGCGAAGCGCTGTGTAAATATAATGTGCTGGATATGAAGGTGTATTGCTGACTGGTTTGGATATAAAGACAGTGTTCTTGTCATGGTGCTTTTGGAACTACATTTCCCTTAGGGTAGACTTAGTTATGATCTACCAGTAAGCTTGTGTCACGTGTATCTTTGTTCCCATGTTTGTTCTGCATACATATGCAGGGCCAGATTAAGAAGTCTCCGGGCCCTAGGCTATTCAGATTGGCGGGGCCCCTTTGAGTTACGGGTACGCGGAGCGACCCCTTCCAGCTTGAGAGTGGGGGGGGGTGGTCGGTGTGAGCCTGTTTAAGGTCTAATTAAATACATTCTGGCTATTTAGATTAAATTTAATAGGGAAAGTACACCAAGACAACCAAAACCATTTACCAACAGCTATTATAACTATCTTGTTAAATCAAGCATTTTAAAGAGAATAAACTCAAGACAGCATAGTATTACTAGATTAGGCTATTAAAGTAATGCAGCTTCTCTCAATTCTGCATCTGGCATAGTAGTAATTTTGAACAGAAATCCAAACTTGTCATTGAGATTCTGGTAGATTTCTTTTCTTTTCACCAATTCTGTAATCAGTGAATCCAGAATGACGAAGTATTTCATTATTTATTTTTGTTTTGATTAATTTTTAAAAATCAATTTTACTCTCCAAACACTTGAACTTTTTAGGTAGGGACCCCTTTGCACTTGCACCATGTGCGCAGTCTTGGATGAGCCCATGAACCCCTTGGACCGCGGGGCCCCCAAATGCACAGGGCCCTAGGCAAATGCCTAATTTGCCTATGCGGTAATCCGGCCCTGTACATATGTCATTAGCTACGTACATTACACCCTCCAACAGTATATCATGTTCAAGTTGTTAGGCATCTTAGACAAGGTAACTTAAGAGGTTTACAGTTTTTCCCCTTCAAGGTTTTCCTCTATAACTAGAGAACGTATCATTCGATCAACTTCAAGTTTTCAATACCTGTGTTCTCTAACTAGGTAAAGTCCGTACAGTTATTGCTATGTGCAGCTTCCTTCTGGTTAGTTTTATATACAGTGGCTACAAAAAAAAAATCTATTCACGAGATTTTGGTGCATACATTTCTCTTGCGTTTCCACCATAGTGATGACTAGTGTACTGGAGCCCGTCTTGCTCCATTGTTCCTCCATTGTTCCCCATCATACCACGCTTCATTGCACTGCCAGAGCTCGGTCAGGAAGGCGGTCTACTACGTTATTCCTCAATGCCACTTTTTCACTCTACACGAACTTTGCCACACTATAACTCCACTGTGGTCAGAATGGGTCGAACTAAACTTTCCATTGCAGAGAAAACCCGTGCACTCATCCTATTAGAGCAAGGCATCTCTGTGATACGTGTAGACACAGACCTGAAGGTGACTGGGAAGGCAATTTACAACCTCAAGAAAGCACCGTACCACCCAGGAAATTGGGCTCTGTGTCCCCCAAAAAGACTTCTCTTCGCACAGACAAGATCCTGAAGAGGGAAGTGTTATTAGTGCCTGCTATAAGAGCCGCAGACCTCAAGAAAAAGCATCCTGCACTCCTGAAAGACGTGGCAGTGCGAACCATTCAGCACCGACTGCTAAAGGACCTGAAAATGCCTGCTCGACGTGCCGCCAAGAAACCCATGCTGATGCCATGAAGAAGAAACGGCTTCAGTTCTGCAAGAGGTACAAGGATTGGACCTCAGACCAGTGGCATCAGGTGATGTTCAGCGATGAGAGTACCTTCAGGCTCATCAAGAGCGGACTCCAAGACCGTCTATTGTCCCAGTGGTGTGTCCCGTTATGACCCGCGGTACGCCGTGAAGACAGTGAAGTATCCTAACAGTGTTATGGTCTGGGGTGCTTTTAGTGGTTATAAGGGCAGGGGTGGTCTATACTTCCTTCCTAAGAGCATTACGATGAAGGGAAGTAATTATATCGACATTTTGGTACATTCGCGAATGTGATTTTTTATGCATGATAGTGCCCCTGCCCATAAGTCGAAAGCAGTGCACAAGTTCCTCGAGGACAATAATATCCTATCGAGAATACCTGGCATGTGATGAAAAATGAGATTGTAAAAGCTCGAGCCACCAACATCACGGACCTGAAGGAGGCATGGACGAGGCCTCCATCAACGCCAATCATCAATAGCATGCCCATGTATTCTCTCCCAAGTCCAGACTCGTGGGCCTACATATTCATCAAAAATTGCAAGAAACTACTATCTCGGACCTTCATTGTTTTACGGAAGAAGCTGGCCATAGGTGTCATCTCACAGGCATGTAAAGCCACTTGTGTTGCCCCACTTCACGCAAGTGGCAGGTAAATCATTCATGAAAAAAACTATATATATATATATATATATATATATATATATATATATATATATATATATATATATATATATATATATATATATATATATAGTAGCGCTAATTTCACATATAATCTTCGAATGCAAACTAAGAAACAAAATTCCCAGTCACATGTAATGGCATCAGGACAAGCAGGACAACATGAGTTTAGAGCAGGTCACTTGCGTCATTCACAACTGTGAACACTGGTTTAGCAAAAGCCTTCGACCAATGCAACCATGATGTGATAGTGCACAAAATGCTTGCAAAATGAATAACTGGAAAAGTGTGGACAGATGAATATTGAGCTTAAATAAAACCCAGAGTTGTAAACAGTGAAGTTGGAAGCTGCCACAGCACTCGCCCAACTCCTTAATATTCTTATATCCGACATAGACGAGGATATAAATCATAGCACACTAACATCCTTTGTTGATGACATCAGAATGTCTGTGAGAGTAGCATTCATCGAAGGCAGCCAACTTCAAGCTGATATAAATTAAGTTTTCCAATCGGCCAGAGACAATATGATATTCAATGAGGACAATTTTCATTTGATTTTCTATGATTAATGGAGGAAATAAAGTTTGAAATGGATTATTAACCATTCACTAGTGAAAGTTCCATGTGCAAGACTTGATGATGTCAGATGATCTTAGCATTCAGGGATCACAAGAATGTTGCCGTTGCTGTCACAAGGAAACTTCTAGGCTGGATAGCTTGGGCTTTCAAGAGATTCTGAGCCGTTAGGTAAGACACATATGCAACAGTTAGGTATCTTTAGGTATCGAAATAAAGATACCTAACTGTTGCATATGTCTTACCTAACAACCTGTCGGTATTTTATACCATTTTAATGTTCATTCAGATTCTGAGCCAGTGATGATGCTCTTAATAATCACTTGTTCTTCTCATACTAGATACTACTGGGTACTAGCGGCTCCTTGTAAGGCAGGCAAGATTCCTGAGCTCGATAAAGTATAACTTTCACTACCGTATATATTCAATCATACATCTGAACTACTGGGAACATTTGAAGTATCTTCAGCTCTGTTTGTTTGGACGTGGCAAGAAGAGTACCTCGTTATTTACACCTGGAAAATCCTGAAAGGACTGGTCCCAATCCTGTAAACCAGAATCACTCCATGTGGAAACAGACTTGCCAGATTGTGTAGTGTAACTTTAATAAAAAGCAAGGGCGCCTCGAGTATACTAAAAGATAACTTGATGGATGCCAGAGGTCCCTGACTTTCCTACATAGACTGTTTTGTGCTTAAGGGAAATTACTAACATGGTATCCTGCTTAACATACCATTGATATTACATACCACTGACAGCTGTAACAGTCTGATAAGATTTTGATCCACCAGGATGGGTGGTCTGGGTCTTGAGAAGCGGGAGCGTTGACCCCGGAAAGCATCCTCCATGCTCAGGTATCTTAAATGGTAATTTCCCTCATGGACGACTGATGAGTGTTAAAAAGTTTTGGTCCCTCTACACTTACTGTGTTATCATTTAGTGCACTTACTTTTTATTCTGGGTATTTTGCCCTATCTGTCAGGTCTCTAGCTTTCATACGGAGGGATTTCTATATGCAGAATTGGGACCAATCTTTTTAATTTTTTGTAGGTGTGAGCTATGATGTATCGTTCTCATTTTCATTTCGGAGAGAGAATGCAAGAGTTTCCATTACTTTAAGTGTTACTTAATTTATACGGGCAGTGACGGTTCTTTGTACATTTTCCAGATTTGCAGTTTCACTTGTCTTGAATGAGGCTCTTAGTGTACACTAATATTCCAGTCTAAAAGAGTATTATCACTGGCTTTTCATCTCTGTGCTCTGAGGGTTCTAGTTGTCGTGCCTATCATTACTCTTCCGTTCTCTTGAGTGAGTTTATTTTACATTTCGTTATGTTTTTCTACTGTTTGTTTTCTCTTGCGGGGTAAAGGATATTTGTCATTATTGAACTGGAAGGCACAATTGTTTACATTAGCCTAGAGATGTACTGTGCCCTCAGTGGGTGCCACTTTCATACAAATTCTGATATTGTCTGCATAGGATGCACGTGATGGACAGCAACAGTTCAAGCTAAACGACATCAATGATGGCGCAGTTGCAACCTCGAGTGTTGTTGATGAAGCCAAGTGTCCCCAGGATGTGACTCACTAGTCACTGGTAGCCACTTGGGGAGGGGGAGGGGGGAAGAGGGATAAGGAGGGCTACAAATGGAAGTGAATATAAATATTCCTGTTCATTATCGCACCTACGTCCCGGTTGTGATTTCGTGTATAGGGCAAGGAGGATTAACATCTTGTAGGAGTGAGGAAGAGCCAGTTGTGAGTGTGGGGGAAGTTCGTGAGGCAGTAGGTAAAATGAAAGGGGGTAAGGCAGCCGGGATTGATGGGATAAAGATAGAAATGTTAAAAGCAGGTGGGGATATAGTTTTGGAGTGGTTGGTGCAATTATTTAATAAATGTATGGAAGAGGGTAAGGTACCTAGGGATTGGCAGAGAGCATGCATAGTTCCTTTGTATAAAGGCAAAGGGGACAAAAGAGAGTGCAAAAATTATAAGGGGATAAGTCTGTAGAGTATACCTGGTAAAGTGTATGGTAGAGTTATTATTGAAAGAATTAAAAGTAAGACTGAGAATAGGATAGCAGATGAACAAGGAGGCTTTAGGAAAGGTAGGGGGTGTGTGGACCAGGTGTTTACAGTGAAACATATAAGTGAACAGTATTT
The DNA here is from genome assembly GCF_038502225.1 of Cherax quadricarinatus. Lineage (NCBI taxonomy): Eukaryota > Metazoa > Arthropoda > Malacostraca > Decapoda > Parastacidae > Cherax > Cherax quadricarinatus. Next base: position 12,943,021 of record NC_091378.1, on the reverse strand, counting down.
AGATAAGGCTAAAGAGGTCTTTGTGGCATTTATGGATTTGGAAAAGGCGTATGACAGGGTGGATAGGGGGGCAATGTGGCAGATGTTGCAGGTGTATGGTGTAGGAGGTAGGTTACTGAAAGCAGTGAAGAGTTTTTACGAAGATAGTGAGGCTCAAGTTAGAGTACATAGGAAAGAGGGAAATTATTTCCCAGTAAAAGTAGGCCTTAGACAAGGATGTGTGATGTCACCGGGGTTGTTTAATATATTTATAGATGGGGTTGTAAGAGAAGTAAATGCGAGGGTCTTGACAAGAGGCGTGGAGTTAAAAGATAAAGAATCACACATAAAGTGGGAGTTGTCACAGTTGCTCTTTGCTGATGACACTGTGCTCTTGGGAGATTCTGAAGAGAAGTTGCAGAGATTGGTGGATGAATTTGGTAGGGTGTGCAAAAGAAGAAAATTAAAAGTGAATACAGGAAAGAGTAAGGTTATGAGGATAACAAAAATATTAGGTGATGAAAGATTGGATATCAGATTGGAGGGAGAGAGTATGGAGGAGGTGAATGTATTCAGATATTTGGGAGTGGACGTGTCAGCGGATGGGTCTATGAAGGATGAGGTGAATCATAGAATTGATGAGGGGAAAAGGGTGAGTGGTGCACTTAGGAGTCTGTGGAGACAAAGAACTTTGTCCTTGGAGGCAAAGAGGGGAATGTATGAGAGTATAGTTTTACCAACACTCTTATATGGGTGTGAAGCATGGGTGATGAATGTTGCAGCGAGGAGAAGGCTGGAGGCAGTGGAGATGTAATGTCTGAGGGCAATGTGTGGTGTGAATATAATGCAGAGAATTCGTAGTTTGGAAGTTAGGAGGAGGTGCGGGATTACCAAAACTGTTGTCCGGAGGGCTGAGGAAGGGTTGTTGAGGTGGTTTGGACATGTAGAGAGAATGGAGCGAAACAGAATGACTTCAAGAGTGTATCAGTCTGTAGTGGAAGGAAGGCGGGGTAGGGGTCGGCCTAGGAAAAGTTGGAGGGAGGGGGTAAAGGAGGTTTTGTGTGCGAGGGGCTTGGACTTCCAGCAGGCGTGCGTGAGCATGTTTGATAGGAGTGAATGGAGACGAATGGTTTTTAATACTTGACGTGCTGTTGGAGTGTGAGCAAAGTAACATTTATGAAGGGGTTCAGGGAAACCGGCAAGCCGGACTTGAGTCCTGGAGATGGGAAGTACAGTGCCTGCACTCTGAAGGAGGGGTGTTAATGTTGCAGTTTAAAAACTGTAGTGTAAAGCACCCTTCTGGCAAGACAGTGATGGAGTGAATGATGGTGAAAGTTTTTCTTTTTCGGGCCACCCTGCCTTGGTGGGAATCGGCCAGTGTGATAATAAAAAAAATAAATAAATAAGTTTTAGACTTTTGAATATAGGTGGAGTATGCTGCCGGGAGTGGGAATTTGTTATCATTCTGCTAATTCGGCAGAGAACACCATTGCTTTCCTCTCCCTTGTAACCCCTTGACCCCCTAATCCCTCTTCTTCTTTCCTCTTCTCCCCCCCTCCCTACCTCCCTCCCTCCCTCCCTCCCATTTCCCTCCCTATAACAAACACCCACCTTCTCTCTCTCTCTCTCTCTCTCACACACACACACACGCACACCAACACCAACACCAACACCAACACACACACACACACACACACACACACACACACACACACACACACACACACACACACACACACACACACACACACACACACACACAGCAACCAGCAAGACTGGACCTAGTATTCACCTTGAGTAGTGCAGATATTGAGGACATCACATACGAAAGACCCCTTGGGGGCCAGCGATCATGTGGTTTTAAGCTTCGAATACACAGTAGAGCTACAAATGGAGGGGGAAGCAGGAAGGCCAGGGCAAATGAAGCCAAACTACTAGAAAGGGGACTACAAGGGAATGAGGAACTTGCTGAACCGGGTTCAGTGGGACAGAGAACTGACAGGGAAGCCAGTTAATGAAATCATGGAATATGTAACAACCATGTGCAAGGAGGCTGAGGAGAGGTTTGTACCCAAGGGTAATAGGAATAATGAAAAATCCAGGATGGGCCCATGGTTCACCCAAAGGTGCAGGGAGGCAAAAACCAAGTGTGCTAGGGAATGGAAGAAATATAGAAGGCAAAGGACCCAGGAGAATAAGGAGAGCAGTCGTAGAGCCAGAAATGAATATGCACAGATAAGAAAGGAGGCCCAACGTTAATATGAAAACGACATAGCAGCGAACACCAAATCTGACCCGAAGTTGTTGTACAGCCACATCAGGAGAAAAACAACAGTCAAGGACCAGGTAATCAGGCTAAGTAAGGAAGGAGGAGAGACAACAAGAAATGACCGTGAAGTATGTGAGGAACTCAAGAGATTCAAAGAAGTGCTCACAGGTATGATAACAGATTCCATCTTTCCAATGGGATATCAGATATTGAGGAAAGACAGAGGGGGTGGAGGAGTGGCACTGCTGATCAAAAACCAATTGGATATTGAGGAGGTAGAGAGAGGAGACAGAGGAGAAGCGAGAGATTACATAGTAAGAATGCTTCAGTCTGGAGGTCCCAAGGTGGTAATTGCAGTGATGTATAACCCACTACAAGACAGCAGGAGGCCAAGGCAAAAATATGATGAGAGTAATAGAACGATGGTTGACACTGGCCGAAGTGGCCAGAAGGGCTAATCTTTTCAATATATCACTAAAAACTGGCATAGTACCAGACAAGTGGAAAATGGCAAATGTTATACCTATTTATAAAGCAGGTCCTTAGCTTCGAACTATAGACCAATAAGCCTTCCAAAGTTGGTAAATTTATGGAGTCAATAATTGCCGAAACAATTCATAGCTATCTTGAAAGGCATAAATTGATTAATGAATCTCAGCAAGGGTTTACAAAGGGGCATTCCTGTCTTACGAATTTACTGACTTTCTTCTCTAAGGTATTTGAAGAGGTAGATCATGGTAATGAATATGATGATGTGTATATGGACTTCAGTAAGGCTTTCGATCGAGTTCCACATCAGAGACTATTGAGGAAACTTAAGGCACACGGAATAGGAGAAATTTTTTTCTGGGTAAAGGCATGGTTGACAAATAGGCTGCAGATAGTTTGCATAAATGGGGAGAAATCAGAATGGGGGTACATCACAAGCAGTGTTCCACAGGGGTCAGTGTTGGGTCCCTTGTTCACAATCTACATGAACGACATAGATGAGGGAATAAATAGCGACATAAGAAATTTGCTGATGACACCAAAATAAGCCATCCAATTCATTCTAATGAGGACATTAGAGCACTCCAGGATGATTTGAATAGACTGATGCAGTGGTCGGAGAAGTGGCAGATGCAGTTTATTATATACAAATGCAAAGTTCTAAATGTTGGCCAGGACAATAACCATGCCACATATAAACTAAATAATGTAGATCTTAATATTACGGATTGCGAAAAAGATTTAGGAGTTCTGGTTAGCAGTAATCTGAAACCAAGACAACAGTGCATAAGTGTTAGCAATAAAGCTAACAGAATCCTTGGCTTCATAGCAAGAAGTATAAATAATAGAAGTCCTCAGGTTGTTCTTCAACTTTATACATCCTTGGTTAGGCCTCATTTAGGTTATGCTGCACAGTTTTGGTCACCGTATTACAGAATGGATATAAATGCTCTGGAAAACGTACAAAGGAGGATGACAAAGTTGATCCCATGTATCAGAAATCTTCCCTATGAGGATAAACTGAGGGCCCTGAATCTGCACTCTCTAGAAAGGCATAGAATTAGGGGGGATATGATTGAGGTGTATAAATGGAAAACAGGAATTAATAAAGGGGATGTAAATAGCGTGCTAAAAATATCTAACATGGATAACACTCGCAGCAATGGTTTTAAATTGGAAAAATTCAGATTCAGGAAGGATATAGGAAAGCACTGGCTTGGTAATAAAGTTGTGGATGAATGGAACAAACTCCCGAGTACCGTCATAGAAGCTAAGACGTTGTGTAGTTTTAAAAATAGGTTGGATAAATACACGAGTGGGTGTGAGTTGGACGTAAGTGACGTGTCTGACCTCACTAGGTCAGTGAGGTCAGACGGTCAGTGAGCTTAAGCCGATAGGGGAATTGGACCTGCTTCGCATAGGCCAGCAGGTCTGTTGCAGTGTTCCTTTCTTATGTTCTTATGTTTTTAAGGGCTCATGCAAGCAGGGCAAAGTTATTGATCATGGGTGGCTTCAACCAGAAGGAAATCGATTGGGAGAACTGGGAGCCACATGTAGGTCAAGAAATGTGGAGGGATAAGATGATGGAGGTGGTATTGGAAAACCTCATGTACCAACACGTAAGGGACACTACCAGAGAGAGAGAGGGGAGGATGAGCCAGCTAGACTGGATCTAGTATTCACCTTGAGTAGTGCAGATATTGAGGACATCACATATAAAAGACCCCTTGGGGCCAGCGATCATGTGGTTTTAAGATTCGAATACACAGTAGAGTTACAGGTGGAGGGGGAAGCAGGAAGGGCCGGACGAATGAAGCCAAACTACAAGAAAGGGAACTACACGGGAATGAAGAACTTCCTGAACAGGGGTTCAGTGGGACAGAGAACTGGCAGGGAAGTCAGTAAACGAGATGATGGAATATGTGACAACAATATGCAAGGAGGCTGAGGAGAGGTTTGTACCCAAGGGTAACAGGAATAATGAAAAAGCTAGAATGAGCCCATGGCTCACCCAAAGGTGCAGGGAGGCCAAAACCAAGTGTGCTAGGGAATGGAAGAAGTATAGAAGGCAAGGGACCCAGGAGAATAGGGAGAGCAGTAGTAGAGCCAGAAATGAATATGCACATGTAAGAAGGGAGGCCCAACGACAATATAAAAGTAATATAGCAGTGAAAGCCAAATCTTCCTGTTGTGAAATTAACGCGAAGTAAAGGACAAATTTTGAAGGACTGGAGTGTACCAGTGTGTGTTGCAAACAATCTTCAGAGACAGCCTGCAACGTACGAGACACACTCCTACTTCAATCAAGATTGCGAATACCGGATACTGGGGTGACACTTGAGGGTCAGCTACAAAAACCCAGGTATGTCTAGGCAGGCATGCACCTAGTTAGGTTGGCCGCACAGCAGATAGGGTATGTCACGTCTGCGCTTACCTACACACCCCGTCATCTGCAGGCCATTGAGCCCAAAAAAGTATGTGAAGCATCATTTCAGCAGTAATGTGCAATGCTGATACCTATACTCCTTTGGAGCAATTATTTAATCATAATTTAATTCCTACAGCCTAAGGGCGGTAACATCGACCGCTCCATAGAATGTTCTGGAGGCCGCTCCAGGACGTTGAGCTGTCATAAGATTAGCTTAATGCAGTCCATTTATTTGCTTGTCGTAGTATGCTACCAGTCCCTTACAATGTTTGTCTCCGTATAGTTGTCTATCATGACTTATTGGAGCTCAACACAAGCCCACATGTTCTCTCGTTAAAAAATTCTTCTGCAAGCTGTGTTTTTGTTTTATATTTGTCGTCAGTACCCTTTTTCATGCCAGAATATCGAAGTTGCAAGTAAAGCTTGTTTTTTTGTTGCCGATCCTGATAAAGGAGATTAACTGTTAACAAACTTTATAGACAAAATTTGAAGACAACGTTTCACTCAGTGCTAGAGATGCATATCTCGTCGGTTGTCCAGAACGAAGTCGAAACGTTGTCTAAAGTTTCCTCTCCAGATTTGTATTTGTTTCAGTCAGGGGAATTGTGACGTTTATTCTTGGAGGTGGAAGATGTTTGTGGTCATTCATTCAGCCTCTGGCAATAACACTAATTTTGTTTTAGTGTTTTCGTGTACAAGTGTATCGTGTCTTGTGTCAGACTCACACAGCCTGAGGTGTGTTGTGTCAGACTCACACAGCCTGAGGTGTCTTGTGTCAGACTCACAGCTTGAGGTGTGTTGTGTCAGACTCACACAGCCTGAGGTGTGTTGTGTCAGACTCACACAGCCTGAGGTGTCTTGTGTCAGACTCACACAGCCTGAGGTGTGTTGTGTCAGACTCACACAGCCTGAGGTGTGTTGTGTCAGACTCACACAGCCTGAGATGTGTTGTGTCAGACTCACACAGCCTGAGGTGTGTTGTGTCAGACTCACACAGCCTGAGGTGTGTTGTGTCAGACTCACACAGCCTGAGGTGTGTTGTGTCAGACTCACACAGCCTGAGGTGTGTTGTGTCAGACTCTCACAGCCTGAGGTGTGTTGTGTCAGACTCACACAGCCTGAGATGTGTTGTGTCAGACTCACACAGCCTGAGGTGTATTGTGTCAGACTCACACAGCCTGAGGTGTGTTGTGTCAGACTCACACAGCCTGAGATGTGTTGTGTCAGACTCACACAGCCTGAGGTGTGTTGTGTCAGACTCACACAGCCTGAGGTGTGTTGTGTCAGACTCACACAGCCTGAGGTGTGTTGTGTCAGACTCACACAGCCTGAGGTGTGTTGTGTCAGACTCACACAGCCTGAGGTGTCTTGTGTCAGACTCTCACAGCCTGAGGTGTGTTGTGTCAGACTCGCACAGCCTGAGGTGTGTTGTGTCAGACTCACACAGCCTGAGGTGTCTTGTGTCAGACTCTCACAGCCTGAGGTGTGTTGTGTCAGACTCACACAGCCTGAGGTGTGTTGTGTCAGACTCTCACAGCCTGAGGTGTCTTGTGTCAGACTCACACAGCCTGAGGTGTCTTGTGTCAGACTCACACAGCCTGAGGTGTGTTGTGTCAGACTCACACAGCCTGAGGTGTGTTGTGTCACACAGCCTGAGGTGTGTTGTGTCACACAGCCTGAGGTGTGTTGTGTCACACAGCCTGAGGTGTGTTGTGTCAGACTCACACAGCCTGAGGTGTGTTGTGTCAGACTCACACAGCCTGAGGTGTGTTGTGTCAGACTCACACAGCCTGAGGTGTGTTGTGTCAGACTCACACAGCCTGAGGTGTGTTGTGTCAGACTCACACAGCCTGAGGTGTGTTGTGTCAGACTCACACAGCCTGAGATGTGTTGTGTCAGACTCACACAGCCTGAGGTGTATTGTGTCAGACTCACACAGCCTGAGGTGTGTTGTGTCAGACTCACACAGCCTGAGATGTGTTGTGTCAGACTCACACAGCTTGAGGTGTGTTATGTCAGACTCACACAGCCTGAGGTGTGTTGTGTCAGACTCACACAGCCTGAGGTGTGTTGTGTCAGACTCACACAGCCTGAGGTGTGTTGTGTCAGACTCACACAGCCTGAGGTGTGTTGTGTCAGACTCACACAGCCTGAGGTGTGTTGTGTCAGACTCACACAGCCTGAGATGTGTTGTGTCAGACTCACACAGCCTGAGGTGTATTGTGTCAGACTCACACAGCCTGAGGTGTGTTGTGTCAGACTCACACAGCCTGAGGTGTGTTGTGTCAGACTCACACAGCCTGAGGTGTGTTGTCAGACTCACACAGCCTGAGGTGTGTTGTGTTAGACTCACACAGCCTGAGGTGTGTTGTGTTAGACTCACACAGCCTGAGGTGTGTTGTGTTAGACTCACACAGCCTGAGGTGTGTTGTGTCAGACTCACACAGCCTGAGGTGTGTTGTGTCAGACTCACACAGCCTGAGATGTGTTGTGTCAGACTCACACAGCCTGAGGTGTATTGTGTCAGACTCACACAGCCTGAGGTGTGTTGTGTCAGACTCACACAGCCTGAGATGTGTTGTGTCAGACTCACACAGCTTGAGGTGTGTTGTGTCAGACTCACACAGCCTGAGGTGTGTTGTGTCAGACTCACACAGCCTGAGGTGTGTTGTGTCAGACTCACACAGCCTGAGATGTGTTGTGTCAGACTCACACAGCCTGAGGTGTGTTGTGTTAGACTCACACAGCCTGAGGTGTGTTGTGTTAGACTCACACAGCCTGAGGTGTGTTGTGTTAGACTCACACAGCCTGAGGTGTATTGTGTCAGACTCACACAGCCTGAGGTGTGTTGTGTCAGACTCGCACAGCCTGAGGTGTGTTGTCAGACTCACACAGCCTGAGGTGTGTTGTGTTAGACTCACACAGCCTGAGGTGTGTTGTGTTAGACTCACACAGCCTGAGGTGTGTTGTGTTAGACTCACACAGCCTGAGGTGTGTTGTGTTAGACTCACACAGCCTGAGGTGTGTTGTGTTAGACTCACACAGCCTGAGGTGTGTTGTGTTAGACTCACACAGCCTGAGGTACGATGAGTCGTACGGTAGTACGTCCCCAAAACTGGTATAATAATAGAGTAGTGAGTCCAGGTGTTCACCTTGGCTAGGGCGATGATGCAAGGTTACTTGCCCAACTGATCACCACCCTCCCCCTCCCCGCATCTACCACCAGGGGTACCACCTACCTCACTGGCTAGAGTAATTCTCTCACAATGGCAAGCTCCTTGGTTCGATTCCCTCGCACGGACAAATATATTTGGCCGGGTTCCTTACACCCTTGCTGCTCCTTCCCATCTAGTAGTCAAAACAGCGACACTTAGGGTCGCTTCCGAGAATGAATGTGAAAGGCAACTCCTGTACCTGCTGGTATGTTATATTCTGTGTTAAACTACCCCAGTACCTGCTGGTATGTTATATTCTGTGTTAAACTACCCCAGTACCTGCTGGTATGTTATATTCTGTGTTAAACTACCCCAGTACCTGCTGGTATGTTATATTCTGTGTTAAACTAATCCAGTACCTGCTGGTATGTTATATTCTGTGTTAAACTAATCCAGTACCTGCTGGTATGTTATATTCTGTGTTAAACTACCCCAGTACCTGCTGGTATGTTATATTCTGTGTTAAACTAATCCAGTACCTGCTGGTATGTTATATTCTGTGTTAAACTAATCCAGTACCTGCTGGTATGTTATATTCTGTGTTAAACTACCCCAGTACCTGCTGGTATGTTATATTCTGTGTTAAACTACCCCAGTACCTGCTGGTATGTTATATTCTGTGTTAAACTACCCCAGTACCTGCTGGTATGTTATATTCTGTGTTAAACTAATCCAGTACCTGCTGGTATGTTATATTCTGTGTTAAACTAATCCAGTACCTGCTGGTATGTTATATTCTGTGTTAAACTAATCCAGTACCTGCTGGTATGTTATATTCTGTGTTAAACTAATCCAGTACCTGCTGGTATGTTATATTCTGTGTTAAACTAATCCAGTACCTGCTGGTATGTTATATTCTGTGTTAAACTAATCCAGTACCTGCTGGTATGTTATATTCTGTGTTAAACTAATCCAGTACCTGCTGGAATGTTATATTCTGTGTTAAACTAATCCAGTACCTGCTGGAATGTTATATTCTGTGTTAAACTAATCCAGTACCTGCTGGTATGTTATATTCTGTGTTAAACTAATCCAGTACCTGCTGGTATGTTATATTCTGTGTTAAACTACCCCAGTACCTGCTGGTATGTTATATTCTGTGTTAAACTACCCCAGTACCTGCTGGTATGTTATATTCTGTGTTAAACTACCCCAGTACCTGCTGGTATGTTATATTCTGTGTTAAACTACCCCAGTACCTGCTGGTATGTTATATTCTGTGTTAAACTACCCCAGTACCTGCTGGTATGTTATATTCTGTGTTAAACTACCCCAGTACCTGCTGGTATGTTATATTCTGTGTTAAACTAATCCAGTACCTGCTGGTATGTTATATTCTGTGTTAAACTAATCCAGTACCTGTTGGTATGTTATATTCTGTGTTAAACTAATCCAGTACCTGTTAGTATGTTATATTCTGTGTTAAACTAATCCAGTACCTGTTGGTATGTTATATTGTGTGTTAAACTAATCCAGTACCTGTTGGTATGTTATATTCTGTGTTAAACTAATCCAGTACCTGCTGGAATGTTATATTCTGTGTTAAACTAATCCAGTACCTGCTGGAATGTTATATTCTGTGTTAAACTAATCCAGTACCTGCTGGTATGTTATATTCTGTGTTAAACTAATCCAGTCCCTGTTGGTATGTTATATTCTGTGTTAAACTAATCCAGTACCTGTTGGTATGTTATATTCTGTGTTAAACTAATCCAGTACCTGTTGGTATGTTATATTCTGTGTTAAACTAATCCAGTACCTGTTGGTATGTTATATTCTGTGTTAAACTAATCCAGTACCTGTTAGTATGTTATATTCTGTGTTAAACTAATCCAGTACCTGTTGGTATGTTATATTGTGTGTTAAACTAATCCAGTACCTGTTGGTATGTTATATTCTGTGTTAAACTAATCCAGTACCTGCTGGAATGTTATATTCTGTGTTAAACTAATCCAGTACCTGTTGGTATGTTATATTCTGTGTTAAACTAATCCAGTACCTGTTGGTATGTTATATTCTGTGTTAAACTAATCCAGTACCTGTTGGTATGTTATATTCTGTGTTAAACTAATCCAGTACCTGTTAGTATGTTATATTCTGTGTTAAACTAATCCAGTACCTGTTGGTATGTTATATTCTGTGTTAAACTAATCCAGTACCTGTTGGTATGTTATATTCTGTGTTAAACTAATCCAGTACCTGTTGGTATGTTATATTCTGTGTTAAACTAATCCAGTACCTGTTGGTATGTTATATTCTGTGTTAAACTAATCCAGTACCTGCTGGAATGTTTTATTCTGTGTTAAACTAATCCAGTACCTGTTGGTATGTTATATTGTGTTAAACTAATCCAGTACCTGCTGGAATGTTATATTCTGTGTTAAACTAATCCAGTACCTGCTGGAATGTTATATTCTGTGTTAAACTAATCCAGTACCTGCTGGAATGTTATATTGTGTTAAACTAATCCAGTACCTGCTGGAATGTTATATTCTGTGTTAAACTAATCCAGTTCCTGCTGGAATGATATATTCTGTGTTAAACTAATCCAGTACCTGCTGGAATGCTATATATTGTGTAAAACAACTGCAGTACAACTTTCTCTTGTCCCCATCATTTCCTCCCACCTGCAGCTTATTTCCCCTCCCTCTCCCTCTTCTGTCTGCCCTTCTTCCTGCCTCCGCTTTTCCCTGAGTAATGGTATTGTAGCTATGGAGAAGCTCTTAGATCATAGGGATTATAAAGAACCTGGGAATGTGAGGTAATCAGGCTTGGTGTGAGGAAGGGGAGGCAGTAGGACTATATTAGATGAGTTCTTCACGTTTATCAAGGCACCTCCATCAAGTGTCTGAGTGTTGTGTTCGCTTGTACATGTTTGCAGGGCTCGATACTTGGGTCCCTCAATATGAACCTGTTTGATCACACCTTCATCCACTGGGAGACCTCGTCTGGGACCGGGTCGCTTGGGCGCTGACAACCAAAAAAAAGTCCTTCAAGCTACGTGTCCTTGCCAACGCCTCTAACTTCGACTGATGTTACTAGTTTGTGCTCTAGTGAGACATATCATACCTTAGCTTATAACTGTGTATAGAGTTTGCATCTTTTTCCACATTTAGTAAACTTATATCCTTTGCAGGTGGAGACATATGGGCGGGTCTCCTCACACCCACTGCCCTTGTTAACCTTCAGTACAGTGGTACCTGGATGTTAGTTGATCGTTGTGGGTCGCATCCTGGGGAATAGTCACGTACTACAAACTGCTTAGTAACTCCGGTGTCTCTAGTTACCTTTTTTTTTCCCCCCCTTCCCTTTATGTACCCGTGTTGCTGGGCCTCGCTTTTCAGTCTTATTATTTAAACCGAATATCTTATATAAAGTAATCATGTTGCCCTAGTTCTCTCTTCTAGACTCGGTATGTTCTGTTCCTTTAGTTTATTTCTGTGTAGTGCGGGTGAGTGGGGAGTATACGTGGACGAGGAAGTGTGACGGGGAGGTAGAAGGTGGATAGTGGGGATGGGGGGAGACGGGGAGCAGTTTCACTCACAAACAACAGTGTGGGTGAGGTGGAAGCTTAAGAGGAGAGTGAAGGGTGAAGGGGAAGTGCATCAACAGACAAATGCAGTGTGGGTGAAGCAACAGGTGAGGCGGGGGTAGGAGCGGTGAGGATAACCTCCAAATATTGATTCTGCTAATAATGTTGTGTATACGAACACAACCAACTACTCTCACTTTCCTTCCCAACCTTTCCTCTCTCTCTCTCTCTCTCTCTCTCTCTCTCTCTCTCTCTCTCTCTCTCTCTCTCTCTCTCTCTCTCTCTCGCTCTCTCTCTCTCTCTCTCCCTCCCTCCCTCCCTCTCCCTCACCCTCCCCCCCCACTCTCTCTCTCTCTCTCTCTCTCTCTCTCTCTCTCTCTCTCTCTCTCTCTCTCTCTCCCTCTCCCTCTCTGAGACTGACACACACACACACACACACACACACACAGACACACACACACACACACACAACGGAGACATGCCGTACACGAAGGCCCTATCAGACCCACGTGGGGCCAGGGAAAAGACGATGAGCACACTGAGATCAAACGACAGGTCTGAAGACAATGATGGAAATTCAAAGTCAGGCGCAGACAAGGGGATGGTAAGCAACAACGGAGACATGCCGTACACGAAGGCCCTATCAGACCCACGTGGGGCCAGGGAAAAGACGATGAGCACACTAAGATCAAGCGACAGGTCCGAAGACAATGAAGGTTTGTTATATGCAGAGATTCTAACAGCCAACTGCAGTAGCAAGGGACAGCTGGCCAGGAAAGACAGTCCACTGAGAATAGAAGTTTCAGATATGACAGGGACTGAAGGCAAGAACATGTCAATGGAAGGAAATAAAATGCCTCAGAGGACGCAGATGGAGACTCAGTGGGAGGAGGAAAGGGCGAGGTCAGTTTTTGTGTACGGGCTCCAAGAAGCCAAGGGGGCCAACTTTGAAGAAATAAAACAGGAGGAGAAAAAAATGATTGAAGGCATCATGAAAACAATAGGGGAGGGCAATATGACCCAGGTGACAAATTTTCAGAGAATTGGGTGGTTTGCGAGTGGAAGGATACGGCCTGTCAGAGTAACTTTCAAGGAAGAATCAGTTCGAATCAGGATTCTGCAAGAGAAAGCAAGACTGAGGGACAAAGAGGGGTACCAGAGAGTATACCTCGACCGCGACAGAACACAAGAAGAAAGGACTACACTGAAAGAGAGGGTACAGAGACGCAAGGAGGAACGAGAAGCAATGAAAATGAGCAGGACCCAGACACAGGAGGAAGGGCAAACACACCCCACAGAATCTCCCACCAAAAGACCCCACCCGCGACATTCCCAACGCAACTGAGCAACCTATACTACAACCCACTCACTGTTCCCTCTGCCACCAACCCCCATATCACAAACCTCACCCCAACAGCTGTCCCTGTCCCCACCCCCACCAACACATACCCCACCTACACCACAGCCCCATATAGGCCCCCACCAAGGCTCTCGCTCCCCCAACCCCAATATACTTGCATGACCACAATGATAGAAAAGAAACTAAAGGTTTGGTACACAAACGCGGATGGAATAACGAATAAACATGAGGAGTGGAATGAAAGAATCAGTGAAAAATCCCCAGACATCATAGCAGTCACAGAAACAAAACTCGCTGAGACAATAACAGACACAATCTTCCCAACAGGATATCAGATCCTGAGGAAAGATAGAAGGAGTAGAGGGGGAGGAGGGGTTGCACTGCTCATAAAACACCAATGGGGATTTGAGGAAATGGAAGGCATGGACATGATTGGAGAAAGAGACTACATTGTAGGTACAATTCAGTCCGGAGAACATAAAGTAGTCATTGGAGTGATGTATAACCCACCACAGAACTGCAGGAGGCCAAGAGAGGAGTACGAAGAAAACAACAGGGTGATGGTGGACACACTGGCTGAGGTGGCAAGAAGAGCTCACTCGAGCAGAGCAAAGTTACTGGTAATGGGCGATTTCAACCACAGGGAGATCGACTGGGAAAACTTGGAGCCACATGGGGGTCCCGAAACATGGAGAGCCAAGATGATGGATGTGGTACTTGAAAACCTCATGCATCAACATGTCAGGGACACAACCAGAGAGAGAGGGGAGGATGAGCCAGCAAGACTGGATCTTGTGTTCACCCTGAGCAGTTCAGACATCGAGGACATCACTTACGAGAGGCCCCTTGGAGCTAGCGATCATGTGGTTCTGAGTTTTGACTATATAGTAGCGTTACAAGTGGAGAAGGTAACAGGAACTGAAGGGGACAGGCCAAACTATAAAAGGGGGGACTACACAGGTATGAGAAACTTCCTGCAGGAGGTTCAGTGGGACAGAGAAATGGTAGGAAAATCAGTAAACGAGATGATGGAATATGTGGCAACAAAGTGCAAGGAGGCAGAGGAAAGTTTTGTTCCCAAGGGAAACAGAAATAATAGGAAGACCAAAACGAGTCCTTGGTTTACCCGAAGGTGTAGGGAGGCAAAAACTAAGTGCAACAGAGAATGGAAAAGGTACAGGAGGCATAGGACCCAGGAAAACAAGGAGATTAGTAGAAGAGCCAGAAACGAGTATGCGCAGATAAGGAGGGAGGCCCAGCGACAGTATGAGAACGACATAGCATCGAAAGTCAAATCTGACCCGAAACTGTTGTATAGCCACATTAGGAGGAAGACAACAGTCAAGGACCAGGTGATAAGGCTGAGGAAAGAAGGTGGAGAACTCACAAGAAACGATCAAGAGGTATGTGAGGAGCTCAACACGAGATTTAAGGAAGTATTTACAGTAGAGACAGGAAGGACTCTGGGGGGACAGACCAGATGGGGACACCAACAAGGAATACACCAACAAGTGTTGGACGACATACATACAGATGAGGAGGAGGTGAAGAAACTGCTAAGGGACATCGATACCTCAAAGGCAATGGGACCGGACAACATCTCTCCATGGGTCCTTAGAGAGGGAGCAGATATGTTGTGCGTACCACTTACCACAATCTTCAACACATCCCTGGAAACTGGGCAACTACCTGAGGTATGGAAGACGGCAAATGTAGTTCCCATTTTCAAAAAAGGAGACAGAAAAGAGGCACTAAACTATAGACCTGTGTCATTGACGTGTATAGTATGCAAAATTATGGAGAAGATTATCAGGAGGAGAGTGGTGGAGCACCTGGAACGGAACAGGAGTATAAATGCCAACCAGCACGGATTCACGGAAGGCAAATCCTGTGTCACAAACCTTCTGGAGTTTTACGATAAAATAACAGAAGTAAGACAAGAGAGAGAGGGGTGGGTTGATTGCATCTTCTTGGACTGCAAGAAGGCCTTTGACACAGTTCCTCACAAGAGATTAGTGCAGAAGCTAGAGCATCAGGCGCATATAACAGGAAGAGCACTGCAATGGATCAGAGAATACCTGACAGGGAGGCAACAACGAGTCATGGTATGTAATGATGTATCACAGTGGGCACCTGTGACGAGCGGGGTCCCACAGGGGTCGGTCCTAGGACCAGTGCTATTTTTGGTATATGTGAACGACATGACGGAAGGGTTAGACTCAGAAGTGTCCCTGTTTGCAGATGATGTGAAGTTAATGAGGAGAATTAAATCTGATGAGGACCAGGCAGGACTTCAAAGAGACCTGGACAGACTGGACACCTGGTCCAGCAAATGGCTTCTCGAATTTAATCCTGCCAAATGCAAAGTCATGAAGATAGGGGAAGGGCACAGAAGACCACAGACAGAGTATAGGCTAGGTGGCCAAAGACTGCAAACCTCACTCAAGGAGAAAGATCTTGGGGTGAGTATAACACCGAGCATGTCTCCGGAAGCACACATCAATCAGATAACTGCTGCAGCATATGGGCGCCTGGCAAACCTGAGAACAGCATTCCGACACCTTAGTAAGGAATCATTCAAGACACTGTACACCGTGTATGTCAGGCCCATACTGGAGTATGCAGCACCTGTTTGGAACCCGCACTTGATAAAGCACGTCAAGAAACTAGAGAAAGTACAAAGGTTTGCAACAAGGTTAGTTCCAGAGCTAAGGGGAATGTCCTATGAAGAAAGATTAAGGGAAATCGGCCTGACGACACTGGAGGACAGGAGGGTCAGGGGAGACATGATAACGACATATAAAATACTGCGTGGAATAGACAAGGTGGACAAGGACAGGATGTTCCAGGGAGGGGACACAGAAACAAGAGGCCACAATTGGAAGTTGAAGACACAAATGAGTCAGAGAGATAGTAGGAAGTATTTCTTCAGTCATAGAGTTGTAAGGCAGTGGAATAGCCTAGAAAATGACGTAGTGGAGGCAGGAACCATACACAGTTTTAAGACGAGGTTTGATAAAGCTCATGTAGCGGGGAGAGAGAGGGTCTAGTAGCAACCGGTGAAGATTCGGGGCCAGGAGCTAGGACTCGACCCCTGCAACCACAAATAGGTGAGTACAAATAGGTGAGTACACACACACACACACACACACACACACACACACACACACACAAACACACACACACAAACACACACACACACACACACACACACACTTCAATGGATCAGGGAATACTTGTCAGGAAGACAGCAGCGAGTCATGGTACGTGGCGAGGTGTCAGAGTGGGCACCTGTGACCAGCGGGGTCCCGCAGGGGTCAGTCCTAGGACCAGTGCTGAACTACAGGCAGAACTACAAAGGGATCTGGACAGGCTGCAGACCTGGTCCAGCAATTGGCTCCTGGAGTTCAATCCCACCAAGTGCAAAGTCATGAAGATTGGGGAAGGGCAAAGAAGGCCGCAGACGGAGTACAGTCTAGGGGGTCAGAGACTACAAACCTCACTCAAGGAAAAAGATCTTGGGGTGAGTATAACACCAGGCACATCTCCTGAAGCGCACATCAACCAAATACCTGCTGCAGCATATGGGCGCCTAGCAAACCTCAGAACAGCATTCCGACATCTTAATAAGGAATCATTCAGGACCCTGTACACCGTGTACGTTAGGCCCATATTGGAGTATGCGGCACCAGTTTGGAACCCACACCTAGCCAAGCACGTGAAGAAACTAGAGAAAGTGCAAAGGTTTGCAACAAGACTAGTCCCAGAGCTAAGAGGTATGTCCTACGAGGAGAGTTTAAGGGAAATCAACCTGACGACACTGGAGGACAGGAGAGATAGGGGGGACATGATAACGACATACAAAATACTGAGAGGAATTGACAAGGTGGATAAAGACAGGATGTTCCAGAGATTGGACACAGTAACAAGGGGACACAGTTGGAAGCTGAAGACACAGATGAATCACAGGGATGTTAGGAAGTATTTCTTCAGCCACAGAGTAGTCAGTAAGTGGAATAGTTTGGGAAGCGATGTAGTGGAGGCAGGATCCATACATAGCTTTAAGCAGAGGTATGATAAAGCTCACGGCTCAGGGAGAGTGACCTAGTAGCAATCAGTGAAGAGGCGGGGCCAGGAGCTCGGACTCGACCCCCGCAACCTCAACTAGGTGAGTACACACGAAGGAAAACACTACACAGTCTCAGAGTAAGATCATTTAGGACAGGCTAGAAAGCAGTATTGTGTTGATGAGTGATAGAGCCAGGAGTCAAATTTCCATCTTCTCTGTCTTCACAAACACGTATTTACAAACATACGTTCCATACACTGAGCCACAAGCTAGGAGAGGAATCAGCAGTGAATGATAAAAGTCGTACCGTGGATCAAGTAGTCCTTCAAAGACCTGTGGCAAGTAAACCAAGTAAACGTACCAGCTCACTAAGAGATAAGTGCAAAGGGTCCAAGACTTTTCAGCATTCTCTCTCCATTTGTATAGATAATTATTCTTCAAAAAAAAAAATCTGACTTCAAAGGAAACTTAATTTACTTATTCAGAGGGTTCCAGATCAACGTAGTTGTGGTGCTTGTATTGGACTTTGTCCTTCTAGTGTCAAGTGTCTGATTGAAAACGTCATCAAGCAAGAGGTCTGGTCCAGGACCGGGCCTCAGTGCCGGTGACCCAGGAAACCATCAACACATAACAGAACAAAGTATCATGGTGAGCGACAGTAACAAATGGGGTCCCTCAAGGATAATAATTCCTGATATGTAAATCACTCGAAAAATGGGATCGAATTCTACGTGCCTCTGCAGATGAAGTGACACTATTAATAAATACAAACATGTAAGGAGAGACATTAAGGACAGGTTGCAGTGGTGGTCAAGCAAGTGTCTGCTAGAGTTAACTCTGAAGAAGATAAATTAGTAGCATCAAGTCGTGATCATCACACCCAACATATGGCCGGAGAGTACATTAAGACTTCAGCATACAGTACATGACTAACGGTTCTCAGAAGGGCTTCAGAACCCCAAGTAAGCAGTCATGTAGAACATTGTACATTAACAGTGAGTAGAAACATTAGAATGCATAGAAGAGAGAATCCAAAATGAAGGAAATTAGAACACGCAGGAAATAATTAACATATAACCTACAAACCTTGAAAAATGGACAACATAATCATGCACACGACACCTATATCTTTATAGATGTATAAAATACCAGTAACACAAGTACTTTGTGTTTCTTAGAGAAGCATCCCAGATTCATGTGTTCACAAGGCAGGCAGCAGAGCGATGGAAAAAAATAGAGACCAGTAGTACTACCCGGAGAGTGTTCCGAGGGTCAACGCCCACGACCAGACCGGGTGTATCAGGTCCTGATCAACTAGGCTGTTGGTGCTAGTCTCACGAAGTCCATCGTAAGTACCACACCCCAGCTGATCAGGCACTGACTTGAGAAACTTGCTCAGTTCCAACTTGAATACAGCCAGGCCTCTGTTGGTAATGCCATCCTTGTGAATGAAGTGAAGGCATTGAAAAGTCTTGGTACCTTTACACTTGCTGAGTTTTCTTAGTGTACTCATTGTTCCCCTGCTTTTAGCTGGGGATATTTTGCACCGTTTGCCAAGCCTCTTGCTTTCATGGGGAACGATTTGTGTGTAGAGGTTTCATACCAGTCCTCCTAGAATTTTCCAGATGTAGATTATTGTGTACCTCTCGCCTACATTCCAAGGAATAAAGAGTGAAGAACTTCAGATGTTCCCATTGAAGAGTCTCTGCACATTCCCCGGACCTGCAGTTTCGCCTGCCTTGAACGGAGCTGTTGGAATACAGTAGTGCTCTAGCTTATAAAGAAGTGACTTAAAAGTATTATTATTGGCTTAGCATCCCTTGTTTTGAAAGTTCTAGTTATCCATCTTATTTTTCTTGTTGTAGTGATAGTGACATTGTTGTTACCCTTGAAGTTGACATCTGACATCATCTTACACTCTAATGAGTAATTCAAGTTTGTTTTATAATCCGTTCCATTCTTTATTTCCCCAATCTTTCCATAAAGGAGTAAGTGAGAGTTGTCCTCATTGAGCATTACCTTGTTATCAGTGGCCTTCTAAAACATTTTGTTTATATCAGCTTGGAGTGTTGCCGTGTGCTCATTAGATACTACTGTCAAATAGGTTCTAGTATCATCTTCATAGTATGATATGGTGCTATAATTTATGCCTCTGCGTCGGATATGAGATCGAAAAATAAAACAAGGGCAGGTATCGTGCCTTGGGAAACCGATTCACTATGTCAGAATCTAATTTCACTCTTCACTATTGCAATTTCGTTTCTGTTCGTTACAAAATTAAATATCCATATGCCCACCTTTTCAATTATTCCTCCTGCATGTATATTGTGTTCGCTAACACTATGACCAGACTTGCCAGAGACTTTGGCAAAGTCTTTGTATAATACATCTGCATTTTGTCTTCCACTGCATCCATGACCACGTCCTAATGGTCCAGTAGTTGCGAGACGGGAGTGATCTGTTGTAAATCCATGCTGCCTTGGGTTGTACAAATTTTGTGAATCCATGCGGATTGCAATATTGCTTCTTAAAACTCCTTCAAAGGTTTTTATAATGTGGGACGTTAGTGTTCTCGGTGCATAGTTCTTTGTTATTGTTTTGTTGCCGCCTTTGTGGAGTTAGGCTATATCCTTTGTTTTTAACGACTGGCGGATGCCCCCCACCCCTCCCCATGTTCAGGCTCCTTAGAATATTTAAGACGTGACAGGGGCTTCTTGCAGTTCTTGATGAACATGGAGTTCCATGAATCTGGTTTTGAGGCAGGGTGCGTGGGCATGCTGTCCATGGCTCTCAAAGTCAAGTGGGGGTTAGGGTTATGTCAGAAATTTTTGAGATGTTGACAGTGTTTTGAGTTTCGATCATGAAGAATTGGTTGGGATCATAACTTTTAGTCTGAACACAGAGTAATATTAAGACTTCAGTATCTCTATCATTTCTTTACTATCGCTAGTGTAAGGTCTGGCTTGTTTGAGTAAGGGCCTGATGCTGGATGTGATTTTGCCCTGGATTTTGTATATGAGAAGAATCAATTTGGATTTCATTCAATTTCTGAATTGCATTTAGCTCCACCTGTCTTTCCTGGACTTTGTATGATTCACTCAGTTTATGTTCACCATCTTGTATTACTCTAGCCAGCATTTCCTTCCACACTTCACAAAAATATTTTATATGGTGTTGAGGTGCCAACCTACTGATCTTATAGAAGAGACTCAACTGCACAAAACACATCGACGTGGTTTTAAAGCAAGAAATTCACTTAATAAGACACAATATGTGGTTTATTACATCTAATTGAGATTACGTGTCCTCCTATAGGGATGTTATCAGTTTTTACAGAGCCTGGTAAACAAGGGAGAATTGATAAAATCCCTGGTGGGCGAAACGTCTTTATATCGTAAACCACATATTGTGTCTTACTAGCATACTTGTTGGTATATACTTACATTGGTATACAGTGTTTGATTTACCAGGAGGAATGGTCTAGGACCGGGCCGCTGGGATCTTGATCCCTTGCAGCATCCTTCACGTATCCTGGAAGGTCAGACTTATCATAACTTTAATTAAGAGCACTCTGAAAAAAAATCACTGAGGCTTTGAAAGGAAATCAATACTCAGATGTGATTTATACTATTTTTTTTATTAAAGCATTTGACAAATGTGACCATTGAGTGACTCGATGGTCCAAAACTGACCGAAACATCATCTGAAGTTTCTTCTCCAGATTGCAGGATAATAGTGAGGACAATAGACGTACCAAGAAGATTAGTGATATCAATATTTAGGTTTCTGACAAACATGAAAAATTGTTGCGAACAAAACAATGCAATATGTTGTCTTAGCATAATAAAAAGTTCAGGACACCAAGGCACGGTCCTGGCGCCTTTACTGTTTCTCAGAGATAAAAACACTAACAATAGCTTCTTGTCATCCTTGGAGAACGATACCACAGTAAGTATAAAGTCACCTTGGTACAAAATAAGAAAATTAGAGATGTCAATAAAAGTTGAAATAAAAGACAATCACATGATGTTTAATGGTGAGAAATTGTATAATACATAGATATGAAAATAAAGAAATAAATTCTAGCGCAGGATACATGACACAGATAATCTCATAGAACGAGGGGAACATAATAATAGTTGAGTTATTCAGAGATGGCAGTAAGGCGAGTGTAGCGAAGACCGGGTTGTCATGGTACAGTTTACGAGACACTTCTGATAACATTCCTCGTCCAAGACTCATTATCCTTCTACCAGAAGATGTAAGATTTATTGCCGGAAGAAAGCAGAAGTCTTCAAGAGGACATTGAAATTGTCCCTGCAAAAAGTGTCACATGAGGTAGGTTGTGTAGGCCTGTAGAAACAGCTAGGTTGACCAGTTAATAAATATTTGTGGCATCAGGGTTGGCTGCGAAGATAGAACCACCCTTGAAACAGGTGAGGTATGTTACAGGTATCATTGTGTCAAGACCACAATTATCACTGATAATTAGTTCAGTTTTCCCACTGTTTAATCTTGTTTTCATCTCAACATTTTTATCGCCAAATATTTTTAAATGTAACTTGATTTTTTTGTACTAAAATGAATACACTTTGTGTGTTGCTACCGTAGTGTATATAATATACATTGTGGAACACAAGCAGTGTGTTGCTACCGTAGTGTATATAATATACATTGTGGAACACAGTGTGTTGCTACCGTAGTGTATATAATATACATTGTGGAACACAAGCAGTGTGTTGCTACTGTAGTGTATATAAGACACATTATGGAACACAAGTAGTGTGCTGCTACCTTTGATATACCTTTGAAGATTTTCGAGAGTATATCTACTCTCTGAGCCCGGCCATGGGCCAGGCTCGTCTGGTGCTTGCCTGGTCAGCCAGGCTGTTGCTGCTGGAGGCCCGCTGCCCCACATACCCATCACAGCCTGGTTGATCTGGCACCTAGTGAAGATACTTGTCTAGTTTCGTCTTGAAGACTTCAACACTTGTTCCAGCAGTGTTTCCGATATCTTCTGGTAAGATATTGAAAAATCTGGGACCCCGGATGTTGATACAGTGTTCCCTTATTGTCTCCACCGCACCCCTGCTCCTTACTGGGTTTATTTTACATTTCCTCCCATATCTCTCACTCCAGTATGTTGTTATGGCAGTGTGCAGATTTGGGACCAAGTCCTCGAGTACCTTCCAGGTATATACTATCATGTACCTAAACCATACCCCCGGCCGGGATTGAACCCGCGGTCATAGAGTCTCAAAACTCCAGCCCAGTTTGTTTGCAATCGTGTCATTACGATTTCTTGAGTCATCATGTACCTCTCTCTCCTCCGCTCCAATGAGGACAAGTTCAAGACTTGCAGGCGTTCCCAGTAGTTTAGGTGTTTTACTGGCTCAATGTGAGCCGTAAACGATCTCTGTATTTGTTGCTGCTCCGATATTTCTCCTGCCCTGAACGGGGCGGTCAGCACTGAGCAATATTCTAAGTGAGGGAACACTAGCGATTTGAAGAATGTCACCATCGGCATTGTTTCCCTTGTTTTGAAAGTTCTCAATACCCACCCCGTCATCTTCCTGGCTGTCGTGATCTTTGTCTTGTTATGGTCTTTAAAAGAAAGGTCCGCAGACATAATTATTCCCAGGTCTTTTACGTGTTCCTTACGTTCTATTTGGTGACCCTCTTGAGGTTTGTATATAGTGTTCCTTTTGAGTTCTTCATTCTTTCCATACCTAAGCAGCTGGAATTTATCACCATTGAACGTCATGTTGTTCTCCACTGCCCACTAGAAAACCCTGCTTATGTCTTCCAGTACTTTTTCAGTGTCCTCTACCGTAGTGACTTTCATGCTTATTTTAGTGTCATCTGCAAATGATGATACAAAAGTTTGCCGGGTGTTTTTTGTCTGCTATGAGGATGAGGAACAGCAGAGTAGTGTATATAATATACATTGTGGGAACACAAGCAGTGTGTTGCTACCGTAGTGTATATAATATACATTGTGGAACACAAGCAGTGTGTTGCTACCGTAGTGTATATAATATACATTGTGGAACACAAGCAGTGTGTTGCTACCGTAGTGTATATAAGATACATTGTGGAACACAAGCAGTGTGTTGCTACTGTAGTGTATATAACATATATTGTGGAACACAAACAGCGTGTTGCTACCGTAGTGTATATAAGATACATTGTGGAACACAAGCAGTGTGTTGCTACCGTAGTGTATATAAGATACATTGTGGAAAACAAACCATACCACGGGCGGGATTTGAACCCGCGGTCAGAGAGTCTCAAAACTCCAGACCGTCGCGTTAGCCACTGGACCAGCTAGCCACAATAAGATTCGTCACGGCCACGCTAGCTGGAGATTCGTTTGTAAAAACTTGCATTTGCGGTCACAGTGGTGCCTATGCTAACCTTCTTATGGTGTAGAAATATACCTAGTTGGACGAATCTTATTGTGGCTTGCTGGTCCAGTGGCTAACGCGACGGTCTGGAGTTTTGAGACTCTCTGGCCGCTGGTTCAAATCCCGCCCGTGGTATGGTTTGTTTGCAATCGTGTCATTACGATTTCGTGAGTCATGTTAACGGTACATTGTGGAACACAAGCAGTGTGTTGCTACCGTAGTATATATAAAATACATTGTGGGAACACAAGCAGTGTGTTGCTACCCTACTCTATGATGGTATACCCACAGTGTGTTGCTACCCTACTCTGTGATGCAGGCGCTGTATAATCCTCCGGGTTTAGCGCTTCCCCCTTGATTGTAATAATAATAATACTCTGTGATGGTATACCCACAGTGTGTTACTACCCTACTCTGTTCTGTAGCAGTGAAGGCTGACCTACCTGTTCTGTAGCAGCGATGGTTGACCTACCTATTCTGTAGCAGCGAGGGTTGACCTACCTGTTCTGTAGCAGCGATGGTTGACCTACCTATTCTGTAGCAGCGAGGGTTGACCTACCTGTTCTGTAGCAGCGAAGGTTGACCTACCTGTTCTGTAGCAGCGAAGGTTGACCTACCTCTTCTGTAGCAGGGAAGGTTGACCTACCTGTTCTGTAGCAGCGAAGGTTGACCTACCTATTCTGTAGCAACGAAGGTTGACCTATCTGTTCTGTAACAGCGACGTTTGGCCTACCTGTTCTGTAGCAGCGACGGTTGACCTACCTGTTCTGTAGCAACGAAGGTTGACCTACCTGTTCTGTAGCAGCGACGGTTGACCTACCTGTACTGTAGCAGCGACGGTTGACCTACCTGTTCTGTAGCAGCGAAGGTTGACCTATCTGTTGTGTAGCAGCGACGGTTGACCTACCTGTTCTGTAGCAGCGACGGTTGACCTACCTGTTGTGTAGCAGCAAAGGTTGACCTACCTGTTCTGTAGCAGCGAAGGTTGACCTACCTGTTGTGTAGCAGCGACGGTTGACCTACCTGTTCTGTAGCAGCGACGGTTGACCTACCTGTTCTGTAGCAGCAAAGGTTGATCTACCTGTTCTGTAGCAGCGAAGGTTGACCTACCTGTACTGTAGCAGTGAAGGTTGACCTACCTGTTCTGTAGCAGCAAAGGTTGACCTACCTATTCTGTAGCAGCGAAGGTTGACCTACCTGTTTTGTAGCAGCGAAGGTTGACCTACCTATTCTGTAGCAGCGAAGGTTGACCTACCTGTTCTGTTGCAGCGAAGGTTGACCTGTTCTGTAGCAGCGAAGGTTGACCTACCTGTTCCGTAGCAGCAACGGTTGACCTACCTGTTCTGTAGCATCAATGGTTGACCTACCTGTTCTCTAGCAGCGAAGGTTGACCTACCTGTTCTGTAGCAGCGAAGGTTGACCTACCTGTTCTGTAGCAGCAAAGGTTGACCTACCTGTTGTGTAGCAGCGAAGGTTGACCTACCTGTTGTGTAGCAGCGAAGGTTGACCTACCTGTTGTGTAGCAGCGAAGGTTGACCTACCTGTTCTGTAGCAGTGAAGGTTGACCTACCTGTTGTGTAGCAGCGGTTTGGATAAGACTTGTTGATTGAAGCACATAAAAAACACTGATGATGATGATGCTCTGTGGGCGTTGATAAGAACAGATATGTAAGAGGTAACAGCAAAAGAGGAGGAAGGTAAAAGTCTAGAAAATTGTGATAGGAGTTGTCGAGTGGTTGTGAAGGCTTACTCAGGCCTGTAACAACTTCAGTCAGTATTACTAAGGCTGGCTCCTCCTCAGGAAAATTAATGTATAGAAAAAGAATAAAAATTGACAAACATAAACACTTTATTATTTAGAAAATATAAAATATAAAACACTTAAATATGAAGTATTAATCCTACATTAAAGAAAATGAAAAATGATAACTGAATTCAGCGCTAATATAAATGTGTATAAAACGTGGGTGTCTGGTGTTGGTGACACTGCGTGTTGTTGAAATCGTAGCTGTTGCTGATGATGACAACCCACCGGCTCGTTCTTCACAGATTTTCTAGTTTTCAATAATCCTTCCAGATGACAGGAAAGCAGGTTTTCTCCACTGCAATGATGAGGGGTTATATCCTGCTCCTTGCATATACAAACAGGTAAGTGGATCAAAATTTGGGACATCTCAGAACGTTAGTCTGTCTCCTTCAATTCTACTCGTTGATTGGCAGGTGACCCCCTCTGTCATCCAAGCTGGAAAGATAGACAGGTTACCCACTGCTTAAGAAATCACTCTCCATGATAAGTACAATACCTAAAAGATGTGGTGATTATTACAACAGTCAACTTAGAGCAAGACTGAAAGGACTAAGTTTATTATTGGTCAAAAGTGAAGCTTTCAACCAATAAATCCACTAGAATACAAGGCAGGCATGTACTTACAGTAGTGCTGGGAGCTGTGAGTCTAATGATTATTGTTTGGACCGGAGCCCCACACGTCACCTTTCAGGGGGGGGGAAGAAGGAGGGGAAGGGATAGCGGGAGCTAGACTTGCCTTACCTTAACAAGTAGCCGGCAAGCAAGCTATCACTTTCGGGGAGGGGGAAAAAGAGGGGGGGAGGGTTACCGGGAGCTGGACTTACCCTACCTTAACAAGTAGCCGGCAATGAAACTATTGTTACTATATCGCTGCTCCTATGTATTTAACTTTAACCTCACACTCCCCCATACCAAGACTTACAGTCAAGGAGTATGAGAAGAATAGGCGAGGAAAAAGTTCTAGCATGTGGAAGTCGTGTAAGGCAGCAACATCTTCTACTGACTGTCACGACTTAACCAGTCAGAGAAATAATTGGATGAACCATTGATATACACAATATGGAACTTAAAAGCCTGGAGTGCCAGTGTCCACCTCAAGAGGCGACTGTTGGTTCCCTTAAAAGTTTCTAGGTATATCAAAGGTTTGTGGTCCGTTTCTAAAATGAATTCTTTTCCCATCAAATAAAATTTAAGTTTGGAGATACCTCACACAAGGGCTAAACATTCCTTTTCTATTGTGGACTATCTTGTTTCTGCGGGAAGGAGTTTCCGGCTTAGGAAGCATACAGGGAAGGGAGTACCATCATGGTATTGTAGTAACACCGCACCTAAGCCAGTATTGGAGGCATCAGTTCTTAAGCAAAATGTTTTATTAATATCTGGAATCTTAAGTATAGGGTCTTTCGAAAAGATACTTTTAATCTCATTAAACTTTTCCCGAGCTACGTCGGAAAGTTCAAGAGGTTCCTTCACAGACTTTTTAAGGAAGAGTCACTGGGAACCTCCCTCATGGCAAACAAAGCACAGGGTAGGTAACAATGCCACTCCTTAGGTTTAAGGGAGCAAAGTTTCCTTAAAATGGACTTGAGAATCGAATGCTGGCGCTCAATCCTCCCATTACAGCTGGGATGATAGGGTGTGGTGAAGAGAGGCTTCACTCCCAGAAGTTGGTATAGATGTTGCATTAAGTCAGATGTGAATTGTGTCCCACGGTCAGACAAAATTTCTCTAGGGATGCCCACTCTGGAGAAGATGGACAAAAGGGCTTCAGCCACCTCTGTAGTGGTTATGGTCTTTAAGGGTATGGCTTCAGGGAAACTCGAAGCATAATCAACTAATGTTAATATATATCTATGTCCCCCAGATGAAAGTGGAGATAAAGGATCAACGATGTCAATAGCTACTCTTTCGAAAGGTACCGTAAAGATTGGCATTTTGACCATAGGTACTCGCCTGGTACCTCGGGAGGATGACAGTTGGCAAACTTTACACGATCTACAATAGGTAGTGATATCTGAGGACATTTTTGGCCAAAAATAGGTTTCCCTAATTTTATTTAAGGTTTTACGATGCGAGAAATGTCCGGCCACTGGCAGGTCATGAGCCATTTTAGGAACAGTCTCTCTGCATTGACTTGGAACAACTAAGATGGAATAGTCTATCTCGTTTGAATTTAATTTGAATACTGACTTGTACAAGATACCTTTTATATATTCAAATTTATATGAAAAGTTTTTCCTTTGGATAACTTGATTTTGTTTAGTGGCATTATGGGAATTCTGAAGAGAAGGGCAATTACGTTGTAAATTGACAAAGGAGTCCTTCGATATATCTAAAGGCTTAAAGTCAGTGAAAATTAAAGGATGGATAGTAGGAGAAGCCTGGGCTTTGGTCTGAGTCCTAGTCAAGACATGGTATCGGAGGTGATATCTTTACTTTCATCTAACAAGTGAACCGGTGATCCTACTACCTTGCTTTCGAGAGTAGCATCAATGGTTTTTAATCCCACATGAATCTCACGAGACATTGTCTCGTCTGAACTTTCGAGGGGCTTCTCTGACTACAGGAAGAGGATCTGAAACACTTATGTCCATCTTCGGTGATGAAAGGTCGATCTCAGAAGGAAGAATGGCACCTTTTACTTTACCTATTAGCACGGAGCAAGAAGTGATGGGAGCTAGTACGGCTTCAGACCAACCTGTGAACCATTTAGACCTAATGTAACAACGGATGGTAGGAAAAGTGTCTGTACGGCCCAAGTAGTCTGAAAGTATAGCAGAGGAATGAGTTTCTTTAAGGTTAGGGAACAGCTTATCAGAAATGACTATACATGTGCATCCAGTGTCTCGTAAAATGGGAGATACATTAAGTCCATTAACTGTTCCTGAACAGAAGGGTGCTTGGTCATTACAGTCTTTAAAACATCTTCCAACTTTTTGGACCGTCTTAGAAGGACAATCTGGACGTTTATGTCCCTTAACACCACACAAATGACAAACAGGAATAAAAGAAGTCATTTTACTTTCCACTAGAGGCTTTGATTTCTTAAGGTCTGATGAACCCTTGCCCTTAGGGTTCGATCCCTTTAGGTCTTTATAGGAATTGTGAGCCTCAGCATACAGGTCAGCAGCCTCAGCAACTTCCTCAGCTTTAATCAGGTTACGTTCTCTAATGAATGTTCGTATCTGGTGAGGAAGAGCTGTCAGGAACTGGTCAGCAACCATGAAGTCTCTAAGAGATTCATAACTGTGATCAATTCCTGAACTCTCTATCTAAAAGTCGAACAAACGAAAGAGTGTTACCTGTAACTGCTGAAAGTTCTGGCCAGGCTGTAAGGTGGCATACCTGAAATCTTTCCTGTAAGAATTAGTGGTTTTTTGATATGCTTTAAGGATTTCCTTCTTCAGTAGGTTATAATTATATATAATATCCTGCGACAAAGTTGCATAGATATTCAAAGCGGTACCAGAAAATAACATTCCTAACCTGGTAGCCCAGGTGTCAGCAGGCCATTCACAGAGGGTAGTGGTATTTTCACACCTGATAATGTATCAAGTTATGTCTTCCCCCTCTGTGAAGGGAGGTAAATTAGGTGTTGGAATATGTGCACTAGCTGCATGATGTTCAATTACTTCTTCCTCTAATTGTTGTTGTGTAAGAGTTAACTTTTTATTCTCTAATTCAAGGTGAGCTTTTTCGAGCTCGCGATCCTTTTCTCTCTCTATTAACTCAAGTTCTCTAGCCTTTTCCTCAGCTTCTCTATCCTTTGCTCTTTCCTCAAGTTCTCTTAATTTAACCTGTTCCTCACGTATCTTAGCTTGTTCCTCACGTATTTTAGCTTGTTCCTCACGTTCTCTATCTCTTTCTTCACGATCAAGTCTATCACGCTCCTTTTTGTCTTCTCTTTCTCTTTCTAACTGTCTTTCTTGGATTTCTCTCTCAACTCTCTCTCTCTCCTTTTTCTCCTGTCTTTCAAGGTTCTCTTTCTCCTTTTTCTCTTCTCTTTCGATTCTCTCTCTCTCCTTTTCTTCATCTCTTTCCCTTTGTCTTTCTTCTCTCTCAATTCTCTCTCTTTCAAGTCTTTCCTGGATCTTAGCACTAATGAAAGATTCTAAATTTTTCCATGTTATTCCTAACTTACTTCCAGCGTTCATCCAAAACTGGTATTCCTCCATGCTTGCAAGAATAACTTAAACTATCAGGGGAAATGAAACGGGTATTAAAGAAAACAGAGGGTTCAATTCCTGCTCCGCTCAAACTGTAAATAAACCAGAGGGCTGGATCCCTGCTTCAACTAAACAATATGTATTAATTAAAACAAAGGGTTCTATGCCGGCTCCGAGCAAACAGTAAGTAGAATGGGGTCACATGACCATCCAATCTTCTCACCAACAAATCAAGAGTGTCCTATGACAGTTCCCTTGATATAATAAAGAGCTCAATGAAACAAATTGTCACTGGAAAATCTCGGGTCCCTAGAGTCTAATCCTCCAAAGTGTTTCAAGCTCACACAAAAATAGATTGCAAAATTAACTAGTATTCCTGCCTTGACTTGACTTACAATAAATTGAGACTATAACAATCACCAAATCTTTTAAATACCTGTACTGTAGTCCTACCATAGAGAATGATTACTCATGGCTGGTGGTAACCGTCTGTGGTATGTGGCGTTGAAGTTCCAATGGTAGATTCGAGATGGAGTTGAATCTTGATTCAGTAGAGTTGATCCTGGCAAGGTCGCCACTTGTGAAGGCTTACTCAGGCCTGTAACAACTTCAGTCAATATTACTAAGGCTGGCTCCTCCTCAGGAAAATTAATGTATAGAAAAAGAATAAAAATTGACAAACATCAACACTTTATTATTTAGAAAATATAAAATATAAAACACTTAAATATGAAGTATTAATCCTACATTAAAGAAAATGAAAAATGAAAAATATAAATAACTGAATTCAGCGCTAATATAAATGTATGTAAAACGTGGGTGTCTGGTGTTGGTGACACTGCGTGTTGTTGAAATTGTAGCCGTTGCTGATGATGGGGGGGGTTGCAGGTGTTGATGACGACCCACCGGCTCGTTCTTCACAGATTTTCTAGCTTTCAATAATCCTTCCAGATGACAGGAAAGCAGGTTTTCTCCACTGCAATGAGGGGTTATATCCTGCTACTTGCATAAACAAACAGGTAAGTGGATCAAAATTCGGGACATCTCAGAACGTTAGTCCGTCTCCTTCAATTCTACTCGTTGATTGGCAGGTGACCCTCTCTGTCATCCAAGCTGGAAAGATAGACAGGTTACCCACTGCTTAAGAAATCACTCTCCATGATAAGTATAATACCTAAAAGATGTGGTGATTATTACAACAGTCAACTTAGAGCAAGACTGAAAGGACTAAGTTTATTATTGGTCAAAAGTGAATCTTTCAACCAATAAATCCACTAGAATACAATGCAGGCATGTACTTACAGTAGTGCTGGGAGCTGTGAGTTTAGTGATTACTGTTTGGACTGGAGCCCCACACGTCACCTTTCGGCGGGGGGGGGGGGGAGAAGGAGGGGAAGGGATAGCTGGAGCTGGACTTACCCTACCTTAACAAGTAGCCGGCAATGAAACTATTGTTACTATATCGCTACTCCTATCTATTGAACTTTTCCCTCACAGTGGTATTCATAAGGTAATAAATCACGGACAAGCGACAAAAGATGCAAAACAACCACATTGGGGAAGTTGAATGATAGCACCTAAGCCGCTTGTGCTACAGTAAAAACATTTTCAAGGGGTTGCAATGTTGCAGAGAGAATAGTGTGTGCGGGCAGGTAGTTCCATTAGGATATCTGTTTCCGGAAGAAAGGTACAGTAGGACGACAGGCGGGGGCCTGGTATTCTGGTGTCAGGTGCCTGGTATTCTGGTGTCAGGTGCCTGGTATTCTGGTATCATGCCTGGTATTCTGGTGTCAGGTGCTTGGTATTCTGGTGTCAGGTGCCTGGTATTCTGGTGTCAGGTGCCTGGTATTCTGGTATCAGGTGCCTGGTAGTCTGGTGTCAGGTGCCTGGTATTCTGGTGTCAGGTGCCTGGTATTCTGGTGTCAGGTGCCTGGTATTCTGGTGTCAGGTGCCTGGTATTCTGGTGTCAGGTGCCTGGTGTTCTGGTGTCAGGTGCCTGGTAGTTTGGTGTCAGGTGCCTGGTAGTCTGGTGTCAGGCGCTTGATGTTCTGGTGTCAGGTGCCTGGTAGTCTGGTGTCAGGTGTCTGATAGTCTGGTAGTCTGGTGTCAGGATCCTGGCAGGATACAGCTGCCAAACTTGATCACTGAGGTAGTTCGGCGTTAAAAAATGATAAATTGCATACTGATATTGTGATGAGCAGTGAGAGTCCAGTTGTGTGTCCATGTTGGGGCAGCTGGTGTTGTATAGTTGTCAGTACCAGCTTGGCTGACTAGTGCTTCCTCACCACCACCTCCCTCCTTCCTACCTGTGATCGGTTTTGAGGGATCTTCTATTTTCATAGCTTGGCCTGAGACCAGGCTTCCCTCATCACCATCTGGTTAAGCAAGCTGTTGGTGCCAGTGGCCCACAGGCCCACAAAACTATCACACCAAGACGTATCAGGAACTTGCTGGAGATGTTGGACCAGTGTCCGTTCTCTGAATGTTCCACTGGGTTTGTTCTACACTTCCATATCTCTCGCGCCAGTAAGTTATGGCAGTGTGCAGATTAGAGACCAGATGCTCAAGTATCTTCACTCTTAACTTTACTGGGGACCCTCATCCTCAGAGAAGACAATAAACGTACCTCAGGGAAAACTCAAGGTTCTCCCCGGAGCTGTTTGAATATTCTCTTCTCCTACCATCCCCTATATTTTATATTACATGTTAACTTTATTAATGGACAGAATATATTGACAGAAAACACAAACATGAATACATTGGTATAATATATCAAAGATTATGATTCTCCTCCAGCTCCTCCGAAGCCGGACAGTAGCCCAATAATGCAGCAAGCATTTTCCCTCTGGATGGCCATGCTGAGGCACTGGAACATAAAAGTGGCTGCCCTTGGGTCCCTGGTGGTGTCGAATCTAGAACCCAGTTCTTTAATGAAACGTGTGGTATTTTTTCCCCATGATCCCAGAGTCTCTGATCCCACTGGGACAAATTGACACTGTTGGCTTATGTTCCTGTCCTTGCCGATCTCGTACTTCTCCCTGTGATCAGCGGCTCCTCCCTGTCGCCCAACACTATGTTGGATGTAGGTGTCAGCCAGCGTTCACATACAGGTATAATCCCATGCTAGAGCTTGCAATTCTTCTAAGGATAGATGATCCCATCGGGGCGGTTTGCTGGGTTGTGGATATTGCTAGTGATCGGGGCTCTCTGCTGGGCATCCAGCTGTAGCAAGAGTTCTCTTTATGATGTCGTTGACTTCATTGTGTCTTGCATGCCAGCCTTTGGTTTTGCAACAGTTAAGACTACGTAGACCATATTGGTTGGCTTGCGCATCACCGCATATACACGTGTATATTCCGTGTGAATTGGGGCAGCAAGGCGGAGAGCCACTGCAATACGGAGGGTCTTAGGGTCGAGGCGTGTTCCCATTGCCGAAATGGGAACTGTTTGGAGGAAGTCCCCAGAGTGATGTGCACTTACAGCTTGGAGACAGGCAGTCTCCCTGTCTGACGTTACAGCCCTAAGCATGTTGGCAAGCACCTTTTCAGCGATGGGGCCATCCCAGCTTGACTGTAGGCCAGTGCTGCACTAGGTTTTGGTGCTGGAGCAACAAAAGTCTCCCATTCAGTGATGGCACTGGCATAGCTAGGGTCCTGTATTCCTGCTGAGTCACTGAGGTTGTTCTGAAGAATTTGTCTTAACTCGTTTGATGCTATGGAAGAGGATAGGAAAGCTGGTAGGGCAATTTGGGAAGATTTGCATACTCCCAGCCCCTCAAGCCTGACTGGAACTGAGGTTTGCAACCACTGTCCATCTTCGAAGGAAAGATTCAATATACTAGCATGATCTTAAGGAGAGAGTCATATTCCTTGAGTTTCGGACTGCTGAAGGCTGGGGAGTATCTCAGGAAGTAGGTAAGTTTTGGGATTGACAGGAACCTGGTGAGTAAGTAAAAGGCATCATGTGTATCGATGTCTTTCGTCCTGCCTTCCATCTTCCTGAGGTCTGAGATTTTTTCTAGGATCAGATCGATGGCATTGTAGCCAAGAGGAGCACCAAGGAGAGTGCTGTTAGCTAGATCAATGGCTTGTGCTCCTGGTAACACAGCACTAATATTCTGGATCATCTGTGGATTGGTAGAAACTATTTCACATTTAGTGGGGTTTAACCCTTTGTCGGGCAGATGTCCTCTAGGAGATGTCCTCTAGGAGAGATTCTGTAGTGCCAGCTAGGGTACCATCATCCAAGAACTAGATATTGAGCTCACTGGAGAGTGCTTCTTTGACTTCGTTGATGACCAGACAATAGAAAGGGGGTGAGAGGGTCTCCCTGTTACCCTCACACGAGTCAATTTCGTGGTCCCCAACGGTAGTTTAGAAGTCACACTATAACACGATTCTGTGAAGGGATGGAGGGAAGGGAAGTATCTAAAAACTGCTTGGAGAGCAGCATCCATTCTGAAAGTGTTCGCAAAGTCCAATTTGATCAAGTTTTTTTCATCGGACATGTTGATATATACTCGTGCTGCATGGGCAGCTGCTTCACAGCCTTGTTGAACACCAAAACCAAGCTGAGTTGGTTTCAACAATGCAGCAGCCTCTTGACTCACCATTCTTACTGCAGCCTTGGCAACTAGGCGCCAAAGAGTGTTGCCCACTGCAGTGAGCCTGATTCCTCCATCCTTTTTCCGGAGGGCACACAGTTGAGGCACCAAAGAAAAGGGGTCTAATGGCCTCTGGGACACTGCCAGCCAGGCACACATTGGAAAATTTGGTGAGTTCAGACAGCAGCCTCTCTGACACATCACCAAGTGCTGGATTGAGTATTTGTTTTAAGTGAGCCTTGTGGAAATGACATAGCAGCTTTATACACATCAGCATCCTGTAAGGTTAAATGTTCTTCACCTGCTACAATGTCAGGGAGGTCAATGTTGGTACTGGGAGCCCTGGGTGGATGTTTGTCCTTCAGAGCTTGTGCTGTAATGACGTCCTTAGGAGCGATGGTATGCTCACTGTCGCAGTGCTCCAATAGTGTTACCCTCTTCTATTTTTTTGCTAATTTGGGCTCTGATTTTTGAGGCCTCAGGTGCCGGCGGGTGTTTGTCGCCCTAAGGGGGAGACAGACGAGGTTGTCAGCTCTATGGAATTCATTTATTGCCCTAATAACAAATGTTGCTAGTGACTTGTTCCTCCTTGGCGGACAGCCAAACAGGTATTGCCAAACAGCAGTAGGTTGTGTCAGGATCCTTTGTTTGCAGGAGCGTCGTTGACTTTCTTTAAGAGGTCAGCGAATTTGCTAGCAGCTTGAGGGTGAACTGCTTTGGGGATATGTGTATGTGTGTGTATATGTAGGGAGAACCTTGAGTTTTCCCTGAAGCAAGTTTATTCTTTTCTCTGAGGATGAGGGTCCCCAGGTGGACCTCCCTATATATATATATATATATATATATATATATATATATATATATATATATATATATATATATATATATATATATATATATATATATATATATATGTAGAGAGAATGGAGCGAAACAGAATCTTCAAGAGTGTATCAGTCTGTAGTGGAAGGAAGGCGGGGTAGGGGTCGGCCTAGGAAGGGTTGGAGGGAGGGGGTAAAGGAGGTTTTGTGTGCGAGGGGCTTGGACTTCCAGCAGGCATGCGTGAGCGTGTTTGATAGGAGTGAATGGAGACAAATGGTTTTTAATACTTGACGTGCTGTTGGAGTGTGAGCAAAGTAACATTTATGAAGGGATTCAGGGAAACCGGCAGGCCGGACTTGAGTCCTGGAGATGGGAAGTACAGTGCCTGCACTCTGAAGGAGGGGTGTTAATGTTGCAGTTTAAAAACTGTAGTGTAAAGCACCCTTCTGGCAAGACAGTGATGGAGTGAATGATGGTGAAAGTTTTTCTTTTTCGGGCCACCCTGCCTTGGTGGGAATCGGCCGGTGTGATAATAAAAATATATATATATATATATATATATATATATATATATATATATATATATATATATATATATATATATATATATATATATATATATATATATATATATATATATATATATATATATATATATATATATATATATATATATATATATATATATATATATATATATATATATTTTTATTATCACACCGGCCGATTCCCACCAAGGCAGGGTGGCCCGAAAAAGAAAAACTTTCACCATCATTCACTCCATCACTGTCTTGCCAGAAGGGTGCTTTACACTACAGTTTTTAAACTGCAACATTAACACCCCTCCTTCAGAGTGCAGGCACTGTACTTCCCATCTCCAGGACTCAAGTCCGGCCTGCCGGTTTCCCTGAATCCCTTCATAAATGTTACTTTGCTCACACTCCAACAGCACGTCAAGTATTAAAAACCATTTGTCTCCATTCACTCCTATCAAACACGCTCACGCATGCCTGCTGGAAGTCCAAGCCCCTCGCACACAAAACCTCCTTTACCCCCTCCCTCCAACCCTTCCTAGGCCGACCCCTACCCCGCCTTCCTTCCACTACAGACTGATACACTCTTGAAGTCATTCTGTTTCGCTCCATTCTCTCTACATATATATATATATATATATATATATATATATATATATATATATATATATATATATATATATATATATATATATATATATTTGGGCACGTACGTGCTTGCTTGGACATCCTCCTCTTTTCTGCAATTTTGCAAGCTCCTGTTGTTGTGTTGATTGCAACACGAAAGACCTAGAGCTATCATTCTACTCCCCCCATGGTTGTTTTGCATCCTCTATCGCTTGGTTTGCGCGATATTTGCATAATATATAAATGTATGTCGTGCCGAATAAGTAAAACTGGCCAATTAGCAAGAATTCATTTAAAATTAAGTTCTTTCTAAAATTTTCTCTTATACGTTTAAAGATATATATTCTTCATTTATATTAATGCAAAAATTAATAATTTTGTACCAAAAAAAAATTAGAAAACTTTACTAACCTTATTATAAGAAGGGCAATTTAATTTATCCTAATCCAACTAAATATATTTTATATAAGTTTACAATAATGTAATAATAAACGTATTGAAATATATTTTTTCGTTAGATTCAGAAAGATTTTTGCGAAATTATTGCACACGCAAATTTTCGCTTGGCCTATTCGGCAAGGAGCGCGTTGCTATTTAAGTCAAAATCACAAGTTTTACTTATTCGGCACGACATAAACATTATCTCTTAGTCCACAGCAGGATTCGAACTTACACACACTGTATCAAAATACACAATACTTTGTCCACTCAGCCAGATCCCTGGATTTCTGGGTATTTCTCTCTCCTTCATTCCAGAGAGGAGCACTTCCCAATATTTTAGGTGTTTATTGATTCTCTGCGGGTTGTGCAGGACCTCTGTATATTTTCCAGGTCTGCTCTTTTGCACTAATAGACGCTCTGAGACCAGAACAATATTCAAGTAGTGAAAGAACTATTGATTGAATCAGTCCAGTAATTGGCATTATTTGAACTGTTTTGGAAGTTCACATAATATACCCTGGCTTTGATCTGAGCTTATTGGCACTTTAAGCAAGCCCCAGACATATACCTCAACGAAAAAGGGAAAGATGCATATTAGAAATACTGTGTCTGTTACAGGCGACGACGACGGATAACAGATGAGAGGCAGCAAACTTTCTGAAGAACGAAAGGAAACACTGATTAAAGTTATGGACAACGTCAGGCTCAAACTAAATGCGTCATATAGTGTAAGACAGAGGCAACAGAGAGCCATAAATTAGAAGAAATCCCGAATATTTTTTGTTATATGAATATTCTAGAGCAAAATTCACATCTAGTATTGGGCCCTTAGTTAGAGGAGACGAAGCATTCACTGAGGATAATAAGAAAATGAGTGAAATGCCTAAATCGCGGTACAACATTGTTCAATGAGCCATTAATCAGTCTAACGAGAGAGAGAGATCCAAGTGAGTTTTACATAAACGAAACTCGAAATGCTACCGACATCTCAGCAATTGCCAACGTAACCCTATCACCACTTGATTTCAATGAAGCCATTGATGGGATACCCTTGCACTGTGTCCCAGGCCCAGACTCTTAGAACTATATATTACTCAACAATTGCGAGAAACCTTTACCTCGGACCTTAAATATTATATACAGAAGCAGCCTGGACACTAGCCTGTGTCATCCCAGTCATTAAAAACTATCAGCATAGCCCCCGTTAAGCAAGGGTGGCAGTAAAGCAATTATCAACAAAAGCTGTAAATCTGTAGCGCCAACATTACACATCAAAACTTTGGAAACTTTCTTAAGCAAGATTACTAAGTACATAGAATGTAAGCAAGCACAACCCAAGGCACCATGCTTACGAAGGAGATTGCACCTGCCTTTTACTCTCAGGAAGCAAGGCAAGTGTCTCCTGGCACTGTCTTGGTCGTCAGGAAGCAAGGCAACTGTCTCCTGGCACTGTCTTGGTCGTCAGGAAGCAAGTCAACTGTCTCCTGGCACTGTCTTGGTTGTCAGGAAGCAAGGCAACTGTCTCCTGGCACTGTCTTGGTCGAGACGTGGAAAACAAGCAAAATGCAGTTGTAGTGTACACTGAGTTTGCTAAAGTCTTTGACAAATGCGACCGTAGTGTAATAGTGAACAAAGTTCGTGAAAAAAATGAATAACTGGAAAAATGGGCATGTGGATATTTAATTTCTTAAATAAAATCCAGAGAGTAATATTCAGAGCGAAATCGGGGACTGCCACAGTAAAAGCTCTCTTCCTCAAAGCACAGTACTCGCTTCTCTTCTCTCTCTCTCATTATTATATTTGACATAAACAGGGACATTAGTCATATCACACCTAGAGTTTTTATAAGTGGCGTTCTTCCAGGACACAAGAAACCTTCAAGCAGATGTAAACTAAGTCTTCCATTAAGCCACTGAAAACAATACGTTCAACCTGGACAAATTCCAGTTACTATGTTAAGGAAAAATTGGGGAAGAATGAAACAGAATACAAGTTAAACTTAAATCACTCAACAGAGTGAGAGACGTAGGAGTGACGATGTCAGAAAATGTCACATTAAAGAATCACGGCGGTGCAGCACTGACTCTGGTGGGTTTACTGCTTGGTTTTGATTATAATGAAGAATCACGAAAATGCTGGTATCGCAACCGTAAAGAAAAAAATATAACACCTGCGGCCTGATCCCTGACCAGGCCTTCTGGAGGATCAAGACCTGATCAACCAGGCTGTTATTGTTGGCCGCATGTGATCCAACACTGATCAGGCACTGATTTGAGGAGCATTTCCAGTTGCCTCTTGAATACCACCAGAGATTTGTTGGTAATAACCTGTTTGGAGGGAGGGTGTTGAAGAGTCGAGGATCACTGACACTCACTGAGTTCTCTCTAGTGTACTCGTCGCGCCCCTGCTTTTGAGTGGAGATATTTTGCACCGTCTGCCAAGCCTCTTGATGTCATAGTGATTTCATTGTTCAGGTTTGGAACCAGTCGCTCCAGGATTTTCCTGGTGTATATTAATATGTGCCTTTGTCGCCTACATTCCATGGAATACAGTTGAAGGGACTTCAACAGTTCCAAGTAGTTCAGATACTTGATTGTTTATGGGTGTTGCGACTTTGATGTCATAACTTAAATAAAATGTTGCTGGCTCCTAAAGTCTGCTCACACTGCTGTCTCGGGGTTATAAAATTACACTGAAAAACACAACAAACCTTGGGCCAGCGTGTACTCATATATTGAACAAAATTATTATTAGGAAGGACAAAAACTCACCTATATAAAAATATATATATAATATTGTTAATAACTTATATACAACTTATAACTACTTCAAAAAACCACCACACTCAAGTTCACATTAGCTCACTAGCACACTGATACTAATGAGTTAAACAAATCATCAGGGAGGGTCCGTGACATACCCCCGTCTTCACTTCTGTCTGGTAGACTAATTACCAGCAGGCAAAACTCCATACAGTACTCTCGCATAAACAGGCCTCTGCATACTAGGGCCTTACAGGTAAACATGAGAGCAGTAAAATAACATATGGTATAATCCTACAAAAAAACACCATCCCTACTAAACATCTTGTTACAAGTGTTGTGCGCCACCGACTGACACCGCACCTCATCTGCTCCTGTCTCCTGGCCACTCTAACTGCCCGGGAATAATACGCGTTCGGATTCAGTACAAACCCGAAAAATGGCATATGGAGCGTTATTTCTTATATTAATGTTTGTTTTTACAGTATTCCGTAACAGTGGGACAGTGAAATTTCTCTGTATATTTTCCTGCTCGGCTGTCTCAATTGCATTGAAGGATACCGTTAGTATACGACAGTATTCCAGTCTGGAGAAAACAAGTGACTTGAAGAATATCAACAGTGGTTCAGCATCTCTTGTCTTGAAAGTTCTAGTTATCCAGCCTGTCAATTTCCTTGTGGTAGCAGTCACAACATTGTTGTGATCCTTGAAGTGCAAGATCATTCAACATTATTACGTAATCCTAAATCTCTCACTTGGGACTTTGGCTTTATCGAATGATTTGAGTTTGTCCTACACTACATTATAGTCTTTATTTCCGTCATTCTTCCCTGGTGGAACAATTGGAACTTGTCCTTGTTGAACATCATATTGTTGTCTGAGGCAAACTGGAGACTTGATTTATATGTGCATGAAGATTCGCTGTGTCTTCGTCAGGTACTACTCTCATAGATATTCTGGTGTCATCAGCAAAGAATGTTACAGTGCTATGATATATGTCCTTGTCAATATTGAATATAAGAATGAGGAAAAAGTAGTGAGACGTGTACCGTGCCTTGAGGAACAAAACTTTTTTCTATGACAGTCTTTGACGTCACTCTGTTTACTGTGGATTCTGTTAAGAAGCTGAATATCCACCTGCTCGCATTTCTAGTTATTCCTTTTGCACGTATTTTGCGCGCAATCACACCATGGTCACATTTGTCGAGTGCTTTTGCAAAATCAGTATACACTACGTCAGTAATTAGCTTGTCTTCTAGAGCATCCAGGACCGCATCGTAATGATGTAGCAATTGTGAAGGGCAGGATGACAAGCCGATTATGATTATTTTCAAGTCGCTTGTTTTATTCTATGTTGGAATATTGCTGTACACTAACAACCCAGGCCGGAAAAATTATTGAGCTGGAAAACATACAGAGAACCTTCACTGCTCGTATAAATTCAGTCAGTCGTCTGAACTACTGAGAGTGCTTGAAGTCCCTTGGACTGTACTCCTTAGAATGCAAGCGAGAAAGATAAACTTACATCTGGAAAATTCAGAAGAGACTGATACCAAACATGCACATTTATATCACTACATATGAAAGCAAGAAAGTTGGCAGACGGTGCAAAATGTCTCTAATGAAAAGCAAGGACGGTGTGGTGACTACACTGAGTGTGAGCCCGATATTTGTAAGGGAACCGGAACTCTTCAACCTGCCCCTCTCTTGATCCATAAGGGTAATTGCCAACAAATCCCTGGCTGTCTTCAAGAGCGAACTTGGTAAGTTTCCTAAGTCAATTCCTGATCAGCAGGGATGTGGTACATATGTCGAACTGCGTGCGGCCAGCGCCAACAATCTGGTCGATCAAACCAGTAACTGTGAGGCTTGATCTGAGACCGGTCCATAGGGACAGTGGCTTCCGAAACTGTCTTCAGATTACTTAAAAATACAATTTTCTTGAAGTTAGCAGGGAGCGTACAAACACTGATGTTGGGAATCACTGCCAGAGTGTACTCCCAGGGGTAAGTTGTAATGAAGGTTTGTTAATGTACAGAAGAGTGTAACATATAACAGAGCTGTTTATTATATGGCTTTTAGAGGTACCGGAAATGATGTACCATGAAAGCTTCTAAGGCTGTGGGACGAGACAGTTGGTGCCGCTGACACAATTATGCTGCTAAAGTTGTGGCTGCAAATCATCCTGCTATAAGCTTCATAGCTTACTGGTAATAGCGTTGGTCCTGCTGTATAAAGGAACCACAGTTCGAGTCCCCGGTCCAGTCTTCTGTTTATTCTCTTAGTTAGATAAAAGGACACAAATGCAACTAATGTGACATATTATTGTGGCAACGCTTCGCTCTCCAGGAGCATGGCTTGATAAAGCTACTGAAGAGCGAAACGTTGCCACAATAAAATGTCACATTAGTTTCACTCGGGTCATTTTTACCTAACATATTGTCGGTAATTCTAGCAACATTAATATACTATTCTCTTAGTTGTATTTCCTGGGTTTCTTTCACAGTTCTCGATACTTGTCTTTTATCATTTGATTTCTGGTTTTCAACTAGTGATCATATTTACTCTTGAAATCGAGTTATGATGTTTACTTCGAGCACCTCCAGTGGATCTCACCTACCACCATGAAATTTATAAAGAACTTCCTAACGCTCCTTTGACTCATCTGAATTGGACTTCGTGCAGCCATCAGTAACAGTCTGGTTGATCAGGCCATCATCCTCCAGAAGGCCTGGTCAGAGACCGGGCCGCAGGGACAGTGACCCCCTCCCCCTCCTTAAGCGTCAATATACACTATATAAACCCTCGGGTAGCTTGCATGTCATGAACATATCTGCTTTAATTTCTTGACCGAATTTGAGAAAGTGTGTGTATGTGTGAGAAAGAGAGAGAGAGAGAGAGAGAGAGAGAGGAGAGACCTCAGCAGAAAGCAATACCTGACAGATGTTGTTGTTGGCGGTGATGAGGAAATGGCTAGAATTCCCAAGTGTTTTTTTTATGATTGCTTATTGTTGCATTGTTTGTGTGTGCAAGTTGATGCATCATCACCATCACTATTATTGTTGTTGGTGCATCACTGTTATTGTTGGTGCATCACCATCAATGTTATTGTTGTTCGTGCATCACCATCACTGTTATTGTTGGTGCATCACCATCACTGTTATTGTTGTTGATGCATCACTGTTATTGTTGGTGCATCACCATCACTGTTATTGTTGTTGGTACATCAGTGTTATTGTTGGTGCATCACCATCACTGTTATTGTTGTTGGTGCATCACCATCACTGTTATTGTTGCTGGTGCATCACTGTTATTGTTGCTGGTGCACCACTGTTATTGTTGGTGCACT
Organism: Cherax quadricarinatus; assembly: GCF_038502225.1. Lineage (NCBI taxonomy): Eukaryota > Metazoa > Arthropoda > Malacostraca > Decapoda > Parastacidae > Cherax > Cherax quadricarinatus. The sequence continues at coordinate 12,900,163 of NC_091378.1, read as the reverse complement.
ACCATCACTGTTATTATTGTTGGTGCATCACTGTTATTTTTGGTGCATCACCCTCACTGTTATTATTGATGCATCACTGTTATTGTTGGTGCATCACCATCACTGTTACTGTTGTTTATGCATCACCATCACTATAATTGTTGGTGCATCACCATCACTATTTTTGTTGGTGCATCACCATCACTGTTATTGTTGTTGGTGCATCACCATCACTGTTATTGTTGGTGCATCTCCATCACCATTATTGTTGGTGCATCACCATCACAGTTATTGTTGGTGCATCACCATCACCATTATTGTTGTTGGTGCATCATCATTATTGTTGGTGCATCACTATCACCATTATTGTTGGTGCATCACCATCACCATTATTGTTGTTGGTGCATCACCATCACCATTATTGTTGTTGGTGCATAACCATCACCATTATTGTTGTTGGTGCATCACCATTATTGCTGTTGGTGCATCACCATTATTGCTGTTGGTGCATCACCGTCACCATTATTGTTGGTGCATCACCATCACTGTTACTGTTGGTGCATCACTATCACCATTATTGTTGGGGCATCACCATCACCATTATTGTTGAGGGCGCATCACCATCACTATTATTGTCGGTGCATCACCATCACTATTATTGGTGGTGCATCACCATCACTGTTATTGTTGGTGCATCTTCATCACCATTATTGTTGGTGCATCACCATCACTGTTATTGTCGTTGGTGCATCACCATCACAGTTATTATTGGTGCATCACCATCACCATTATTGTTGTTGGTGCATCACCATCACCATTATTGTTGTTGGTGCATCACCATTACTGTTGTTCGTGCATCACCATCACCATTATTGTTGGTGCATCACCATCACAGTTATTGTTGGTGCATCACCATCACCATTATTGTTGTTGGTGCATCATCATTATTGTTGGTGCATCACTATCACCATTATTGTTGGTGCATCACCATCACCATTATTGTTGTTGGTGCATCACCATCACCATTATTGTTGTTGGTGCATAACCATCACCATTATTGTTGTTGGTGCATCACCATTATTGCTGTTGGTGCATCACCATTATTGCTGTTGGTGCATCACCGTCACCATTATTGTTGGTGCATCACCATCACTGTTACTGTTGGTGCATCACTATCACCATTATTGTTGGGGCATCACCATCACCATTATTGTTGAGGGCGCATCACCATCACTATTATTGTCGGTGCATCACCATCACTATTATTGGTGGTGCATCACCATCACTGTTATTGTTGGTGCATCTTCATCACCATTATTGTTGGTGCATCACCATCACTGTTATTGTCGTTGGTGCATCACCATCACAGTTATTATTGGTGCATCACCATCACCATTATTGTTGTTGGTGCATCACCATCACCATTATTGTTGTTGGTGCATCACCATTACTGTTGTTCGTGCATCACCATCACTGTTATTGTTGATGCATCATCAATATTGTTGGTGCATCACTATCACCATTATTGTTGGTGCATCACCATCACCATTATTTTGTTCGTGCATCACCATCACCATTATTGTTGTTGGTGCATAACCATCACCATTATTGCTGTTGGTGCATCACCATTATTGCTGTTGGTGCATTATCGTCACCATTATTGTTGTTGGTGCATCACCATCACTGTTACTGTTGGTGCATCACTATCACCATTATTGTTGATGCATCACCATCGCCATTATTGTTGGTGCATCACCATCACCATTGTTGTTGGTGCGTAGAGAGAGAGAGAGAGAACAAGTGATATGAAGCATAATCGTTGTTTTCTTGGCATCTCTTGTCATTGTTCTGGTTGTCCATCCTCTCATTTTGCTTGCGGTTGCGATAAAATAAATTGTGATCTTTATTAGTGAGATCCTCTGATATTGCCACTCGAAGGCTCTCACACTGAGCTGCTGTTATATTGAATGATTTGTTTTGTACTCTGTTTCTTCAGCTGTTCCTCAATGAACATTAAATGGATTTAAAACAACTTGAAGATTTACAGTGTCCTTATTACAAACTCAGATAATCAAGGCCTGTTAACCTGGTCGTGAAAGGGAAGCTTGGAGCGAAATAAACACAGCTGAAATCTTTGAATTGTATTTTCCTTCACCAGATATAAACACATGTACACTATATACACTATGTACAGCAAATAAGTAATATAACTGCACGCCATGGTAATCAAGGCAAAACAACAGCCAGAGACAAGAGACAGCCGTGCTCTAACCAGCAGCTGAAAGAATCTGACAAGGGTGAAAACGTGAGTGGTAACGACATTACCTTCACAATTGCCAGATCCACATTATGATTGGCTGAACCTAGGTACTGATCTGCCGATGGGACTCCCTTAATCGTCAGACCCTTAGTGTCTGGTTCGCTGTTTGGGGAGGTAGCCTATGTGAAAATGTGAACGTGCTCCGAATAAAGGTTACGTACTCTTTGCATGCCACAGCCCTCGATGGACGTCAGTCTCGTGCACATTCCAGTATTATCAGTAGAGAAGGGTACCGTTTTCATCTCTATCCATGTCTGTCAGATATAGGAAGAGCAGTGAAGCAGTTGCTGTGCCTTAAGGAAGAAAGATTTTCTCGGGGGAATCCCCCAGTTTCATTGTGTTTGCTTTTAATTTCTGGGTTCTACTTGTTAAAATGCTAAATGTCTATCTCTCTTTTCCAGTTACTCTTTTTGCATGCATTTTGCGCAATATTTCACCTTGATCACTTATGGAAAGCGTTTGTCTTCGACAAGGACTTGATTTCCAGTGTATCCACGACCATATCGTAATGGTCCCATGGTACTCAGGGTTGTACAGTTGTCGTGATTCTATGTAATTAGTAATCTTGCTTAAGAACTTTCAAATATTTTGATAATAGTGTAACGTCAATGTTATCAGTATATAACTTTTTGCAACTGCTTTGCTCTCACTTTTGCGGAGTGGGGCTTTATCGATGGTTTTTAATGACTGTAGATGATACCTGTGTTCAGGTCCATTTTCCATAGAAGATTTAAGGCAGGAAATTGTGGTATCCTGCCATTCTTAATGACTATAGAGTTCCACAAGTCTTGGCTTTGGGCAGAAAGCACTGACATTCTGTCAGTGGCTTCGAAATTAAGTGAGGGTTAAAAGTACGTTAGGTCGGCATTTGTAATGTAGACAGCGTTGCTGTCCAATACATGATGTAGACAGCGTTGCTGTCCTATACATGATGTAGACAGCGTTGCTGTCCTATACATGATGTAGACAGCGTTGCTGTCCTATACATGATGTAGACAGCGTTGCTGTCCTATACCTGAAACACTCAAATGCGTCACCAATCTTTAGACTGATTAATAGCTCACTGAACACAAGAGTCAAATTGTAACTGCGGTATTTCACTCATTTCTTTGTTATCATTAGTCAGTGTCCAATTTCCTTTAAGCAAGAGCCTGATACTAGACATGGTTTTTGCCCTGGATTTTACATAATAAATCTATAGGATCTCTTCTGATTTCATTTATGGTACATTTATTTCTTCTGTCTCTCTTGGACTCTATGACGCATTCAATTTGAGATCGAAGTTCTCCATTCTTCTATATAGTCTCCAGGTCTATAATTTCTCCTGCTTTGAAGAGAAATGTTAGAGTACAGCAGTACTCCAGCCTAAAGAGAACACGTGATTTGAAGAGTATCATCATTAGCTTGGCATACTTTGTTTTGCAGGCTCTAGTTATACAACCTAACATTTTCCTTGCGGTTATGATAGTGACACTGTTGTGATCCTTGTATATGAGATTGTTTGACATGATCACTCTAAGGTCTCTCACATTAGTCTTACTCTCGACTGAGTGATTTGAGTATGTTTGATACTCCATACCATTCTTTATTTCCATAATGGAGTAGCTGAAAGTTTTCTTCATTGAATACCATATTGTTGTCATTGGCCCACTGTGGTATGAAAGTGGTATTCTCAGTGGATGTCACTAACATACAGATTCAACTATCGTCTACAAAAAATAATACATTGTTATGAGAATGGGAAAGAACAAGGGGAACAGAATATATTAATAAGGTCATTCTTCCATCGAGAGTAAAGTCAGCTGCAACATACATACTCTTAAACACTGGTGGACACTTCCTTGAGAGGGGGCTGTAAAATACAAGAACGCTGGACAGTATTACACTTGTCAGGATGAATCCTGTAAGTGTAATAATGATTCCTGGGTCTATTACCAGGATAAATGAGCCAGCCTCCAGCAAATTTGATTTATCTCATATTCTCCAGGTGCTGCATGGCCTCTGCGGGTTTAGCACTTTCCTATGATTATAAGAACATTACATGGTAATTATCTTGCGTTGCTTCCATGTGGTGAGATGTAGTTGGTGTAGCAGTTTTTTCAGAGTAGCTTGTCTCGACATTAATTTCTGTCATATTCTTGTGACCGGTTTCGATTTTTTTTTTACCCCTTGCATTTAAGTTTCTTAATACACTTTACTAAATGTGGGCTCATTGGCGGCATTTACGTGGCTAGTGAATGTAAACCCAGACAAGCTTGTCCCAGGGCCGGTCTCCAAGAGTAGGAAAACTCTCGAAAACTATGAAAGGTATGTTAAAGGTGAATTTGCACTAAAAATATCACGACGATCTTTGATTAGGCAGTGCCAGCATATAGCTAACATCTGGTCAAACTTGTTGACAAGCTCTAGAAGGTAAACAAGATTTCAAGGAAACTGATTAGTCTTGGGGTGAAGAGAATATATTACAGGAGAAAATAAACTAGTGATAAACCCCTGGAGGAGGAATTGGTTGGATGAATGAGACATCCCGGCCTCAGAGCCCCAAGTTATCCATTATGAAGTTATAAGCAGCAATTTCAGCTTGATTAAGACACTGTTGCACCTGTTTTAATCAACAACTTGTAGGTATTTTATACCGTAATTAACATAAGTGTCAGATACTGAACACTTGGGTATCTTGGTACAGAGGATATCTACATTTCATCTTGTATGTACTAATTGCGAGCGAGAAGGGTTGAACTCCAGAGGGACTTGCCTTCTTGCTTGAATCCCGTCCCCTCCAATATTTTCCGCCTCACTTTCGACGTAAGACTCCATCCTCATGCATCAACTTCATATCGTTGCAGACCATGGAGCTGAACTCGTCTCCAGGCTGAGGGACTTACCGCCTCAAATACTTTTTCTCCAAGGTATCTGATGGACTGATTACATCATTCTCATTTCAATACAGCTGCTGCCTCTGTATTTGACTGTAGAAGCCTACTGTGTATACGAAACGTTTCAACAGTAAATATACCCAACTGTTGAACGTGTGTCTATCATCAATTTGTCGGTATTTTATACCATTATCAATTATAGTTTACGTACACGAATTGAGAAGTAAAATAACACGAGCCTCTCATTCACACTTAAAAACTTTCCAACTTACAGCATCAAAAGTTCCATTTTTCAGCCTATTGTCTGCTGTTCTGTTGGCCGCACCCTATCCCTAAAATACTTAGGGTTCGATAAATTATTTATTTACGATGTCTGACCCTGCTATAACCTAGGATATCCTATGGAACATTTCACGTCTTCTATGGACATTAGTCCTTTCTTGGCATGGCATATACCAATTACATAATAATCTATATTTATACAAGTACATGTACGAGGTATACAGTCCTAGCTGACATCAGTGACATAGTACAATATAGAAAGCCGCTTCTTATGCAGAGCATTTTGAGCAAAGTAGGATTGTTTTATCTCCAGGGTGCGACCCACACCAGGTCGCACCCTGGAACACTGGACAGCAGGTGTCTTAAGGAAACGTCCTAATGTTTCCAACCGTACCGGGGATCGACCCTCGGCCCACAGTGTACGAGCTGAGTGCCCTAGCGATCGTGCTGCGGGATATTTAATGAAGGCGAGCATCCTGGGAAAGCAACAGTTGTCTTCCAATGATGGATATAGATGCCACAAATGAAACTTGTATATCAACTTTATATTTTGTTTCTGGTCGTTTTTCTTTAAAGCTCCAGAAATTAATATTGAGCCACAAAAAAGCCCTTTAAAGAAAGTTAGACTTGAGGGGCTTTCACACGATTGTGAGCTTTCTAAGATGCATTGGTTTTGTAATGACTGGGGCTGGGTTGAGCTAAATTTGTAAAATATACACTGGAAAAGCTGTGAAGCACATACTGTCAGACAAAAAAACAATTGGTAGGCAAGACACATAGGCAACAGTTGCCTAACTGTTGCCTATGTGTCTTACCTACCAACCTGTCGGTATTGTATACCATTTTGATGTTCAAAAAAACGATTGTAAGGGCCATTCTCGACCATCTGATCATATATTCAGTGGTCAGCACAATTCAAGAAAGGAAAATACTACGTTCACAGGAGTAGGGAGCTAGGGACGATTTAACTGAGCTGCAGGGGAACCAAAAGTGCAGTTTTTGCCCTCAACTACAGTGGTTCTAAAGAAATAATTTCTGGCCAATTCTGAAAATAAGCAAACCTTCTTAAAACATCTCTCTGATAAAGTGCAGTCAGCACGGTGTCTTATTAAGCAAGGAGAATGTGATGCTGACGTCCCTATCGTCAAGGAAGGTGTAGCTTCAGCTTGTAAGTCAACCACAGTCAGTGGTGAAGAACACACGGATCTCCCGATTCTTTTGATTTATTTTGTAAACATGGAATTTCTTGACTTTTTTTTTGTGTCCACCAAAAAAAAATACTCCAAAGTTGTCATTGTCTTTGATATTAAGAAAATCAAACAGAATCTTGGTGAATTTATAAGTATGTGATACAAGAGTTATGTTAGTTGTGATACAATATTTGTGACAGTTGTGATACAACAGTTGTGACAGTTGTGATACAATATTTGTGACAGTTGTGATACAACATTTGTGACAGTTGTGATACAACAGTTGTGATACAACAGTTGTGACAGTTGTGATACAGTTGTGACAGTTGTGACACAACAGTTATGACAGTTGTGATACAACAGTTATGATAGTTGTGATACAACAGTTGTGATACAACAGTTGTGACAGTTGTGATACAACAGTTGTGACAGTTGTGACACAACAGTTGTGATACAACAGTTGTGACAGTTGTGATACAACAGTTGTGACATTGTGATACAATATTTGTGACAGTTGTGATACAACAGTTGTGACAGTTGTGATACAACAGGTGTGAAAGTTGTGATACAACAGTTGTGACAGTTGTGATACAACAGTTATGACAGTTGTGATACAACATTGTGACAGTTGTGATACAATTGTGACAGTTGTGATACAATTGTGACAGTTGTGATACAACAGTTGTGACAGTTGTGATACAACAGTTGTGACAGTTGTGATACAACATTTGTAACAGTTGTGATACAACATTTGTGACAGTTGTGATGCAACAGTTGAGATACAACAGTTGTGATACAACAGTTGTGACAGTTGAGATACAACAGTTGTGATGCAACATTTGTGACAGTTGTGATACAACAGTTGTGACAGTTGAGATACAACAATTGTGATACAACAGTTGTGACAGTTGTGATACAACAGTTGTGACAGTTGTGATACAACATTTGTGACAGTTGTGATACAACATTTGTGACAGTTGAGATACAACAGTTGTGATACAACAGTTGTGACAGTTGTTATACAACAGTTGTGACAGTTGAGATACAATAATTGTAACAGTTGTGATACAACATTTGTGACAGTTGTGATACAATATTTGTGACAGTTGTGATACAACATTTGTGACAGTTGTGATAAAACATTTGTGACAGTTGTGATACAACAGTTGTGACAGTTGAGATACAACAGTTGTGACAGTTGAGATACAACAGTTGTAAAAGTTGTGATACAACATTTGTGACAGTTGTGATACAACATTTGTGACAGTTGTGATACAACATTTGTGACAGTTGTGATACAACATTTGTGACAGTTGTGATACAACATTTGTGACAGTTGTGATACAACAGTTGTGACAGTTGAGATACAACAGTTGTAACAGTTGTGATACATTTGACAGTTGTGATACAACAGTTGTAACAGTTGTGATACAACATTTGTGACAGTTGTGATACATTTGTGACAGTTGTGATACAACATTTGTGACAGTTGTGATACAACAGTTGTGACAGTTGAGATACAGCATTTGTGATACAACAGTTGTGACAGTTGATACAACATTTGTGACAGTTGTGATACAACAGTTGTGACAGTTGTGATAAAACAGTTGTGACGGTTGTGATACAACATTTGTGACAGTTGTGATACAACATTTGTGACAGTTGTGATACAACAGTTGTGACAGTTGTGATACAACATTTGTAACAGTTGTGATACAACATTTGTGACAGTTGTGATACAACATTTGTAACAGTTGTGATACAACATTTGTGACAGTTGTGATACAACAGTTGTAACAGTTGAGATACAGCAGTTGTGATACAAGAGTTATGATAGTTGTAATACAAGAGTTATGATAGTTGTGATACAAGAGTTATGATAATTGTGATACAACAGTTATGATAGTTGTGATACAACAGCTATGATAGTTGTGATACAACAGTTGTGACAGTTGTGATACAACAGTTGTGATACAAGAGTTATGATAGTTGTGATACAAGAGTTATGATAGTTGTGATACAAGAGTTATGATAGATGTGATACAGCAGTTATGATAGTTGTGATACAACAGTTATGATAGTTGTGATACAACAGTTGTGATAGTTGTGATACAACAGTTGTGATAGTTGTGATGCAACAGTTGTGATACAAGAGTTATGATAGTTGTGATACAACAGTTGTGATAGTTGTGATGCAACAGTTGTGATACAAGAGTTATGATAGTTGTGATACAAGAGTTGTGATAGTTGTGATACAACAGTTATGGTAGTTGATACAACAGATATGATAGTTGTGATACAACAGTTATGATAGTTGTGATACAACAGTTGTGATACAACATTGTGACAGTTGTGATAGTTGTGATACAAGAGTTGTGACAGTTGTGACACAACAGTTGTGACAATGATACAACAGTTAAGATAGTTGTGATACAACAGTTGTGATAGTTGTGATACAACAGTTGTGACAGTTGTGATACAACATTTGTGACAGTTGCAATACAACAGTTGTGACAGTTGTGATACAACAGTTGTGACAGTTGATACAACATTTGTGACACTTGTGATACAACATTTGTGACAGTTGTAATACAACATTTGTGACAGTTGTGATACCATAGTTGTGACAGTTGTGATACAACATTTGTGTCAGTTGTGATACCATAGTTATGACAGTTGTGATACATTTGTGACATTTATGATACGACAGTTGTGATACCATAGTTGTGACAGTTGTGATACATTTGTGACAGTTGTGATACAACATTTGTGACAGTTGTGATACAACAGTTGTGACAGTTGTGATACAACATTTGTGACAGTTGTGATACAACAGTTGTGACAGTTGTGATACAACAGTTGTAACAGTTGTGATACAACATTTGTGACAGTTGTGATACGACAGTTGTGATACAACATTTGTGACGGTTGTGATACCATAGTTGTGACAGTTGTGATACAACAGTTGTGACAGTTGTGATACAACAGTTGTAACAGTTGTGATACAACATTTGTGACAGTTGTGATACGACAGTTGTGATACAACATTTGTGACGGTTGTGATACCATAGTTGTGACAGTTGTGATACAACATTTGCGACAGTTGTGATACAACAGTTGTGAAAGTTGTGATACAAGATTGTGACAGTTGTGATACAACAGTTGTGATACAACAGTTGTAACAGTTGTGATACAAAAGTTGCGACAGTTGTGATACATTTGTGGCAGTTGTGATACGGCATTTGTGACAATTGTAATACAACATTGTGACAGTTGCTATACGACAGTTGTGGCAGTTGTGATACTGCAGTTGTGACAATTGTGATACAACAGTTGTGACAGTTGTGATACAACAGTTGTGACAGTTGTGATACAACAGTTGTGACAGTTGTGATACAACAGTTGTGAAAGTTGATACAACATTTGTGACAGTTGTGATACAACATTGTGACAGTTGTGATACAACAGTTGTGACAGTTGTGATACGACATTTGTGTTATGACAGTTGTGACAATTGTAATACAACATTGTGACAGTTGCTATACGACAGTTGTGGCAGTTGTGATTCGGCAGTTGTGACAATCGTGATACAACAGTTGTGACAGTTTTGATACAACAGTTGTGACAGTTGCGATACAACAGTTGTGATGCAACAGTTCTGATACGACAGTTGTAACAATTGTGATATGACAGTTGTGACAATTGATACAACAGTTGTGATACAACAGTTGTGATATGGCATTTGTGATACAACAATTGTGATGCGACATTTGTGATACAACAGTTGTGATAAGACAGTTGTGACGTGATACAACATTTGTGACAGTTGTGATACCACAGTTGTGACAGTTGTGGTACCACAGTTGTGACAGTTGTGATACCACAGTTGTGACAGTTGTGATATGACAGTTGTGATACCACAGTTGTGACAGTTGTGATACCACAGTTGTGACAGTTGTGACACCACCGTTGTGACAGTTGTGATACCACAGTTGTGACAGTTGTGATATGACAGTTGTGATACCACCGTTGTGACAGTTGTGATACGACAGTTGTGACAGTTGTGCGACGACAGTTGTGATTCGGCATTCAAACTTTCGGATAGAAAAAAGCGATGCCACCAAAATTCTTAAAGAAAAATGAAGCCTCATCGTTTAAGACCAGCCGAAATACTAAATTTAATTCGACAATGAATATTCACAGAAAAGCAACAAAATATTTTTGTAGCCTGCGAGTGGATCATCAAATACAGAAAAAAAAAAACTTTTTAAATGGGTTAAATTCACATATTTGTAAAATTAATTTGAGTAAAAGTCAAAATGTGAAACATGTTTTCTGTGAAGTGGCCATATTGGAATGGCGGCCATATTGACTTACGCGCTGCTTCAGTCATACACAAGTCACCATCCTGTCTTTTTTTTTTTAATTGAGAATCCATTTAGAGAATTTCTATTTTAGTTATAGATTCACCCACAATTTTGTAAGATGATTGCGTTTGTGGGGTTGAAATTCGATCCCTGCATAAAGAAATTATTGGGCACAAACAAATATTCAAAGTCGTGATGTTAATCCCGTTCACCTTGGGCAGTGTGGAGAGTTGTGGTGGCATGGGAGGTCATGGGTGGGGTGAGGTAATGTGGAGTTTATCTTTATGGAGAGGGAGAGGCAGAGGTCATCTTCCTTAGGGGTGGGTGGGACGAGTTGATAATGTGGAGGTTATCTATATTGGGGAGGAGGTAAAGGTAATCTTCGTTCGGGGTGGGGGGTGTGAGGAGGTAATGTGGTGTTATCTTTATTGAGAGGGGGAGGTAGAGGTCATATTTATACGGGGTGGGTGGATCGAGGGGGGGTAATGTGGAGGTTATCTTTATTGGGAGGGGGGGAAGTAGAGGTCCTCTTCCTTCGGGATGGGTGGGGCGAGGAGGTAATGTGGAGGTTAATTAAAGAGTGCGGACATAGCTCCTTTGCATACGTACCAGTAACATCATAAAAAATCTTCGAAAGTTTGATGAGACGGCAGATTACAAATTTCATGGACCAACACAACCGGAATAACTCAAACCAGTATGGTTTTAGAGCAGGAGGATCATTTTGTCACATCTGCTGAACCATTATGACAATTACGGAGGCGATGAAAGACAACCAAAATGCAGATGTGATATACACAGACATTGCAAAAGCGTTTGACAAATGTTATCATGGGGTGATTACACACAAAATGAGGGCCATAAGCTTTACGAGGAAGGTAGGCAGATGGATTTTCGGATTCCTAATACTTACAACACAAAAAGTAAGAGTGAACAGAGCATAATCCAGCATCAGTGAAGTAAAAAGCTCAGTTCCCCAAAGCACTGTCCTGGCACCTCTGCTGTTTCTCATCCTCATAGCTTAGATAAAAACACCCGTCACAGTTTTGTATCATCATTTGCAGATGACACTAAAATAAGCATGAAAGTCACTATGGTAGAGGACACTGAAAAATTATAGGAAGATAGTGTTTTCCAGTGGGTAGTGGAGAACAACATGACGTTTTACTGGTGATAAGTTCCAACTGTTTAGGTATGGAAAGAATGAAGAACTTAAAAGGAACACTATATACAAAACTCAAGAGGATCGTCAAATAGAATGAAAGGAACACGTAAAAGACTTAGGAATAATTATGTCAGCTGGCCTTTCTTTCAAAGAACATAAGACAATGGTCACGACAGCCAGGGGAATGACAGGATGGGTAATGAGGACCTTCAAAACAAATCGCTAGTGCTCTCTCCAATATTGTTCAGTGCTGATGACCCTGTTCAGGGCTGGAGAAATATCAGAACAGGAACAGATACAAACATCATTTACTGCCCACATAGAGCCAATAAAGTAATTAAATTACTGAGAACGTCTTAAAGTTTTAAATATGCGCTCACTGGAGCGGAGGAGAGATACATGATAATATACACCTGGAAAGTACTTGATGCCTGGTCCCAAATCTGCGCACCGCCATAACAACATACTTGAATGAGAGATGTGGGAAAAAGAGCAAAATAAACCTAGTGCAAAGTATGGGTGCGGTGGGAACAATATGAGAACACCGTATCAACGTCCGTGGCCCCAGATTATTAAACATCTTACCAGGAAACTGGACAAGTATCTTTACCAGGTACCAAATCATCCAGGCTGTAATGGATATGTGGGGCAACGGGCCTCTAGCAGCAACAGCCTGGTTGATCAGGCCAGCACCAGACGATCATGGCCCATGGCTGGGCTCCGGGAGTAGAAAGACTCTGGAAACTCATCAAAAGTATATCAAAGTTATTTATTGGGGAGGGGAAGGTAGAGAGTCATCTTCCTTCGGGGAGAGTGGAGCGAGGAGGTAATGCAGAGGTTAATTTTATTGAGAGCGGGAGGTAGTGGGAGGTCATCCTTGAGGTGGTAGGTAGTGGACCTGGGTGTACCAAAGTAATGATATCGGAGGAAGAAGTTGCTGATACATTCATAATATTAATACTACACTTACACTGAATGAGTGAGTGAGAGCTACTCACATTTATTCACCCTTATTCACGCACTCACTGTGTGTACGCGCACTCGACTCCTACAACCACAAATAGGTCACATACACACCGAAAGAAAAAAGGACCTTCAGGTGAGTATCATGCCGAGCACATCCCCTGAGGCGCACATCAACTAAATATCTGCTGCAGCATATGGGCGCCTGGCAAACATAAGAATGGCGTTTCGGCATCTTAGTAAGGAGTCATTTACCACACTGCATACAGTGTACGTCAAGGCCATATTGGAGTATGCATCACCAGTATGGGACACACACTGGTCAAACATGTCAAGAAATTAGAGATAGTTCAAATATTTGCAACGAGACTAGTCCCGGAGCTAAAGGGCATGTTCTGTGAGAAGTTAAGAGAACTCAGCCTGATGGCATTGGAGGACAGGAGGGCTAGGGGATGATGCAATAATGTCTTACAAAATACTGAGCGGAATTAACAAGGTTAACAGGAGCAGAATGTTTCAGAGATGGGATAATGGAACAAGAGGGCACATATGGAAGTTGAAAACTCAGATGGGTCTACCTGGAGATTATTCGGGGGATCAGCGCCCCCGCGGCCCGGTCCACGACCAGGCCTCCCGGTGGATCAGGGCCTACTCAACCAGGCTGTTAATGCTGGCCGAACGCAGTCCAACGTACGAACCACAGCCCGGCTGATCCGGCACTGACTTTAGGTATCTGTCCAGCTCTCTCTTGAAGATAGCCAGGGGTTTATTGGTAATTCCCCTTATGCTTGGTGGGAGGCTGTTGAACAGTCTTGGGCGCCGGACACTTATGGTGTTTTCTCTTAGTGTACCAATGGCGCCCCTACTTTTAATTGGGGGTATTTTGCATCGCCTACCCAGTCTTTTACTTTCGTAGGGAGTGATTTCTGTGTGCAGATTCGGGACCATTCCTTCCAGGATTTTCCAAGTGTAGATTATGATATATCTCTCTCCCCTACGTTCCAACGAGTACAAGTCAAGTGCTTCCAAGCGTTCCCAGTAGTTAAGGTGCTTGACAGAACTTATACGTGCAGTAAAGGTTCTCTGTATACTCTGTAGATCTGCAATTTCACCTGCTTTGAATGGAGATGTTAATGTACAGCAGTATTCCAGCCTAGAGAGAACAAGTGATTTGAAAAGGATCATCATTGGCTTGGCATCCCTCGTTTTAAACGTTCTCATTGTCCATCCTATCATTTTCTTTGCACTTGTGATCGTGGCACTGTTGTGATCCTTGAAAGTGAAATCTTCAGACATTACTACTCCCAGGTCTCTTACATTATTTTACCGCTCTATTGTATGGCCAGAGTTTGTAGTATACTCTGTTCTAGTTATTATCCCCTCCAGTTTTCCATAACGGAGTAGTTGGAATTTGTCCTCATTGAACATCATATTGTTTTCCGTTGCCCACTGGAAAACTTTGTTTATATCTTCTTGGAGGTTAACCGTGTCCTCAATAGATGACAGCCTCATGCAGATCTTAGTATCGTCTGCGAAGGATGATACAGTGCTGTGGGTTACATCTCTATGTCTGATATGAGGATGGGGGTGAGTACTGTGCCTTGTGGAACAGAGCTCTTCACTATGGCAGTCTCTGATTTAACTCTGTGTGTTCGATTGGTTAGGAAGTTGAAGAACCATCTCCCCACTTTGCCAGTTATTCCTTTAGCACGTATTTTGTGCGTTATTACGCCATGATCGCACTTGCCAAACGCATTTGCAAAGTCTGTGTATATTACATCTGCATTCTGATTTTCTCCCAGTGCATCCAAGGCCATATCATAGTGACCAGTAGTTGCTAGAGGCATGAGCGACCTGCCCTGAACCCATGTTGCCCTGGATTGTGCAGTTTTTGGGAATCTAGGTGGTTTGCAATCTTGCTTCTTAGCAGGTATGTTAAGAAGTATTTCTTCAGCTTTAGGGTTGTCAAGAAGTAGAACAATCTGGAGAGTGAAGTAGTGGAGGCAGGATCCATACATAGCTTTAAGAAGAGGCACGATAAGGCTCTTGGAGCAGGGAGAGAGGGCACCTAGTATTGACCAGTGAAGAGGCGGGGCCAGGAACTGTGAATCGACCCTTGTAACCACATATAGGTTGGTGCACACACACGAAAGAGGTGTTGGAGTGGGCGGTTGGCCTTCCACAAGGTTCAGTACTTGATCCAGTATTGTTTTATTGTGTATGTACACATGACAGGAAATTGAGTTAGAGGTGTGTCTGTTTGGAGACGATGCGAGACCAGTTGGGAGAATACAAACAGGAGTAGACCAGGAGAGACTACAAATGGAAATTAACAAGTTGTAGAAGTGGTTTGACAAATGACTTTTTGAATTTAACCCCAACACATGTAAAGTTATGAAAGTCGTAGTAGGGCAAAGAGATCTAGAAAAAGTGTACAAGCTGGGGTAATAAAGGCTGCAAACCTCCCTGAGAGAGAAGGACCTCGGGGTAAGCATAGTTCCAAATATTTCGCCTGAGGCACACAACCAAATAACCACCACATCACGTGCGAGACTGGCCAGTTTGCGGGTAACTTCCAGGAACATCAACAAGAAGGCATTCGTAACCTATTACACAGCTTATGTCAGGTCCATCTTGGAGTATGCAGCGCCACTATGGAAACCGCATCTAGTAAAGCATATAACGAAGCTGGAATAAGTGCAAATGTCCCAGAGTTAAGGGGTAGGGTTTTCCCTACCCCTCAAGGTTAGAGGTTAGAGGAGCTAAACCTAATGACACTAGAAGACGGAAGGGACATGGGTGACGTTACAACGTATAAAATACTGAAAAGAATTGATATAGTGGACTTGTAGAGTCTAAGAGGCGGCCGTAGATGTGAGGTCACAGCTGGAAGTTGAAAAAAAACATTTGTTATAGGAATGTTAGGAAATACTTCTCTAGCCTTAGAGTGGTCAGGATGTGGAACAACCTAATAAGAGGTCACACAGCTAGGACTGAGAGCCCCTCAAGGGAGGTTCCTTGACGCTGGTGAGGGGCTCTTGATCTAGGAGTTGAATCTGTGCTCCGGTTCCCTGGATTGAGCCTGAATACATTCCATCCCCCCCACATGTGCTGTATAATCCTACGGGTTTAGCGTTCCCCCATGATTATAATAGGGCTGAAAGCTGAAGATGCCAGGAAAGAGGCGAGGACAGGAGCTGAGACTCGACCCTGTAACCTCAGGTGAGAACATACACACGAACACAGTCACATGTGACTCAGAGACTGCAGAACTTGACGATACCTGAAGAATACCTAAATGACGTTTCCGGGGATCAACACCCCCGCGGTTCGGCTCCAGACCAGACCAGGGAGGGCACTGAAGAGTCGGGGACCTCTTAAACTCATCGAGTTCCCTGTTAGTGTTTTCGTCTAGAACACTAAGAGGTATTTTCCACTGTCTTCCAAGTCAGTTGGTATACTGGAGGTATTTTGCACTATCTTCCAGGTCCTTTGGTATACTGGAGGTCGCCGGGTCGCCATCTGGAGAAGACCCGGGCCGGAAGTACCGGCGAACCTACATACATGAATGAACTGGAGGTGTTTTGCACTGTATTCCAGTCATTTCAGAGTTCTGGTATGGGACCAGTCCCTCCAGGATTTTTTGTGTGTATATTATTATGTACCTTTCTTGCCATTCCAAGGAATACAGCTAAAGAGACTTGAAACATTCCCAGTAGTTCAGATGCTTGACTGAGTGCATATGGGCAGGGAAAGTCCTCTACGTTTACCAGCTTAGCAATCTCGCTCGCCTTGAAGTGGGCCGTTAGTATTCAGCAATATTCCAGCCTGGAGAGAATAAGTGACTTAAAAGAGTATCATTATTAGCTCAGCATCTCGTCTTGAAGGTTCTAGTTATCCGGCCTATCATTTTCCTTGCAGTAGCAATGGCAACATTGTTGTGATCCTTGAAAGTAGTGTCTGACATCATTACTCCCAAGTCTCACACATGGAACTTTCGCTTTGTTAAATGATTTGAGTTTGTCTTATACTACGTTGCATTCTATATTTCCTTCATTCTTCCACAGCAGATCAACTGAAACTTGTCCTCATTGTCTGAGGCCCATTGAAGATTTGATTTGTATTTGGCTGAAGATTTGCTGTATATTTGATATACACCATTTTCATAGAGGTTTTGGTGTCATCATCAAAGGATGTTAATGTTGTAGTTTATGTTCTTGTCAGTGCTAGATGTAAGTGTGAGAAACAGAAATAGGGCGAGTACCGTGCCTTGAGGAACAGAGCTTTTCACGTCAGGCAGCTGCTTCGGGATCCTTTTCCAAATCACAAAAAGCAGTATCTGGAAACAAATGCTCTGGCATTCATATTACCACAAACATAAAAACAGAAATAAACAAATGTATGGTGGTGGCATTATTGCCTAAAGAAAGAGATCCAGTAGAATGGTGGAAAACATGTATGATAATTTTTCCATTTGTGGTAAACGTAGCCGCTAAATATATGAGTTCACCTTTCCTCAGCTCCTCTTCAGGAGAGAGTAAAAGATTGTTCATCATAAGCGGGAACATCAACTCCTCTCATAGTAATATAATAACTTCCCAAAATTGGTAGATGTCGATGTTCCTCATCTTTTTCAAAATTTTTAATTGTAGCTATTAGAATAAATCATGTATATTGTTTAATTTTATTTGGTGTATTACAACAATGTAAATGTTTTTCTGTTTTCCAGTGAGTTTCTTAAAAGTATAAAAAAAATTAATCATTATAATGAAAATGTGTCAATTAATTCAGTTTAATAATGAAAAAAAGAAGTTTCTCAAGTTCTGAACTATAATTTTAGGTTTTTAGTTCCCAGTTATTGCAATAATTACATTTTTTTTAGTTTTCAGAATATTTTTAAAGTTTTCAGTAAAGAATATTATGTGAGTGTTGGATGTTTTAGTTTTAGGTTAAATATAAGTGGAAATTCTTGAGACTTCTGTTATGTAATATTTAGCCTCACCGGGTTATTTTATACATTTTGAACAATAAACTTTTCCATATATATCGACCATTATAAATTAAAAATATAGGAAAAGAACCGGGATAGTTATTATAGAAACTTAAGAGGTGTTCAACTTAGGTAATTACTGCAGACGCGACTGATCTAAAATTAACAGTTGTATCTTCACATGTGTCTAGTACTGATGGGATGGAAGAGCAGCAGGGTCTCGCCTCCCCATACATGAACTGGGACGGACTTATGATGTAATGGAAGCTATTGTTTGCTAGATTCCCCGGTGACTATCCCAGGTTATCTTGATCGCTATGAGACTTCTACTCAGTACTCTAGTGCAAAAGGAAAATGGTCCGTGCAAACAGTTATTATGTTAGTATCTTTGGTTTAGGGCCTAAACTGTCATGAATTCTTGGGCCTACCCTAAACTAGCTTCAGTATATGTCTCAGAAGTTATTAGCTTCTGGCACTGTTTCTAGAGTGTAATTCACTTAACAGGCACTACTGTTACCTACCCTATGAAGAGGCATTGCCCCTCGCATAACCCAACTGCTAAATTATCATGGTCACCTAGTTAACGAGATCAAGACTAAAATTATACCCTCACGGGTGTGGTCTGCTCCTGGATCAGTAGGCTGTTGTTTATCTACAATTACTTCTCTGGTCGCCCCCTCATGGAAGGTTCCTTGATGTTGGTGAGGGGCTCTTGATTTAGGGAATTGGAACTGTGCTCCAGTTCCCCGAATTAAGCCTGAATGCCTTCCACATCCCCCCCCCCCCCGGGCGCTGTATAATCCTATGGGTTTAGCGCTTCCCCTTTGATTATAATAATAATAATTCTCTGGTCGCCGGATTTGTTATTTTGCCTGAGCTAAGAGGAAGCCAGGACACTGTGGACACTAGCAGAACCGGTCTTCACTCCAGGCTCGTTACTACCAGTCACACCTCGTATGCATCTCTACCCTCAGCTCACGACTGAGCTGTCAGCTATTGTACTTACTACTAATTTTGTTTTCTAATATAACATGCTAATATTAATGTCCTAGATTATTATAATTGCCCTAACATTATTTAATAATGATGTAAGCCTCCCTAAATTATTCTCAAGGACTTAATTTTTCAAAATGCTATGTTAAGTTTAAGGGTTTAAGGTAGTGACTGTTTTAAGGATTCGTTAAGGCGATAAGTGATACTACAGGGTTCCGGGGATACAACTGAAAACACTAAACACTTAATGTTTACTAGCTGTCGGTGACGATTTGGGGTCTCAACAAATTTCCACAGGTATCGGTACCAACCTAAACTTAAGTATCGTTGTCGGAATTGGCAAGAATTTTGGTATCGTCCCATCCATTTTAGTGGGAGGTCATACTTATTTGGGGAAGTAACTAGTGGAAGAGGTCATCTTGATTTTGGGGGAAATGATAAGCCATATTCAGCTGGAGTGGAGTAGATAATAGGGAGGTCATCTTTATTTAGTAGTGGATAGTTTGTAGTGGGGAGGGGGGGGGGGAGTTACAGTAGTAGGGAATCTCAACTTTATTTATGGAAGGGATGACATAAGAATGGGGGGACACTGCAGCAGGCCCATACAAGGCAGGTCCTTATCAAAAGTACTTGAGGGCTTGGTCCCCAATCTGCACACTGCCATAGCAACATACTGGAGTGAGAGATATGGGAGGAAGTATAAAATAAACCAATTGAGGAGCAGGGGTGCGGTGGGGACGATAAGGGAACACTGTATCAACATCCGGGGTCCCAGACTATTCAACATCTTACTAGAAGATATCAGAAACACGGCTGGAACAAGTGTAGAAGCCTTCAAGAGGAAACTGGACAAGCATCTTCACCAGGTGCCAGATCAACCAGGCTGTGATGGATATGTGGGGCAGTGGACCTCCAGCAGCAACAGTCTGTTTGACCAGGCAAGCACCAGACGAGCCTGGCCCATGGCCGGGCGCCGAGAGAAGTGAAACTCTCGAAACTCTTCAAAGGTATATCAAAGGTGTATACGTTGGGCTGAGTGCGGTGAGCAGTAACAACCTAGTTGATCAGGCCTTGATCCTTCATGAGACCTTGTCAGGGCCTGGGCCGTGAGGGCATTGACCCCAGGAAACATCTTTCAGGTATTTAAGGCACATGATTGAATTTCTTTTAGTTCTTGACGAACATGGAGTTCCAAGAATCTGGTCCTGGGACAGCATGTATGGGCATGCTGCCAGTGGCTTTTTCAAAGTCAAGTGGGGTTAGGGTTATGTAGGAAATTTTGGAAATGTTAACAAATCCTTGAGTCTCGTTCATGAAGAATTCATTTGGATTGTCAACTTTTATTTTGGTTAGCGGCTCACTGAACACAGAGTCATGTCAGGACTTGATTATTTCGCTCATTTCTTTGGTATCATCAGTGTAAATCCCATCTTGTTTAAGCAAGGTCCCAATAGTAGTTTCAGTTTTTTTTCCTTGGATTTTGCATGTGAGAGCTATTCCGGATTTTCTCAATTTCACTAATTGCTTTTAGCTCCCTGTCTTGGACTCTGTAAGATTCATTAAGTTTATGTTCAGTATCTTCTATTTCTTTAACCAGTGTTTCCTTCTTAACTTCAGACACTCTAGTACCACTGAGAAGTTTTGTTATTATTATTATTATTATTCGCATGTAGAGGAGCGTTTCTTTCTTTTAATTTAATCTTTTCTTTTAATTTAATGATATGTGCCTTGAGCATACCTCTAGTGCCAGAGAATTGATATCTTGTAGACATTGTTCTGGATCCTTGTTATTCAGTACATCTTCCCAGCTTGCTTCTGTGAAGATATAACATATTTGATTCCAGTTGATGTTCTTGTAAAAGTTGAATTTGGTGAAAACCGTCTCCTGGCTATTTACGTTGTGCTGCTGAGGAACCGTATACATGCAGGTCTGATAGGCAGGAATGCTACGTTTCGGAGGGTCATTTGCAATATAATGTCCGCGAACTTATGGCAAATTAACTATGGAATTAATGATAGTAAATGTTTTCTTTTATGGTAGGAGACTGCCAATGTGAATATTATTATTATTATTATTATTATTATTATTATTATTATTATTATTATTATTATTAATGTAATACTTATATTGCAGGTGAGTGGCGTGTGGCGATGAGCGGTCACTGGTAAGGTTTGTATCGTTGATTCCATTACATCGTTTACTTATTTGTGTAACGTTTTCTTGGACGGCTTTAATGTTGTGTTGTGTAGAGTTGCAATTTAAACTGATCATTTATAATACTGGTTCACTGACTCGTTTAAGTCATTGTATCCAGTACCTCCGCGGTGTGCCAGATCAGCTAGGCTGCAACAGATATGTTGGTTGGTGGACCGCCAGCAGCAACAGCCTGGTTGACCAGGCAATCAGTAGGGAGGCCTAGGCCGGGCCGCGAGAGTAAAAAATATTCTGGAAACAGGTCACAGATACATCGCAAGACTGAATGTGTTGTCAAACATCCTATGCGAGAAGGTATGGAAGTTCTCCCTTCAAAGTGTCTTGATACTGGTCAAGGGCTCTTGATCCAAGGAATTAAAGCTGCCCTCCTCTTGCTTGGATCATACCTGATTAACTCCCATTTCCGAGGCGCTGTATGACCCCTGCGGGTTAAGCATGAATATTATAATAATAATTATGTTCATTATGGTGTTCATTGTATGAATGTAGTGGCGTTGATCCTGGTCGGGCTGTGGCAGTACGAAGACTCAACACCGATCACTGGTACATCTGCTCATAAATGTTATATCTGAAGCATTGCTGTGAATATCCAGGCTCACATAAAAACAAAGAAATCTGTACAACACATGGAAACCCTATAATTGACAAAGGCGCCATATTGACAAAGATATTCATATCTGCCAAATCTTTAACGCAAAGTGTCTTTGTACTGATAAAACTTAATAGGTACTGTCCTGACAGTAAGATGTATCACCCATGAAATATTGAAGCTCTTCACAGGTGGTAAACTCAAATTTAATATAATTTAACGGAATAAACCTTCCACTTTCTTCTACACAAAATAGCCAAGTCTCCGCCACACACTTGATATTTGCTCTCCACCGTCGTTGAATTATCAGGCATCGCTTTTCGAACATTTGAAGCTATATACAAATAACCCGCACATAGGAGAGAGAACCTTATGATGACGTTTCGCTTTAGTAAGTTATCTGAGCTATTCCAAGATGCTGGGAATGTTTTTAACAACTTTGATCACAGGACAAGTGAATATGCCAGTTGTTTCAGCACTTTGGTCCTCGTTATCATTCACAAGTCCTGAAAATTTGAAGCCAATTGGATGAGGCATTCTCGAGTTAAGAGCGAAATAAAAGCGAAAAGTTGGAAGAAAAATAATCGGACAACCTCTCAAGGGTCTCTCTTTGGGAATAAATAATAATAATAATAATAATAATAATAAAAATATAGGTTGTTAAACGCTCCAGACCAGTCTGCAGACATATCCACTTCCGGCTATGAAATACATTCGTTTCCTCCATAGTTTTTCCTAATGTGATCACCAGTCTTTCATTCCCTAGACATCTTGTTACTCCCAAACTCTTTCAGCAACTTCTGCGGATTCTCTTCTGACTCTGTCTTTATCACTATATTATCTGCGAACCTCAACTCTGACAACTCTCATTATGTTTTATAGTCATTACATTTTTAGATATGTTTCTTTAGCCCCCAAGCATTAAATTATTTTACAACTCTGTTTATAAATGCAATAAACTACTGGGTCATCATATTTTGTCAAAGATCTACCTTTCTGATAATTACTCAATTTCTGTCCTTACATACCTTGACCTGAGTCTCACTTGTCTTATTAAAACATGTTTACAGTTTTCAAACCCCAACTTTTTTTTTTACTGGTTCATTCCTCCGGGGTCACCGACCTTGGCTACCTGGTTCCAGACCAGGTCTCCTAGCTGATGACCTGACCAGATATTCCATAATTTTTCAACACTCGCCACATTCCTGAACTATCCACACTCTGTTAATGTGCATTTTCCAAAACCACGAAAACATCTGACTGTTTATTTCCCTTCATCTATATACTGCTCATTTCTGCACCTCAATGCAAACATTTTATCTCTTACTCCCATGAATTTACAAGTCTGCATATGTTTATTTCAGTTTAACTGATAGGTCAGCTGTATATGACGTATATACAAGCCCCAGCATGCCCTAGCATGCCATCCTCAACAGTCGACTAACACCCAGATACCTGCTTTTTGCAAGGTGAGCTGGTTATTTGTTTGTGATCGGAAGGTATTGCCACTGATCCACTTACTGACCCACCATTTACTCAGAATTATTGTGTAAAAGAACTGCACTTCATTTTTAGCAAAACTGAATCCATCACTAAAGGGATGCTACCTTATTCTACAGGATAATTACTTAGTGGGAAAAAGAGTTAGATGTGTTTCCATGACATATTTCATCACACATGATGAATTTCTTACATAATGCTGAATTGTCTTCCTGACATAAGTCTTTTGCATAAAGGAAGCGGTAGATCACCAGCCAAAAATTACAGACCAGTACCCATAACTTCCACATCATAAAAAAAATCAATGTCAAATTACAAACATCATTGAACAGCATAGTCTGCATAACCCAAACCAGCACAATTTTAGATCTGAAAATTCATGCCTGTCACAACTGCTAAATGACTACGACAGAATAATGGAGGAATAGGAACATAGCAAAGAAGTGATACACAGATTTTGCAAATGTGTTTGATAACTTTGATCATTTAGCGATTTCACACAAAATGAAGGTTATGGGTATAATGTGGTAGGTAAGCAGATGTGTTTTCAAGTTTTTAATGCATAGAACACAAAGAGTAGAAGTAAACAGATCAAAATCCTACACCAGCCAGGTGTGAATAAATTATTTAGAAAACAGACAAGATGATAAATGAGAAACTAGTACAACAATTGGGAATCTTTATTCTGGAAACGTTTCGCCAGCCAGTGCCTTTTCTTTCAGTCCAGTGCAGAGAAAGGTGGAAGATGAAGAGTTTGAGGTAATCAGTCCCACAGCCTGGAGTCATGTATTCACTCCTTCAGTCTTGATAAAAGTGCAGCATATTCACGGAGATGGGACTTATCTACTGATGATAGATGAGGTGGAGCAGTGGTAGGCGGAGTCACTAGTGGACAAAACCACTAGTGGAAGTAGGTCCTGTTGTCTATAGGTTAGACAAGTTCTGAAGAAATCACTGCATCAAGAACCCAAGATGTTGCTGTGGCTGACAGGATGATGTCTAACCTATAGACAACAGGACATACTTCCTCTAGTAGTTTTGTCCACTAGTAACTCCGCCTACCACTGCTCCACCTCGTCTGACATCAGCATATAAGCAACATTTCCGTGAATATGCTGCACTTTTATCTAGATTGATGGACTTAACACATCGACTCCAGGATGAGGGACTGATTACCTCAAGCTTCTCAGCTTCCACCTTTCTCTGTATTGGACCGAAGAAGTCACTGGCTGGCGAAACAAGCGTCTCATTTATCAGGGGGTGAACATCTCAGTGCCCCTGGTTCTTATCTTCATAACACCTGTCGGAGTATTGCATCATCATTTGCAGATGATACTAAAATAATCATAGTCACCTCTGTAGAAGACACTGAAAAACTACAGGAAGATATAAGCAGGGTATTCCAGTGAGCATTGGAGAATAATTTGACGATCTGTTGTAATAAGCTGGTAGAATTCCCGGTAATAGGTAAAGGGACACATGCAACTAATGTGATGTTTTATTGTGGCAGTGTTTCGCTCTCCAGGAGCTTTGTCAAGCTGTTAACTAGATACATTATGGTTTGAGAAAGCTGTAGAGCGAAACGTTGCCACAGTAAAATGTCACATTAGTTGCACATGTGTCCTTTTACCTAATATGACAATCAGTGGTGATCAGTTCCAGCTGTTGAAATATAGAATGAAGAACTTGAAAGGACCACTGTATACAAAACTCAAAAGGATCATCAAATAGAACGAAAGGAACACATGAAAGGCCTGCGAGTAATTATGTCGACTGATCTTTCTTTTAGAGAACATAAGGCAAATGTCACGGCAGCCAGGAAGATGATGGGGTGCAAATGAGAACTTTCAAAACAAGGAATAATGTGCCAGTGATGACACTTTTCAAATCGCTTGTTCTCTTTCGTTTGTAATATTGCTCAGTGTTGACGGCCTAGTTCAGGGCAGGTGAGATATCAGAACTGGAA
Source organism: Cherax quadricarinatus (assembly GCF_038502225.1). NCBI lineage: Eukaryota > Metazoa > Arthropoda > Malacostraca > Decapoda > Parastacidae > Cherax > Cherax quadricarinatus. The sequence continues at coordinate 12,874,768 of NC_091378.1, read as the reverse complement.
CTGATTCAGAGATCATTTATGGCCCGCATAGAGCCAATAAAGCATTTATAGTCTGGGAACACCTTAAAGCCCTAAATATGTACTCGCTGGAGAGGAGAGAGAGAGAGAGACATGATGATATATACCTGGAAAGTTCTTCAGGGCCTTGTCCCAAATCTGCACACTGCCATAACAACATCCTGGAGTGAGGGGGCAGGGGCGGGGGGGGGAGGGGGAGGGGGGAGTTGCAGCGGGCACAATAAAGAAACACTATCAACGTCCGTTGATCCAGTTTATTCAACATCTTACCAGAAGATATCAGAAACACTGCTGGAACAAATATAGTAGTCTTTAAGAGGAAACTGGACAAGTATCTTCAAGTTCCAGATCAACAGGCTGTGATGGATATGTGGACCAGCAGCAACAGTCTGATTGACGAGGCTGCAGCTGCCGCCACCGTCGTCACCACCGCCAAGAATGCCAAGTCTTTTTGACTCCCTTTATATACCGCGTCCTGGCCTGGTCCCCAATCTGTACACTGCCATAACAACATACTGGAGTGAGAGATATGGGAGGACGTGTAAAATAAACCCAGTGAGGAACAGGGGTGCGGTGGGCGCAGTAAGGGAACACTGTATCAACATCCGGGGTCCCAGCATATTTAACAACTTACCAGAAGATATCAGAAACACGGCTGGAACACGTGTAGAAGCCTTCAAGAGAAAACTGCACAAGTATCTTCAACAAATGCGATCATGGCGTAATAGCCCATAAAATACGTGTTAAAGGAATAACTGGGAAAGTGGGGAGATGGATCTTCAACTTCCTAACAAATCGAACACAAAGAGTAGTGGTCAACAGAGTTAAATCGGAGGCTGCCATAGTGAAGAGCTCTGTTCCACAAGACACAGTACTCGCCCCCATCTTATTCCTTATCCTCATATCAGAAATAGACAGAGATATACACCACAGCACCGTATCATCCTTTGCGGATGATACTAAGATCTGCATGAGGCTGTCATCTGCTGAGGACGCGGTTAACCTCCAAGAAGATATAAACAAAGTTTTCCAGTGGGCAACGGTAAACAATATGATGTTCAATGAGGACAAATTCCAACTACTCCGTTATGGAAAACTGGAGGAGATAATAACTAGAACAGATTATACTACAGACTCTGGCCATACAATAGAGTGGAAAAATAATGTAATGGACCTGGGAGTAGTAATGTCTGAGGATCTCACTGTCAAGGATCACAACAGTGCCACGATCGCACGTGCAAAGAAAATGATAGGATGGATAATGAGAACATTCAAAAACGAGAGATGCCAAGCCAATGATCCTTTTCAAATCACTTGTTCTCTTTAGGCTGGAATACTGCTGTACATTAACAACTCCATTCAAAGCAAGTGAAATTGCAGATCTAGAGAGTGTACAGAGATCCTTTACTGCACGTATAAGTTCTGTCAAACACCTTAACTACTGGGAATGCTTGGAAGCACTTGACTTGTACTCGTTGGAACGCAGGAGGGAGAGATATATCATAATCTACACTTGGAAAATCTTGGAAGGAATGGTCCCAAATCTGCACACACAAATTACTCCCTACGAAAGTAAAAGACTGGACAGGCGATGCAAAATGTCCCCAATAAAAAGTAGGGGCACCATTGGTACACTAAGGGAAAACACCATAAGTGTCCGGGGCCCAAGACTGTTCAACAGCCTCCCATCAAGCATTATGGAAATGCCAATAAACCCCTGGCTGCCTTCAAGAGAGAACCGGACAGATGCCTAAAGTCAGTGCCGGATCAGCCGGGCTGTGGCTCGTACGTTGGACTGCATGCGGCCAGCAGTAACTGCCTAGTTGATCAGGCCCTGATCCATCGGGAGGCCTGGTCATGGACCGGGCTGCGGGGGCGTTGATCCCCGGAATAACCTCCAGGTAACCAGGTGCCAGATCAACCAGTCTGTGATGGATATGTGGGTCAGTGGGCCTCCAGCAGCAACAGCCTGGTTGACCAGGCAAACAGCAGACGAGCCTGGCCCATGCCCAGCATCTGAGAGTAGTGAAACTCTCGAAACTCTTCAAAGGTATATCAAAGATAAGGTATGCATTGTATTGTTTGTGTTTGCTTGACACAACTGCTGGTGAGTGAAACTTATCCGTAGTAAACGTCTCATTAGTTGCACATGTGTACATTTATCTAACAACCTTTCTTCTTTACCCTCTATGAATTATTATTATGTGAGCAATTACCTGCACAAGGTTTACAGGTTATTACCTCAATTATTACGTTCAAGTAATTTAGGCGAGATAAGTGGGACGTAGTCACAGCAGGTCTCCGAACTGTCATTCCCTCGATGCCCACTCCCGTCTCACAAAAAGCTAGACCTGACTTAAATTAATAATTACAATATTAAAACCAACTGGTAAATTAAAGTTGTGTGAATTGTATATGATTAGGCTTGCTGGGTACACAATGTAATTACTGTGTACAAATTATAAGTGTTATTAGAAAGGAAATTTGTATTACCATTTACCATTTAATTACCAGATCATTATTATTTTTTGGAAACTCGCCCTAACACTACCACTATAGCTAAGATTTACGATGGCCAACGCAAAACTACTGTACATAATGGGTAAGCGTCGCTTAACTAAGGTGTGCTCCTAGGAAGAATCGGTGTCCTTTAGTTTTTCCGTTCTTGTTGCCAAAATGTAAGGGCTTTCCACAATAATTATCCCAATTCTTCTGCAGTAACATGTCAGCAATTTCTAAATTATGGATTGAGGCTGATATACACCCATTGACCTTCAAAAACGCATGATTACATTACACCATTCAGACCAATGTTCACGCATTGTTTCAGTATGGTATCTCCCCGTGCGCATCACTCAGCAGCTGTTCTACAACCCCCTTCACTTAAAATTTCTCGAAGGGTCCAAATAGCATCACATTTTAATACACAATTATTGTGTTATTCAAATTTAAAAATGCTGAATTTAGGAAAATCCTAAATTTTCTTCACACACCACCTTTTTATTTTTTTAACTTGTAAGGCGTCTCTTCCTTCTATCATTTTTATATTATATAACCTTTCATGTGGCAGCTTTGTTGTTGCTCATCACCTGTGTCTCACCATTCCACCAATCATTCCTCATCTCTCTATTATATGTCTTAAACTTCACTTCCTAAAACCCGAGCCTAACAAAGCCCGTGTAAGCCTCGTCGACTGCAAATTATTTATATATTGTTTTCAGTAAACTCATATATCTTGAGTATACCTCGAAGTGCTTCTTGGAATCCAGTGTATATTACATCTGTATTTTGCTTGTGTTCCAGTGCGTCATAAACCGTACCTTAGTAGACGAGCAGTTGCCAGAGACTGTTGGTGTATGTGGCACACAGTCGGGCATAGGCGCCACATCCCAGTTTACCTGGAGTTTACCTGGAGGGGGTTTTTGGGGGTCAACGCCCCCGCGGCTCGGTCTGAGACCAGGCCTCGTGGTGGATCAGGGTGTGATCAACCAGGCTGTTATTGCTGGCCGCACGCAAACTGACATATAAACCACAGCCTGGCTGGTCAGGTACTGACTTTAGGTGCCTGTCCAGCGCCTTCTTGAAGACAGTCAGGGGTCTATTGGTAATCCCCCTTATGTATGTTGGGAGGCAGTTGAACAGTCTTGGGCCCCTGACACTTACTGTGTTGTCTCTCAGTGTACTCGTGGCGCTCCTGCTTTTCATTGGAGGAATGTGCATCTTCTGCCCAGTCTTTTGCTTTCATAGGGAGTGATTTTCGTGTGCAAGTTTGGTACTAATCCTTCTAGGATTTTCCAAGTATATATTATCATGTATCTCTCTCGTCTGCGTTCCAGGGAATACAAATCAAGGACCTTCAACTGTTTCCAGTAATTTAGGTGCCTTATCGTACTTAAGTGTGCCGTGAAAGTTATTTGTACACTCTTAGTTGGTCAGAAACACAACACTGAAACCAATGTTCCTACTTATAGAAGGTAGGGGGTCTTTTAGTAATTACTATTATAGTATTGTCGCGGGAAGATGTTGAAAACGCTTGGTTCCCTGAAGGACCTGAAGCATCAGACGAGCCTGGCCGATGGTCGGGCTCCGGGAGTAGAGAATCGAAACTCATCAAAGATAAAGGTACCTGAATGACATTTATGGTGGGTCAACGCCATACGCGGCCTAGTCCCAGTCCAGGCCTTCTGGTGAATCAAGGCCTGATCAACCAGGCTGTAACTGCAGCCCGGCGTGCAAACCACAGCCCCGAGGTATTCCATAGTGTACTTATTACGTTACGTATTATTATTAAATTTACCTTACATTGACGCTTCATCACTGTTGTACGTTTCTAAATTGTTCTTATTATTGTAATATTTTCTTGTACAATTTGTGAGTTTTGGTGTGAGACCTGACCTCGGGGACTGATCTCCCAGCTGTTAACAGATAAACTGTAATCTCCCAGCTGTTAACAGATAAACTGTGATCTCCCAGCTGTTAACAGATAAACTGTGATCTCCCAACTGTTAACAGATAAACTGTGATCTCCCAACTGTTAACATATAAACTGTGATCTCCCAACTGTTAACAGATAAACTGTTTGATTGCTTTTTAAGCTTCAGGTTCTCTGGGTCGCTTCTCCTGTTGTCTCCCTGTTACCTCCAGTTTTTTATACTTTGTTTTGAAGTGTTGAAGTTTTTTCGTTGGTACTACATGTAGGTGATCCAGGGCCCGTCAGGGTTTACAGTAGTGGGTAGTACCACCACAGATCCACATGTAGGTGATCCAGGGCCCGTCAGGGTTTACAGTAGTGGGTAGTACCACCACAGATCCACATGTAGGTGATCCAGGGCCCGTCAGGGTTTACAGTAGTGGGTAGTACCACCACAGATCCACATGTAGGTGATCCAGGGCCAGTCAGGGTTTACAGTAGTGGGTAGTACCACCACAGATCCACATGTAGGTGATCCAGGGCCAGTCAGGGTTTACAGTAGTGGGTAGTACCACCACAGATCCACATGTAGGTGATCCAGGGCCCGTCAGGGTTTACAGTAGTGGGTAGTACCACCACAGATCCACATGTAGGTGATCCAGGGCCCGTCAGGGTTTACAGTAGTGGGTAGTACCACCACAGATCCACATGTAGGTGATCCAGGGTCCATCAGGGTTTACAGTAGTGGGTAGTACCACCACAGATCCACATGTAGGTGATCCAGGGCCCGTCAGGGTTTACAGTAGTGGGTAGTACCACCACAGATCCACATGTAGGTGATCCAGGGCCCGTCAGGGTTTACAGTAGTGGGTAGTACCACCACAGATTCACATGTAGGTGATCCAGGGTCCGTCAGGGTTTACAGTAGTGGGTAGTACCACCACAGATCCACATGTAGGTGATCCAGGGCCCGTCAGGGTTTACAGTAGTGGGTAGTACCACCACAGATCCACATGTAGGTGATCCAGGGCCCGTCAGGGTTTACAGTAGTGGGTAGTACCACCACAGATCCACATGTAGGTGATCCAGGGCCCGTCAGGGTTTACAGTAGTGGGTAGTACCACCACAGATCCACATGTAGGTGATCCAGGGCCAGTCAGGGTTTACAGTAGTGGGTAGTACCACCACAGATCCACATGTAGGTGATCCAGGGCCCGTCAGGGTTTACAGTAGTGGGTAGTACCACCACAGATCCACATGTAGGTGATCCAGGGTCCGTCAGGGTTTACAGTAGTGGGTAGTACCACCACAGATCCACATGTAGGTGATCCAGGGCCCGTCAGGGTTTACAGTAGTGGGTAGTACCACCACAGATCCACATGTAGGTGATCCAGGGCCCGTCAGGGTTTACAGTAGTGGGTAGTACCACCACAGATCCACATGTAGGTGATCCAGGGCCCGTCAGGGTTTACAGTAGTGGGTAGTACCACCACAGATCCACATGTAGGTGATCCAGGGCCCGTCAGGGTTTACAGTAGTGGGTAGTACCACCACAGATTCACATGTAGGTGATCCAGGGTCCGTCAGGGTTTACAGTAGTGGGTAGTACCACCACAGATCCACATGTAGGTGATCCAGGGCCCGTCAGGGTTTACAGTAGTGGGTAGTACCACCACAGATCCACATGTAGGTGATCCAGGGCCCGTCAGGGTTTACAGTAGTGGGTAGTACCACCACAGATCCACATGTAGGTGATCCAGGGCCCGTCAGGGTTTACAGTAGTGGGTAGTACCACCACAGATCCACATGTAGGTGATCCAGGGCTCGTCAGGGTTTACAGTAGTGGGTAGTACCACCACAGATCCACATGTAGGTGATCCAGGGCCCGTCAGGGTTTACAGTAGTGGGTAGTACCACCACAGATCCACATGTAGGTGATCCAGGGCCCGTCAGGGTTTACAGTAGTGGGTAGTACCACCACAGATCCACATGTAGGTGATCCAGGGCCCGTCAGGGTTTACAGTAGTGGGTAGTACCACCACAGATCCACATGTAGGTGATCCAGGGTCCGTCAGGGTTTACAGTAGTGGGTAGTACCACCACAGATCCACATGTAGGTGATCCAGGGTCCGTCAGGGTTTACAGTAGTGGGTAGTACCACCACAGATCCACATGTAGGTGATCCAGGGCCCGTCAGGGTTTACAGTAGTGGGTAGTACCACCACAGATCCACATGTAGGTGATCCAGGGTCCGTCAGGGTTTACAGTAGTGGGTAGTACCACCACAGATCCACATGTAGGTGATCCAGGGTCCGTCAGGGTTTACAGTAGTGGGTAGTACCACCACAGATCCACATGTAGGTGATCCAGGGCCCGTCAGGGTTTACAGTAGTGGGTAGTACCACCACAGATCCACATGTAGGTGATCCAGGGCCCGTCAGGGTTTACAGTAGTGGGTAGTACCACCACAGATCCACATGTAGGTGATCCAGGGCCCGTGAGGGTTTACAGTAGTGGGTAGTACCACCACAGATCCACATGTAGGTAATCCAGGGCCAGTCAGGGTTTACAGTAGTGGGTAGTACCACCACAGATCCACATGTAGGTGATCCAGGGCCCGTCAGGGTTTACAGTAGTGGGTAGTACCACCACAGATCCACATGTAGGTGATCCAGGGCCCGTCAGGGTTTACAGTAGTGGGTAGTACCACCACAAATCCACATGTAGGTGATCCAGGGCCCGTCAGGGTTTACAGTAGTGGGTAGTACCACCACAGATCCACATGTAGGTGATCCAGGGCCCGTCAGGGTTTACAGTAGTGGGTAGTACCACCACAGATCCACATGTAGGTGATCCAGGGCCCGTCAGGGTTTACAGTAGTGGGTAGTACCACCACAGATCCACATGTAGGTGATCCAGGGTCCGTCAGGGTTTACAGTAGTGGGTAGTACCACCACAGATCCACATGTAGGTGATCCAGGGCCCGTCAGGGTTTACAGTAGTGGGTAGTACCACCACAGATCCACATGTAGGTGATCCAGGGTCCGTCAGGGTTTACAGTAGTGGGTAGTACCACCACAGATCCACATGTAGGTGATCCAGGGCTCGTCAGGGTTTACAGTAGTGGGTAGTACCACCACAGATCCACATGTAGGTGATCCAGGGTCCGTCAGGGTTTACAGTAGTGGGTAGTACCACCACAGATCCACATGTAGGTGATCCAGGGTCCGTCAGGGTTTACAGTAGTGGGTAGTACCACCACAGATCCACATGTAGGTGATCCAGGGCCCGTCAGGGTTTACAGTAGTGGGTAGTACCACCACAGATCCACATGTAGGTGATCCAGGGCCCGTCAGGGTTTACAGTAGTGGGTAGTACCACCACAGATCCACATGTAGGTGATCCAGGGTCCGTCAGGGTTTACAGTAGTGGGTAGTACCACCACAGATCCACATGTAGGTGATCCAGGGCCCGTCAGGGTTTACAGTAGTGGGTAGTACCACCACAGATCCACATGTAGGTGATCCAGGGCCCGTCAGGGTTTACAGTAGTGGGTAGTACTACCACAGATCCACATGTAGGTGATCCAGGGCCCGTCAGGGTTTACAGTAGTGGGTAGTACCACCACAGATCCACATGTAGGTGATCCAGGGCCCGTCAGGGTTTACAGTAGTGGGTAGTACCACCACAGATCCACATGTAGGTGATCCAGGGCCCGTCAGGGTTTACAGTAGTGGGTAGTACCACCAGAGATCCACATGTAGGTGATCCAGGGCCCGTCAGGGTTTACAGTAGTGGGTAGTACCACCACAGATCCACATGTAGGTGATCCAGGGCCCGTCAGGGTTTACAGTAGTGGGTAGTACCACCACAGATCCACATGTAGGTGATCCTGGGCCAGTCAGGGTTTACAGTAGTGGGTAGTACCACCAGAGATCCACATGTAGGTGATCCAGGGCCCGTCAGGGTTTACAGTAGTGGGTAGTACCACCAGAGATCCACATGTAGGTGATCCAGGGCCCGTCAGGGTTTACAGTAGTGGGTAGTACCACCACAGATCCACATGCAGGTGATCCAGGGCCCGTCAGGGTTTACAGTAGTGGGTAGTACAACCACAGATCCACATGTAGGTGATCCAGGGCCCGTCAGGGTTTACAGTAGTGAGTAGTACCACCACAGATCCACATGTAGGTGATCCAGGGCCCGTCAGGGTTTACAGTAATGGGTAGTACCACCAGAGATCCACATGTAGGTGATCCAGGGCCCGTCAGGGTTTACAGTAGTGGGTAGTACAACCACAGATCCACATGTAGGTGATCCATGGACCGTCAGGGTTTACAGTAGTGGGTAGTACCACCACAGATCCACATGTAGGTGATCCAGGGCCCGTCAGGGTTTACAGTAGTGGGTAGTACCACCACAGATCCACATGTAGGTGATCCAGGGCCCGTCAGGGTTTACAGTAGTGGGTAGTACCACCACAGATCCACATGTAGGTGATCCAGGGCCCGTCAGGGTTTACAGTAGTGGGTAGTACCACCACAGATCCACATGTAGGTGATCCAGGGCCCGTCAGGGTTTACAGTAGTGGGTAGTACCACCACAGATCCACATGTATTTGATCCAGGGCCCGTCAGGGTTTACAGTAGTGGGTAGTACCACCACACATCCACATGTAGGTGATCCAGGGCCCGTCAGGGTTTACAGTAGTGGGTAGTACCACCACAGATCCACATGTAGGTGATCCAGGGCCCGTCAGGGTTTACAGTAGTGGGTAGTACCACCACAGATCCACATGTAGGTGATCCAGGGCCCGTCAGGGTTTACAGTAGTGGGTAGTACCACCACAGATCCACATGTAGGTGATCCAGGGCCCGTCAGGGTTTACAGTAGTGGGTAGTACCACCACAGATCCACATGTAGGTGATCCAGGGCCCGTCAGGGTTTACAGTAGTGGGTAGTACCACCACAGATCCACATGTAGGTGATCCAGGGCCCGTCAGGGTTTACAGTAGTGGGTAGTACCACCACAGATCCACATGTAGGTGATCCAGGGCCCGTCAGGGTTTACAGTAGTGGGTAGTACCACCACAGATCCACATGTAGGTGATCCAGGGCCCGTCATGGTTTACAGTAGTGGGTAGTACCACCACAGATCCACATGTAGGTGATCCAGGGCCCGTCAGGGTTTACAGTAGTGGGTAGTACCACCACAGATCCACATGTAGGTGATTCAGGGCCCGTCAGGGTTTACAGTAGTGGGTAGTACCACCAGAGATCCACATGTAGGTGATCCAGGGCCCGTCAGGGTTTACAGTAGTGGGTAGTACCACCACAGATCCACATGTAGGTGATCCAGGGCCCGTCAGGGTTTACAGTAGTGGGTAGTACCACCACAGATCCACATGTAGGTGATCCAGGGCCCGTGAGGGTTTACAGTAGTGGGTAGTACCACCACAGATCCACATGTAGGTGATCCAGGGCCAGTCAGGGTTTACAGTAGTGGGTAGTACCACCAGAGATCCACATGTAGGTGATCCAGGGCCCGTCAGGGTTTACAGTAGTGGGTAGTACCACCACAGATCCACATGTAGGTGATCCAGGGCCCGTCAGGGTTTACAGTAGTGGGTAGTACCACCACAGATCCACATGTAGGTGATCCAGGGCCCGTCAGGGTTTACAGTAGTGGGTAGTACCACCACAGATCCACATGTAGGTGATCCAGGGCCCGTCAGGGTTTACAGTAGTGGGTAGTACCACCAGAGATCCACATGTAGGTGATCCAGGGCCCGTCAGGGTTTACAGTAGTGGGTAGTACCACCACAGATCCACATGTAGGTGATTCAGGGCCCGTCGGGGTTTACAGTAGTGTGTAGTACCACCACAGATCCACATGTAGGTGATCCAGGGCCCGTCAGGGTTTACAGTAGTGGGTAGTACCACCACAGATCCTCATGTAGGTGATCCAGGGCCAGTCAGGGTTTACAGTAGTGGGTAGTACCACCACAGATCCACATGTAGGTGATCCAGGGCTCGTCAGGGTTTACAGTAGTGGGTAGTACCACCACAGATCCACATGTAGGTGATCCAGGGCCCGTCAGGGTTTACAGTAGTGGGTAGTACCACCACAGATCCACATGTAGGTGATCCAGGGCTCGTCAGGGTTTACAGTAGTGGGTAGTACCACCACAGATCCACATGTAGGTGATCCAGGGCCCGTCAGGGTTTACAGTAGTGGGTAGTACCACCACAGATCCACATGTAGGTGATCCAGGGCCCGTCAGGGTTTACAGTAGTGGGTAGTACCACCACAGATCCACATGTATGTGCGCTGCATGAATATATCTTTATTGATAAGAACAATGAAATATAGCCTATTTGTTATTAAAAAAGCAAGAGCCACGTGACCAAAAATCCATGTGTGTACGTACCGCAGGATTTTTTTTTATTGATAAGAGCGATGAAATATAGCCTGTTATATATTAAAAACATTGATTTTTAACCATAACTTATATTAAAATAATGAACTTTCCTAGTACAAGGCTTTATCAGTTTTAATTGTCAGTGAGATGACTGGTATATAGGCAAGTAACCTTCTCTCCAGAACAGCTTTCACACAGGACAGTTCCTTAGTCGGATTATTTTTTAGCGCTGTCTCACTGGCCCCGAAACTGTTGGAGACTATAACAACTTGTTTTCCATCAAACTACGTTTAGAAGTTTGGCCATCTTCCCACTGTTGTCACACGCGACTCACGGATACCACATAAAGAAACAGTTGGCACCGCTTGGTGAGAACAGTCAGGTCACTTTGTCCGCCGTCCACAGTGTCTTCATAGATTGTCCTACCTGTCAGAGTGCACATAAGATCTAACACACAGTCGCCTTTAATACAGACTCTCATTGACTTTTTTTTTAACGGAAACTAACCTATTACACCAACTCCAATTCATTTTGTTTGCACAAGATTATAATTAATTATAATCATGGAGCGCTAAACCCGTAGGATTATATGCCGCATGGGGGGGGAGGATGGAAGGTATTCAGGCTTGATTCAGGGAACCGGAGCACAGATCCAATTCCCTAGATCAAGAGCCCCTCACCAGCGTGAAGGAACCTCCCATGAGGGGTTTGCACAAGAAACCTCCCTTCCCAGCAATCCCTAACTTAACACACCTCTATCTCTCTCATTCTTAACCTTCATACATCTTCCCCTCAGCGTTGTGTGGCCCTTACGGGCTCGCTGTTTAATTTATAATAAACTTCTCCGAAACTGTGGGTATATATTCAGTGAGAACACACCTTCAGTCAGTGCTCTAATTAGTCCATTTGTACTAGCTCACGGCTGTATGACCCTTTCGGGTTTAGCGATTAGTTTGATTATTTTATTATATGTACTAGCTAACTAGATAAAAATTGTAGGTAAAATTATGCTGGTGGCGCCACAGTAGTCAAGTGGTTGTATGTTGGACGTTTCTCTGTTTGTTAGGCCCTTACGTTGATGAAATATTTCCATGTATCATTAATTGTGATCTGCGTGATCAGTTTGTTTGATCTCTCCTGGTTGTGTTGTGACTAGCTCCACCTCCTGCCAGTCACAAGCTGACCCAACTTTATCTCAAACCACGGTTTGTGTGGAGGGTATCCACATAAATGAGATAGGAATGCTTTCATTGTGAACAATATTTAGGTCTTTTAGTACATATTATAATGTTCTTGCATGTATTTGGTAACTGGGACTCTCTGGTGCTTGTAGAGTAAGTGTGGAGTCACAGGGGATTGCCCCTCCTCCTGTATCTTCTACTAAGTTAGTTTCGAGCATCAGTGCAGCTATCACTCTTAGTATTAAACCAAGCTAATGGTTCAATCTGGTGGTATTAGTGTGCTGAACTGAACCATCAGTGTGGGCATCGTACTCCTCTCACTGAGGTATTGTTTTTCTTATTTAATGACAATCGTGTATAATATCACAACTTCGGGTAGTGAGCATGGAGGGTTGTCGTTGACACCTCTGCATTTAACAACAACATTCACTTTGATTAGCATGACTCATGAATTCCTAAAAACACGATTGCAAGCCTCGGATTTTTTGGGGTTTGAACCTATGACAAGTGAGTCCTAAATCTCACAGGCCAGTGCGTTAACCAGTCACTTGCCACGGGTTCAACCCCCACATGTTCCGTGGTTAATTTGGTTAGAATAGTGAAAGAGCACATCCCAGAGCAGTACCTTGCGACCTCGGGTATTTCATGATCTGAACCTAGAAGACTGTGTTTAACTCAGCTATTCCTTCACATAAAGTAGGAAGCTTCAGTTCTTGCGTCAAGGTGGTGAGCCGTGGTGGTGGGTGGTGTGGGCGTGATGGGTGATGTGGGCGTGGTTGTGTGTAGTGAGTGAAGCATCGATCAGTGGCTGACTCTATAGTGACTCACTTCCGCTCGTTCCCCACCACCTTCCTTCTTTCCCCCCACCCTCCCTCCAGCCCCCCTTTCCTCCTACACTTAACCACCTTAACCCTTACCCACCTCTCCACCCCATAACATCCCCACCCTCATAGCATTATTCACCTCCTTCCCACTCCACAACCTTCACCACCACCTCCCCACTCCTCTCCCCTCCCCTTCTCCCCCTTTCATGTGTTCTTCCCCCCACACAATCATGAACCTCGTGTCTCCTATTGTCTTCTCTCTCCACACTTATATACTTTTGAACTATGACTCCCGTCATTTCTCTCTTCTGTTATCTCCTTCAGTTTACAATCAGAGTACCCGAGTTCAAACCTGGGGTGGGTGGCGACATTAGGAATGTCTTGTTTCACCCATTGACCTTACGCCGGGTCGCCATCTGGAGAAGCCTCTGGCCGGAAGTACCGGCAAATCACTAATGAATGAATTGACCTTATCCACCAATCAGTAAATAAGTACCTGGGCTTTAAAGGACTGTTGCAGGCAAGATGGGAGTTGGTAGGTTAGTATATCTTGGACGTACAGTACCTGCGTGCGCTGAGGTACAAATTAGCGGGGATTTTCCTAGGTAATTTACATAAGAACATAAGAAAGAAGGAGCACTGCAGCAGGACTACTGACCCATGCTAGGCAGGTTCAAGTCACCTACTGGCCCGATCCAGTCAGGCCCAACTCACATCCACCCACACCCACTCGTGTATTTCTCTAACCTATTTTTAAAACAATACAACGTTGTAGCTTCAATAACGTTACTCGGGAGTTATCCACAATTCTCTTCCTGGGTCTGGGCTCTGAGCCAAGCTGAACTAGGTTATAGCTTCTCGTAATTTTGAAAATCTACGAAAAATAATGTTCACCTGGCACTGGTTTTTATTACGTTGACAAATGTTAAGTATAGTATTGGTACTGTGGTGAGTTGAGTCACACTGACTCAGTAGTAGTATTGGTACTGTGGCGAGGTGAGTCACACTGACTCAGTAGTAGTATTGGTACTGTGGTGAGTTGAGTCACACTGACTCAGTAGTAGTATTGGTACTGTGGTGAGTTGAGTCACACTGACTCAGTAGTAGTATTGGTACTGTGGTGAGGTGAGTCACACCGACTCAGTAGTAGTATTGGTACTGTGGTGAGGCGAGTCACACTGACTCAGTAGTAGTATTGGTACTGTGGTGAGGTGAGTCACACTGACTCAGTAGTAGTAGTATTGGTACTGTGGTGAGGTGAGTCACACTGACTCAGTAGTAGTATTGGTACTGTGGTGAGGTGAGTCACACTGACTCAGTAGTAATATTGGTACTGTGGCGAGGTGAGTCACACTGACTCAGTAGTAGTATTGGTACTGTGGTGAGGTGAGTCACACTGACTCAGTAGTAGTATTGGTACTGTGGCGAGGTGAGTCACACTGACTCAGTAGTAGTATTGGTACTGTGGCGAGGCGAGTCACACTGACTCAGTAGTAGTATTGGTACTGTGGTGAGGCGAGTCACACTGACTCAGTAGTAGTATTGGTACTGTGGTGAGGTGAGTCACACTGACTCAGTAGTAGTATTGGTACTGTGGTGAGGCGAGTCACACTGACTCAGTAGTAGTATTGGTACTGTGGTGAGGTGAGTCACACTGACTCAGTAGTAGTATTGGTACTGTGGCGAGGTGAGTCACACTGACTCAGTAGTAATATTGGTACTGTGGTGAGGTGAGTCACACTGACTCAGTAGTAGTATTGGTACTGTGGCGAGGTGAGTCACTGACTCAGTAGTAGTATTGGTACTGTGGTGAGGCGAGTCACACTGACTCAGTAGTAGTATTGGTACTGTGGTGAGGTGAGTCACACTGACTCAGTAGTAGTATTGGTACTGTGGTGAGGTGAGTCACACTGGCTCAGTAGTAGTATTGGTACTGTGGTGAGGTGAGTCACACTGACTCAGTAGTAGTATTGGTCTGTGGTGAGGTGAGTCACACTGACTCAGTAGTAGTATTGGTACTGTGGTGAGGTGAGTCACACCGACTCAGTAGTAGTATTGGTACTGTGGTGAGGTGAGTCACACTGACTCAGTAGTAGTATTGGTACTGTGGTGAGGTGAGTCACACTGACTCAGTAGTAGTATTGGTACTGTGGTGAGGTGAGTCACACCGACTCAGTAGTAGTATTGGTACTGTGGTGAGGCGAGTCACACTGACTCAGTAGTAGTATTGGTACTGTGGTGAGGTGAGTCACACTGACTCAGTAGTAGTATTGGTACTGTGGTGAGGTGAGTCACACTGACTCAGTAGTAGTATTGATACTGTGGCGAGGTGAGTCACACTGACTCAGTAGTAGTATTGGTACTGTGGTGAGGTGAGTCACACCGACTCAGTAGTAGTATTGGTACTGTGGTGAGGCGAGTCACACTGACTCAGTAGTAGTATTGGTACTGTGGTGAGGTGAGTCACACCGACTCAGTAGTAGTATTGGTACTGTGGTGAGGCGAGTCACACCGACTCAGTAGTAGTATTGGCGTGTACATGAATAGTCTGCAATACCGACAAGATGAAAATTAAGACACATGTGCAACATCTGGGTATCTTTATTGTAGACGTTTTGCCATCCAGTGGCTTTATCAATATAAATTCAGGGACATGAATGGAAGACAGTGGAACTATATACAGAAGATGAGGTAATCAGTCCCTCAGTCTTGAAGTTGGTGTGAAGAGCACCGTCCCCCAACCTCAATTTTTAAAACACTGCAGAAGCAAGCCATGCTTGCTTCTGCAGTGTTTTAAAAATTGAGGTTGGAGAGTTGAAGGAGGAGGTCTTGCTTCTCCAGGAGGAGATTAGGAGGCTGAAGGTCCACCTCAATGGGTCTGGGAGAGAGTGTGAGGTGGCTGGAGTTGTGGGGAATGAGGCTTCTAGCAGTGAGGTGCAGTCTGTCTCTCGCTGTGAGGAGGCTTTAGGTGGGGAGGTAGCAACGGCTGCCAGCAGTGAGGTGCAGTCCAGCACCTGCTACAAGTGGTGAGTGGTAACCAGTAATGGGAGGAGAATCAGAATAAGGAAAGTTAAGAGTGAAGATCTGAAGGTAGGAAATCGCTTCTCTCTTCAGGATGAATGTACTTCAGTGGCCAGTGAAGGTAAGGGTACTACTGCCCCTGCTAACAGAGGTAAGCGCATTCTTGTGGTTGGTGACTCTCAGGTAAGATATATTGACCGTGCTTTTTGTAATAGGAATAAGAAGATGAGAGATAGAGTGTGCTTCCCTGGAGCTGGTGTTGGGGACATAATTAACAGGCTGGATAATATCATGTCAGGTAATGGGAACAAGCCCATTATCTGTCTCAGTGCTGGTGGAAATGATATTGGGAAGGGTAGGAGAGAAGAGTTGCTAGATAAGTACAGGTCAGCTATAGATTTCATTAAGTCTAAGGGAGGAGTCCCAATCATATGTAGCATCTTGCCTAGAAGGGGAGTGGGAAATGAATGGTTGTCTAGGGCAATTGGTGTAAACTGCTGGCTAGACAGATACTGCAAGGAACTTGCAATCCCATTCATTGACAACTGGAACAACTTTTATGGCAAACATGATATGTATGCAAGGAATGGGGTACATCTCTCTGGGGCTGGGGTGGTAGCACTTGCAAACTCAATTGAGAAGGCCATTGGTGAAATGCCTATGATTTTAAACTGATAGAAGATAGAGGTATGGGTGTGTGGGAAACAAGCAGGTTGCAACACTAGGGTTGGAAACAGTAAATGTATAAAAGGCATTCAGCATGAAGTTATAAATAAAGACAATAGATCAGGTCAGCAAACAAAGGGGGACAGCAGAGGGCAGCAAGGGACTAGCTCCCTTAAGATTTACTATACTAATAGCAGGAGTGTAAGAAATAAGATAGATGAGCTAAGATTAATTGCAAGTGCAGGAAACATAGATATTACTGCTATAACAGAGACCTGGCTCAATCTGAAAAATAGAGAGATGCCCTCTGAATGTCACATACAAGGCTATAAATTATTCCACACTGACAGGGTCAACAGGAAGGGTGGTGGAGTAGCGATGTATGTCAGAGACAATTTAAATTGTTGTGTTAGACAAGATATAAAATTGGAAGCGTCAGCCACAGAATCTGTTTGGTTACAGCTTCTCGAGGGCCGAGAAAAACTAATTTTGGGTGTGATTTACAGGGCCCCAAATCTTGATAGGGAGTGCAGTAAACTTCTATGGGACGAAATTCGTAAGGCATCTACATACGAAAATGTTGTGCTAATGGGAGATTTCAACTATAGACAGATTGACTGGAGCAATTTGACAGGAAATTTAGAGTCAGGTGACTTTCTTGATACGATCCAGGATTGTTTTTTAAAACAGTTTGTGACAGACCCAACTAGGGGAAATAACCTCCTTGACTTGGTTCTTGCCAGTAGGGAAACACTAATTAATAATCTTGAGGTTAATGATGAGCTTGGAGAAAGTGATCACATATCACTCAGTTTTAATATATCATGGAATTCCCCTAATAATGGCAATCAAGTCTCCGTCCCTGACTTTCGCTTGGCTGATTTCATAGGACTGAAAAATTACTTAGGTGGGCTGAACTGGAATGACCTGACTAACGGTCAGGTAGGTGGTGATGGTTGCCGATATGACGCTTTCCAGGGCATAGTTCTAGCTGCTCAGTCAAATTATGTTCCAAATAGGGAAATCAGATCAAACAAAAATGATCCTAAATGGATGAACAATAGATTAAAATATCTGATTGGTCAAAAGAGAGGCATATATATGCAAATCAAAAGAGGAGAGGGGCAATTAAGAAATCGATATATTCAGTTAAAGAGAGAAATAAAAAAGGGAATTAGAAAAGCAAAAAGAGATTATGAGGTTAAAGTTGCAAGAGAATCGAAGACTAACCCAAAAGGATTCTTTCGGGTATACAGAAGTAAGATCAGGGACAAGATAGGCCCACTCAAAAGTTCCTCGGGTCAGCTCACTGACAGTGATAAGAAAATGTGTAGAATTTTTAACACATACTTCCTCTCAGTTTTTACACAGGAGGATACCAGCGATATTCCAGAAATGATAAATTATGTAGAACAGAACGATAATAAACTGTGCACGATTAGGGTCACAAGTGTCATGGTCCTTAGGCAAATAGATAAATTAAAACCTAACAAATCCCCAGGCCCTGATGAACTGTATGCAAGGGTTCTAAAGGAATGTAAAGAGGAGCTTAGCAAACCTTTGGCTAATCTTTTCATCATATCACTACAAACTGGCATGGTGCCAGATAAGTGGAAAATGGCAAATGTGATACCTATTTTCAAAGCAGGTGACAGGTCCTTAGCTTCGAACTATAGACCAATAAGCCTAACCTCCATAGTGAGAAAATTTATGGAATCAATAATTGCCGAGGCAGTTCGTAGCCACCTTGAAAAGCATAAATTAATCAACGAATCTCAGCATGGTTTTACAAAGGGGCGTTCCTGCCTTACGAATTATTAACTTTTTTCACTAAGGTATTTGAGGAGGTAGATCATGGTAATGAATATGATATTGTGTATATGGACTTCAGTAAGGCTTTTGACAGGGTCCCACATCAGAGACTATTGAGGAAAATTAAGGCACATGGAATAGGAGGAGAAATTTTTTCCTGGATAGAGGCATGGTTGACAAATAGGCAGCAAAGAGTTTGCATAAATGGGGAGAAATCAGAGTGGGGAAGCGTCACGAGCGGTGTTCCACAGGGGTCAGTGTTGGGCCCCCTGCTGTTCACAATCTACATAAACGACATAGATGAGGGCATAAAGAGCGACATCGGCAAGTTTGCCGATGACACCAAAATAGGCCGTCGAATTCATTCTGACGAGGACATTCGAGCGCTCCAGGAAGATTTGAATAGACTGATGCAGTGGTCGGAGAAGTGGCAGATGCAGTTTAATATAGACAAATGCAAAGTTCTAAATGTTGGACAGGACAATAACCATGCCACATATAAACTAAATAATGTAGATCTTAATATTACGGATTGCGAAAAAGATTTAGGAGTTCTGGTTAGCAGTAATCTGAAACCAAGACAACAGTGCATAAGTGTTAGCAATAAAGCTAATAGAATCCTTGGCTTCATATCAAGAAGCATAAATAATAGGAGTCCTCAGGTTGTTCTTCAACTCTATACATCCTTGGTTAGGCCTCATTTAGATTATGCTGCACAGTTTTGGTCACCGTATTACAGAATGGATATAAATGCTCTGGAAAATGTACAAAGGAGGATGACAAAGTTGATCCCATGTATCAGAAACCTTCCCTATGAGGATAGACTAAGGGCCCTGAATCTGCACTCTTTCGAAAGACGTAGAATTAGGGGGGATATGATTGAGGTGTATAAATGGAAGACAGGAATAAATAAAGGGGATGTAAATAGTGTGCTGAAAATATCTAGCCTAGACAGGACTCGCAGCAATGGTTTTAAGTTGGAAAAATTCAGATTCAGGAAGGATATAGGAAAGTACTGGTTTGGTAATAAAGTTGTGGATGAGTGGAACAAACTCCCAAGTACAGTTATAGAGGCCAGAACGTTGTGTAGCTTTAAAAATAGGTTGGATAAATACATGAGTGGATGTGGGTGGGTGTGAGTTGGACCTGATAGCTTGTGCTACCAGGTCGGTTGCCGTGTTCCTCCCTTAAGTCAATGTGACCTGACCTGACTAGGTTGGGTGCATTGGCTTAAGCCGGTAGGAGACTTGGACCTGCCTCGCATGGGCCAGTAGGCCTGCTGCAGTGTTCCTTCGTTCTTATGTTCTTATGTACTTATCCCTTGGATATAACCTACTTCCACTGGGAAATCTCGCCTACCAGCGACTATGGCCTCGTCTGCTGCCCGTCCCTTTCCACCTGACGCCAGTATATAAGCCCCAGCGTCCCAAGATGAGTTTCTCCAACAGAGTCAAGATAAAACCATCCAGTGGTACGATCAGTGACTCCACCAAGCTTGCCCTTGCTGTGGTAATCAGGGGTCTACAGGTCAAGATTAATACCATCCTCTCACTCCACGAAGCCTTCATTATTGTCTGTGAAGACGATGTTGAAGCTGAAAAACTACTGACCTCCTCCGCTTTGTCCACTCTATCAGACCGTGGCTTCAAAGTCATGTCCTCTCCTGCCTTACGAGCTAAGAGGACTGTCTTCTTGAAGGGACTTGACAAACTGATTACCATACAACCTGTTGAAGACCTAAAGACCTCCATAGAAAAACAAAATCCCTTGGCTACAGTTGAAAGCATCACCAAGATTCCTACTGCCTCCTCCATTCTGAAAATCACTTTTACTGATGTGACAATGGCTGCCCAAGCTATGGCTGAAGGCCTGGCCATATACAATTACTTCATTAACTCCAGTCATATTGAAGCTGAGCGGTACCATCATATTACTCAGTGCTGGAGTTGCTACTCTTACCTACACTCCACAAAAGACTGCCCCACGAAAGACAAAAAGTTCTGCTCTACCTGGGGGTCTGAAGGCCACGATTCCAAGACTTGTACTTCTACTGCCCCACTTAAGTGTCTTAACTGCAAAAACAATCACCACACTCTCGCTGCAAAGTGCCTCACTAGTCGTGAAATTCTGAAAAAAAGCCAAGAAGCAGAACAGAAGACACCTTCCAAGTCACTTACTTATGCTGCCATCACCAAACTCCAGGCAGACACAACAAAACTTTTAAAAGCTACCCAACCCTCCACCACTACTCCATCAGCTTATGAACCTACGAAAATTCATTACTGTATGCTATATGCATACATGCATAATATGGCGTTACCAGGCTCCTTCAACACTCTTATTAACGAGCTCTTCCGATTGAACAATATGCCAGACTTTACTTTCCCAGACTCTCCACCATCTGCCGACATCATCAAGCTCACCAAAGAATTAGGCAACATCACAACACCTGAAATTCCATCTCTAAGAAACAACCAATCAGCGACTTCCAACATCACCACCGCTGTGGACCAATCACCTGAGTCTTCCACCTCTTCTGCTACTACTAACGAACCACCTGCTTCATCTCCAACTCAACCACCAAAAGCCAAGAAAGCTAAGACACTTCCTCCTGAAAATCCACCTCAAGATACTCGAAGACCTGAAGAAATGGAAGAGGGAACAATATTTAGACCAACGGAACCCCTCACCTTCTATACATATAACCCTCACACCCCGTCGCTATATGCACCTCAGATCATCTATTCCATGCACTATGGTAGTATCAAGTACACTGTTGCTCCTGGATGCGATCATCACACTGAAACTGCCCTAATTGCAGACTTAGAAAAAGACAACAAAAGTCTGCTCAAACTTAGTTTATTATCAAAACCTGCTTTCAAAAGACTTCAAAATGGCTCTACGGCAGGAACGAAAAACTAACAAAACGCAGATATGAAGAGTGTTATCCACCAATCAACGCTGATCCTCTCTCCTCTCTGCATACTTAACCAATCATATTGAAGCATGCCTCCCTCTCCATCCTGCTTCCCGCCGATCTCCAGCAACCAATCGCACGACTAGATCTACAGATCAACCACCATGATGCAGCCTGCACAGCTTGCCCACGTCGTCCACATTCTCAGCCAAGTCCTGTTCTCTCCAGCTCTATCCCACGATCGTCTCAGCTGCTGGATTAAGCCCTGGCTCTATTTCTACAACTAGGAACACTCCTCTCCTTCGCTATTCTTCGTCTGTCCCGTCTTCCCCGCTCATCCCATTGGGATCTTACCTGAACTTGTTCGTTCGTTCGTTCGCCTGTGCTCCAGAATCTTTACGAGTACGATGCTTTTCACACCAACTCCAAGGCAGAAGGATTGATTACCTCACCTGTATATAGTTCTATTGTCTTCCATTCATGTCCTTGAATATGTATTGATAAAGCCACTAGATGGCGAAACATCTACATTAAAGATACCCAGATGTTACACCAGTGTCTTAATTTTCATCAGTAGTATTGGTACTGTGGTAAGATGATTCTCACTGACTCAGTAGTAGTAGTTTAATGTTCTATATTATTGTTACATTGTGCACACAAAAATGTAATAATGTTGGTAGAATTACCGACAATATGTACAGTAAAAGGAAACAAGTGCAAGTGATGTGACATTTGTAACAGCTTGACAAAGTTCCTGGAGAGCGAAACGTTACCACAATAAAATGTCGCATTAGTCGCACTTGTGTCCTTTTACCTAACAAACAAAAAATAGGTATGATTCCCTGTCATATTCTGTTACACAGAATTGTATTACAATGAGGACTTCGTGAAGTGTTCCATTAAGGTGAAGCTGGTATGGTGATTGTTTCATGGAGCTCCATGGAGCTTTATAAACTCTTCTCCTGTCCGAGGGACTGACCACCTCAAATACTTTTTCTCCAGGGTTCATGGAATCATTACATCATCTTTATTTCATTTCTACTGCTGCCCTTATATTTGACTGAAGAAGCCTACTGTGTAGGCGAATCTTTTCATCAGTAAAGATATCCAACTGTATCAGGTATGGTAATACTGACCATTTGTAGGCAATAGAAAATTTTGCACTGAAAAATGGACCAGATACTATGAACACAAATCTTAGTTAATGTCTAGAAGTACAATAAATACAAATCCTGGTGGATAAGATAAATGCTGATGTTAAATCCTGTAACTTGCATGAACTGTATCCAGGGCCGGATTACCGCATAGACAAACTAGGCATTTGCCTAGGGCCCCGCGCATTTGGGGGCCCCGCGGTCCAAGGGGTTCAGGGGCTCATCCAAGACTGCGCACATGGTGCAAGTGCAAAGGGGTCCCTACCTAAAAAGTTCAAGTGTTTGGAGAGTAAAATTTATTTTTAAAAATTAATCAAAACAAAAATAAATAATGAAATAAAATAAAATAAAAATAAATAAACCTAACCATAGATGGCAACACTCAACACGCCTTTGTTTACATCAGAACAGCTGTGTTTTCCCGCTAATGGGTGAGTATGGGAGATTCCTCTCCAATTTTCTGTAGTAATTACACGTTATCTAGACTTGTACTGTGACAAATTAACTGAAGTGTTGTTGATGGACATTGATGTGTATGGATAAATGTTTGTTTTCGCCTCTAAATGTTAAGGGAGGTACCTGATAGGGTTACTTGACCAGTAAAGACGCATTTTTGGTAAAAATACTATAAAGAAAAACCTAAAAACGCAAACTGACTTCCGTTTGTAGGTTTTAAAAGCACTTTGTCCTGTCTTTAAGTCTTTATCATTTCAGTAACAGATCTCAGTTGATTGATGTTCTACATCACTTCCGTCGCAAACGCTTAGTTTTCAAGTTGCGACGGAAGTGATGTAGAACATCAATTAATTTACTACATATTTCCCCAGAAACACATAAGCCACATCAGAAAATCGTTGGTTGGGTGAAACTGAAAATTGTCCCTGCATTCTTTAATTCTCATGTCCTTATCTATGGTGGTAGGCCATATATCATGCAAAACATAATGATTAGTTTAGTTATGAAAATGATAATATAAATACCATTGTGCATTGTTCTTGGACTCAGTATGATTTCTGTTTAAGTAAATTGGAGATCAAGGAGGATGAATTAGTAAAATATTCGTAGCCCAAATCACTAACCTAATCTATGGTAAAAGTTCTGTATATGACTCCTTTCTGGTAACGTTTTGAATTTTTAGATGCGCAGCCAGAGGAAAGGGGCTACAAGGGCCATATCCCCCAATTGACAGAAAAAAAATTTAATAATTAAAAAATTAATAATAATTGATAATGAAAAATTTGTATTTGCATGATTACAGACAGTGATACATCCTCATTATGGCATCTCGTGAACGTGATGTTGGACGTTCTTATGCGAGTGAGTCACAGAAAAGAAAGAAGAAAATTCAAGAAGTGGAACAGAAAAAGAAAGATGTAGGAAGCTGCAGAAAGATCACAGACATTCTCACGAAAACAGTTTCTGATAGTTACCAGTACAGTTGAATCTGCAGATACGTCAGATCATACAGGAAGCCCTCCCTCCATTATTTCTCAGCCAGCATCTACTTCTTTTGTGTCTCCTCTTAATGTCTCAACGGACATTTCATCCACAGGATTTGTCTTAAAAGATCCTGCCTCATGGCCAAATGTAATCCCAGATTCTCTACGTAATGCTTTCATTGCAGAAAACTTCAGTCAAACTCTGAACATTGACTTTAGGAAATCTTTGGACTTTTACAAGCACTCTTTAATTTTTTCTCTGCTTCAACGCATCGGTGGAGTATACTCAAGTCAACCATTCATGGAGGTGTCATCAAATCATTATCAGCAACAAGGTGGTCAGCGCAGCATGATGCAACACATGCTTTGAAAGACAGCTTTGCTGAAATACGTTCTGCTTTGATCCAAATAGCAGAGGATGAAGACCAGACAGCAACTACAAGAAGCGAAGCAGCCAGCTTAGCATCAAAATTGGAAGATTTTGAATTGGCCATACTCTGTGTGCTTTGGGACTGTATACTGGAACGGTTAAATGCCACGAACAAGACACTTCAGAAAATTGAAATTGAAATGGCTACTTGTGCTAACCTCTATGCAGGCATAGTGGAATTTGTAAGCTCACTTCGCAATGATGAAGCTTTTGAAATGTTTGAAGAGAAAGCCAAACTGCTGGTGAAAGACTACAGTTACCGGGCTGATCATCAGCGGTCAAGGAAGAGGAAACGCAATTTTGAAGAGCCAGACAATGATATTGTGTTGCTACCAAGGCAGAAATGTGAGACAGCTACATACTTCGTCATTCTGGATTCACTGATTACAGAATTGGTGAAAAGAAAAGAAATCTACCAGAATCTCAATGACAAGTTTGGATTTCTGTTCAAAATTACTACTATGCCAGATGCAGAATTGAGAGAAGCTGCATTAAAGTTGCAACAACACCTTCAGGACACATTTGTTGAAGAAATAGTTAATTTTTCTGGGTATATGAATCAGATTAAAGCTCCACCTGAAAAATGTGCGCCCTCAGCTGCTTTGAAACATTTAAGAAATGCAGGTATCTCAGAAACCTTCCCTAATGTTGACATAGTGTATCGCCTTTACCTAACACTTCCAGCTACTAACTGTGAAGGAGAACGTTCATTTTCTGTTTTGAAAAGAGTGAAAAACCAGCTCCGTTCAACAATGAGCCAAGATAAATTGTGTAACCTAGCCTTGTTGACCATTGAGTCTGATCTAACAAGAAATATTGATTTTCAGAATATAATTGATGATTTTGCCAATATGAAATCCAGAAAAAAGTTTATTTAAGAAGTGCCTGTGAATATAAACAATTCTTTACTTTCTTGAGTTTATATGATTTGATAGTCTTATGCATGATGCAATGATAACAATAATGGTCAGTGATTTATAAAGGGAATAATAGTGCTGTAGTGGTTATGCTGAATATAATAGGTACATGATGTCACTACTTTAATAGCCTAATCTAGTAATACTATGCTGTCTTGAGTTTATTCTCTTTAAAATGCATGATTTAACAAGATAGTTATAATGGCTGTTGGTAAATGGTTTTGGTTGTCTTGATGTACTTTCCCTATTAAATTTAATCTAAATAGCCAGAATGTATTTAATTAGACCTTAAACAGGCTCACACCGACCCCCCCCCCTAAGCTGGAAGGGGTCGCTTCGCTTACCCGCAACTCAAAGGGGCCCCGCCAATCTGAATAGCCTAGGGCCCGGAGACTTCTTAATCCGGCCCTGACTGTATCATTATAGACAAGAACACTTCACCTCAGTTTCAAAGATGTATTCATTAGACATTATTTAGAAGTATCTCCCAAGATACTTGCTTAGATCAATTGCTGAGACAACTGCTCAAGAATAAATCATACACCTAGTAGGTAGTCAACAAATATCACAAATTACGTAGTGATGGATGTAAACACGAGGTCCCATGCCACTTCCTCAGACAAGAATGATAAAATCCGTCTTGAGTCATCTAATTAATAGAGATTCAACGTTACATATTGAACTGCTTCCCATCATAATAATGTTCAATTGAAGTCTGGGCTTCACACTTTCATCATTATTCATTTTATATCATTTCCGTTGACCCTCATAATGACTTAACATGCTTAATGGAGAAGCCGGTTATAGATATGCAAATAGAAAGTAATCTTTTTACACTTATTATGATTCCATCACCGCATTGACTTATCCCCACATAAGACTGATAAATCAAAGTAAGTACGAATATAATATTGGTCTGTCTGTGTCAAGTATTAGAAGTAGTATTTAGAGAAAAGTAAATAATGAATCTATATGTCAGGTGGAATACAGTTAAAAGCTTGATTATATCTTTATCCCACTATAATAATATGAATCTAGATAAACACATTTGCGGAGCAACATTCAATATTTATACTTTTAATCAGACTTATACCTGATTAAAAATATGAACATTTCTGGAAATTTGGCGTATACTGAACGTTATGTAGAAATTTTACTGGATATGTCACAACGAAGGGATGGTAGTCTCAGCCGAGAGATCATAGATTTAGAGCAAAATCTTGTACTATCATACCAGACAGAAGAAACAAACAGAACGAAAGGTCATCCAGGATATACCTGGAGAGGGTTTCAGGGGTCAACGCCCCCGCGGCTCTGAGACCATGGCCTCGTGGTGGATCACGGTCTGATCAACCAGGCTGTTACTGGTGGCCGCACGCAAACTGACGTACGAATCACATCCCGGCTGGTCAGGTACTGACTTTAGGTGCCTGTCCAGTGCCTTCTTGAAGACAGGGGTCTATTGGTAATCCCCCTTATGTATGCTGGACGGCAGTTGAACAGTCTTGGGCCTCGGACACTTATTGTGTTGTCTCTCAGTGTACTCGTGACGCCCCTGCTTTTCACTGAGGGAATATTGCATCTCCTGCCGAGTCTTTTGCTTTCATAGGGAGTGATTTTCGTGTGCAAGTTTGGTATTAATCCCTGTAGGATTTTCCAAGTGTATATTATAATGTATCTCTCTCGCCTGTGTTCCAGGGAATACAAATCAAGGGACTACAACCGCTCCCAGTAATTTAGGTGCCTTATCATACTTATGTGTGCCGTGAAAGTTCTTTGCACACTCTCCAGGTCAGAAATTTCGCTTGTCTTGAAGGGGGCAGTTAATGTACAGCAGTATTCCAGCCTAGAGAGAAGCGATTTGAAGAGAATCATCATGGGCTTGGCATCTCTAGTTTTGAAGGTTCTCATTATCCATCCTATCATTTTCTTAGCAGATGCGGTAGATATATTGTTGTGGTCTTTGAAGGCGAGATCCGCTGACATGATCACTCCCAGGTCCTTCACATTAATTTTACGCTTTATTATATGGTTAGAATTTTAGAGTTTTAATTTCCTCAAGTTTTTAATATCTGACTAGTTGAAATTTCTCTTCACTGAACTTCATATTGCAAGAAACACCATATACTTTTATTCATATGCAAAATCTAAGCTAAGAACTACATGCAGTATTGGATCCTTAATGAGAGAAGGTTCATATACTGACGATGAACAGGACATGAGCGGAATTATAAGAGTCTGAGTGGATATTCAGCAACCCAGTAAATAACAGCAATGTGGAAAATGGTGCAGAAACCTTTTTTATTCCATGAGAAACTTGTGCAGACCAACTAACTGACAGTAATAATCTCATGGAGTTCCAGCAAGAAATTGAAAACGTCTGCTCACTCAGCACTTGGATCAGATTCATGGAATTCCCGATTTATAAAGAAGTGCAAAGTGGCATTAGCACGAACCCTCAGTGTTATTTGGAGAAAGATCCTACATCGAGGTGAAATACCAGAGACCTTAAACCAGGGGGGGGGGGGGACAAACTTGTCAGTGAGGGGGACACATTCTAAAATTTACAATTTTAAAAGGCCACATAGTATATTAACTAATATTTAAAATAGCCAAAATAAAAAGTTTTTAAAGAAAATCAGTTTTTTTTTTTTCAAGTAGAAACTTCACAAGAAACACAATTATTTGAAAAACAAAATAACTCAATAACAGAACAAAGTTAATGAGAATGATGAATCTGACTGCAGTCATTTACCACTTAGTTAAAATTAAGTGTCATTTGTAGGTACAATAGAGTTGCCAAATTAGCCATTTGCGGGTAACGTGTTAATGTTCCACAATATTATTTGGTGACAAAAAAAGGCACAATACCGTGACTGGAACGATACACAAATAACCCGCACATAAAAGAGAGAAGCTTACAACGACGTTTCGGTCCGACTTGGACTGTGACTTTGTCAATGGTCCAAGTCGGACCGAAACGTCGTCGTAAGCTTCTCTCTTTTATGTGCGGGTTATTTGTGTATATTATTTGGTGTTCCGTGGTGACTTTTTTTTTTTCAAATTTACTAACATTTTGTCCCCAAATAACGTGAGTATATGACTTGATCTTGGCGGGCCGCATGCGGCACGAGGACCGTAGTTTGCCCACCGCTTTGAGTGGAAGGTAGTAGAGCACTAGCCAAAAATTATTAAACCATTAGCCTTAACTTTTCACATCATAAAAGTCTTCGAAAGTGTGATGAGACGTCAACTTACAAACTTCATGGAATAACACAGTCTGCATAACCCAAACCAGCGGTGGTTTTAGAACCGGAAGATCATGTCTGTCACAACTATGACAGAATCACGAAAGTGATGCAGAAAACTGAATCACAGATGTGATATACACAAAATTTTGCAAAAGCGTTTGACAAGTGCGATTATGGCCACAGGCATAACTGGGAAGGCAGGCAGATGGATTTTCAGGTTTCTAACACAAAGAACGCAGAGTAGTAGTAGTAGTAATAATAATAAACAGATCAAAATCCAACACCAGCAAGGTAAAAAGCTGAGTACCCCAAGACACTGTCCTGGAACCTCTGCTATCTCTTATCCTCATAGCAGATACAGATAAAAACACACCTTTTACAAGTTTGATATCATTTGCAGATGACACTAAAATCAACATGAAAATTACCTAGGTAGAAGACATTGAAAAATTGCAGGAAGATATAAGGAAGGTTTCCCAGCGGTCAGTGAACATGACTTACGATGGTCATAAGTTCCTTGAAGAACACAAATGAAGAACACAAAAAGACACTATACAAGAGGAGCATCAAATAGGAACACGGGGAAGACCTGGGAGTAATTATCAGCTAACTGGGAGTAATTATCAGCTAACTGGGAGTAATTATCAGCTAAACACGAGGGAAACAGTGCCAGTGGTAACACTTTTCAAATCGCATATACTCTCTCATTTGAAATATTGCTCAGTGTTGACGGTCGTGTTCAGGGCAGGAAAAAATATCAGAGCTGGAACAAATACAGAGGTCGTTTACTGCCCGCAGAGAGCCAGTAAAGCATTTAAATTACCGGGAACGCATTTAGAGTCATAAATATGTACTCACTGAAGTGGAAGAGGGAGAGATACATTATAATATATACCTGGAAAGTACTTAAGGGCCTTGCCTCAAATCTGCGCTCTGCCATAACAACATACCCGAGTGAGAGATACTGAAGGAAATACAAAATAAACCCAGTGAAAGCAGGGGCTCCGTGGGCACAATAGAGAACACTGTATCAACGTCCGTGAACCAAGACTATGCAACATCTTACCAGAAGATATCAGAAACACTGCTGGAACAAGTGTAGAAGTCATCAGGAGGAAACTGGACAAGTATCTTCAGGTGCCAGATCAACAAGGTTGTGATGGATATGTGGCTCAGTGGGCCACCAGCAGCAACAGCCTGGTTAACCAGGCAAGCACCAGACGAGCCTGGTACAAGGCTGGGCTCGAAGAATAGAAGAACTCTCGAAACTCATTAAAGGTAAGGTATATAGTAGCTGGGCGGTAAAGAGTTCGACTCGACGGGTAGTACCCGGGTTCAATCCTCAGACGAGGCGAGACGTATGAACAAGTCGTCCTTCACCTGTCTGTTGAACCAGCAGTAAATAAGTACCTGGGTGTTATTTGATCTTCATGAGTGGCATCCTGGGGCAAGAACCTGAAGGGCCTCAACAGAAATAAGCTGCACTAGTGGGTTATAAGGTCTACCATAGCTTAAGAACCTTCTGTATGAAGCGCATAGCTGCACAAAACAAATAAATATAAAAGCTGAAACCTCAGTTTAATTAACATTATTTTTTTCTTGTTTTCTTTATTAAATTTATGTTGATTTCGCTAATCTTGTAAACAACTCTCGTAACTTGCTTAGTCATTAGAGCGTTGGGATCCAGTCTGTGTACCCAGTAAATGTTTTGAATGCCGTAGAAAGGATAAGTATAGAGCATTTAATCACAGACGCTACTAGGCGAGTACAAATATGTAGCGGGTAGTGTCTTTCGCTTACCGTACGGAGGATCGAGCCTCCACTCCATGCACTGAACAACCCACACGACCTTATCACTTCACAATAATAATAATAATAATAATAATAGTAATAATTAAGAAATCACTTACATTTAAGTGTGTTCGTTGTCCGGTGGTCTGGTGGCTAAAGCTCCCGCTTCACACACGGAGGGCCCGGGTTCGATTCCCGGCGGGTGGAAATTCCGACACGTTTCCTTACACCTACTGTCCTGTTCACCTAGCAGCAAATAGGTACCTGGGTGTTAGTCGACTGGTGTGGGTCGCATCCTGGGGGACAAGATTAAGGACCCCAATGGAAATAAGTTAGACAGTCCTCGATGACGCACTGACTTTCTTGGGTTATCCTGGGTGGCTAACCCTCCGGGGTTAAAAA
Organism: Cherax quadricarinatus; assembly: GCF_038502225.1. Classification (NCBI taxonomy): domain Eukaryota; kingdom Metazoa; phylum Arthropoda; class Malacostraca; order Decapoda; family Parastacidae; genus Cherax; species Cherax quadricarinatus. Next base: position 12,844,112 of record NC_091378.1, on the reverse strand, counting down.
TCCGAACGAAATCTTATCTTATCTTATCTTACCTCCTCCTTCATACTGGTGCTCTCTCCATATTTCTAACCGTAAATGAAGATTGTGATGAAATACAAGAATAAAGGTCACTATACCTTGGCTGAAACATCTCACAACTAACATAATTTGCAGAGGAAACTAAACTTCTTGATAATGGTCGGTCAGTACTTGATAATGGTCATTCATGACTTCATGATGTAGGTCGTGATAATGGTGGTGATGTGATAATGGTTCAGTAGAGGTGAGGTGCAGCACAACGTTTACGTGGTGTAATTAAGCTCCTTGCAGGCAATTATGGAAGCTGACATTGATTCTTGTTGGTCGTAGATCCGTCGTGTCTCTCGTGTTAACTGAAGATAATTCTCCCCTTCATTCATAAATTAACACAGAAACAAGGAGAGAGGCCGCGTCCTTGATGGCACTTGAGCGTGACAACTGTGACCTTGATGAGCTGATGACTGTCTTCCTCTTCTTTTTTATTAAACCAAGTTGTGCACATCATCAGTGTGCTGCTAACTTACTCTTATGATAATTATATTGTAGGAACAAAACCTACCTAAGTTTCCCAAGTCATATACCATCACACAGGTTTCTTTTTTTTTTTTTTTTACATCGTGATGAATCTGACAGCCTGAGCTGAAGGACTTTATTTTAGGACGATGAGGATAACATTCCACTTAGGGTTGAGAATTAGGCGAGTACAAACAGGCATTACATCTGCTCTTCGTATGCCGAACGGAGGTTCGAGCCTCCACCCACACAGGTTTAGAGCTTCACATAAAATAACTTGAATTATTTGGGTAGGTGTAAGTTCCGAGTAAATTATCCCCATAGATCATAAACAATAACTGTCTTCTCTCTCCCCAGTACCTCAGCACACTATTCACCTTTAACAGTACAGGGGCAGCCATAACTTTTTAATATACCAAAATATAAAATTACGTATGTTTGTATTTACCTATATGTGATTGCAGGGGGTCAAGTTATAGTTTCTGGTTCTGCCCCTTGTCACTTTCCAGATTCACTTCTAGCCTCGTGGACCCTGTTATATCTACTCTTACAACTATGTTTGGAGCTTCCCTTACAACTTTATCCTAGACAGTTCACTTCCCGACCACCCTGAGACTGAACAAATACTTACTGACATCAATTTGATATGCCTGTGATCGGATTCGAGTGTGTTCCTACTCACACAGCTCGACCATGGGCCAGGCTTGTCTGGTGTTTTCCTAGTCAACCAGGCTGTTCTTGTTGGCGGTCCTCTGGTCGACATATCCACCACAATCCGTTTGATCTGGCACATGGTGAAAATACTGGTTGTGTTTCTTCTTGGAGAAGTCTGCGCTTTTCCTGGCAGTATTTGATAACTTCTGGTAGAATGTTGAGTATTGTAGGTTCACGAATATTGATCTACTCACCTGGAGTCAGGTAGATAACTACATTTGTGCGAGCATTGAGGATTCTCTGTACATTCTCCAGGTTTGCAGTTTCGTCTGCCTTGAATGAGCTGTTAGAATACAGCAGTACTCCAGCCTAGAGAGAACAAAACACTTGAAAACTATCGGCACTGGCTTGGCGTCATTGCTTTGAAGGTTCTAATTATCCAGCCTATCATTTTCCTTTCGGTTGTGATAGTGACACTTGTCATCGTTGAAAGTCACATTATACATAATCTTTCCCAGGTCTCTCACTTCAGTCTTATGCTCTCTTTATTGACTTGAGTTTGTTTTATACTCCGTTCTAGTCTTTATTTCCTCAAATTAATTTTCAACTTTCAGATAAACATAACAGTAGTTAAGAGAGCATAATCGAATATAAGTGAGATTGAAAGCTCAGTACCCCAAGGCGAGGTCCTGGCGCCTGTTTCTTATCCTCGTATTAGACACATTAAAACATTCACCACATTTTTGTATCATCTGCGGATGATTCCAAAATAAACATAAAAAATCACCTCTGTAGAAGACACCTAAAAGTGCAGGAAGATATAAGCAGGGGTTTTCTAGTAAGCAGTGGAAAACAACATGACGTTCAGTGGTGATAAATTCCCGCTGCTTTGATATGGAAAAAATGAACTCAAAAGGGCACTGTATACAAAACTCAAGAGAATCGCCAAATAAAAAATATGCAGCCTGTCCTCTTTATCGCAGACATCATGGCACTGTTGTAGAAACAGTCAAATGAGTGACTGTTGATGGAACATTGAACAGTTAAAATATGACATAGTTATGAACTGCGCATACTGGGTGCCCATTTTCTGTTAGCGCACCAAACTTTTTTTTTGTCGTTTTTTATTTTATATCTATAGTTTTACCATTGTAACCTACCCTGACTTAGAAATGGGTTGCAAACCTTATGTGAAAGTATGACATATTTATTGGAAGGATAGGTTGAAGATCTCGGAGTAATTATGTCTGCTGACCTTTCTTTCAAACAACACAATTAAGGCAAATACCACGTCAGCCAGGAATATGACGACGTGGATAACAAGGGCTTCCAAAATAAGGGAATTAGTGCCACTGGTGGCAATATTCAAATCGTTTGTGGTCTCTCATTTAGAGTATTTATCGTTCAGTGCTGATGGCCCCAATCAGGATAGGGGAGATATCAGAACTGGAACGGATACAGAGATCATTTACGGTCCGCATAGAGAAAATAAAGCATTTAAATTACTGGGAACGCCTCAGAGTCCTAAATATGTACTCAGTGAACCGGAGGAGAGAGATATATATGATAATATATATCTGGAAAGTGCTTGAGGGCCTTGTCCCAAATCTGAAAGCTGCCATAAAACCATAGTGGTGTGAGGGCTATGGGAGGAACTGCAAAATGAACCTAGTGAAAAGCAGGGGCGCCATGGGTACAACAAGGGAACACTGTGTCAACATCTGTGGCTCCAGACTATTCGACATCTTACCAGAAGATACCAGAAACCCTGTTGGGACAAGTATAGCTGTTTTCAAGAGGAAACTGGACAAGTACCTCCAAGTGCCAGATCAACCAAGCTGTGATGAATACGTGGGGCAGCAGGCTGTTAACAGCAACAGCCTGGTTGACCAGGCAAGCCTGGACAGGGACCAGGCTCTCGACGTAGAAAAATTCTCGAAACTCATCAACAGTATTTCAAAGGTAAAGGTATCTGGAGTCGCTTCTGGACATCATTGCTCCAGTGGTCCAGTCCAAGCCCAGGCCTCCTGGCTGTTGGCCTGATTGATGAGGCCAACAGTGCGTGCGCATCACAACTTACCTGATCAGGAACTGTTTTGAGAAATCCGTCGTGGTCCCTTAATGCTTGTTGAACTCTCTCTCATTGGTAGTATCCTGCACCCTCTGCAGTAGTAGTAATTTTGATATGCAGGTTTAGGACCAATCCCTCCAGTATCTTCCAGATGTCGATACCTGGAGTATACCTGGAGAGGGTTTCAGGGCTTAACGCCCCCGCGGCCAGGTCTGTGACCAGGCCTCGTGGTGGATCAGTGCCTGATCAACCAGATATAGTGTGTCTTTCTAGCCTATTTTCTAAGGAATACAGTTCTAGGGACTTCAAGGGCTTCCAGTAATTTAGGTGCTTGGCCGAGTTTGGTAGTTGCTCTGTGCATTTCTAGCTGAAGGGTAACATCATTGGCTGGGCATCATTTGTCTTACAGCTGTGATAACATTGTTGTGCTCCGTGAACGTGAGATCTTCTGACATCACTCCCAGATCTTTCACATTTGACTTGTGTTCTAATGAGTAGCTTGAGTTTGGTACTCCCATCTTGTACTCATTTCCTCCATTTTTCTGTGACGTAGTAACTGAAATGTGTCCCCATTAAACATGATAATATTGTCAGTAGCCCACTGGAAAACTTGGTTTATATCAGCTTGGAGGCTTGCCGTGTCTTTTATGGATGCCACTTTCATACAAATTCTAGTAGCGCCTGCAAAGGATGATACAGCGCTATGATTTATGTCCATGTCAGTCAGAAATGACAGGGCGATTATTGTGCTTTGGGGGACATCTTATCACTGTAGCAGCCCCTAATTTCACTCTGTTTACAATTACTCTTTGGGTTCTCTTTGTTAGGAAGCTATATATCCATCTGCCCACTTACCCAGTTATTCCTTTATCACGCATTTGTTTGTAGTAACTGAAACTTACCCTCTTTGAGCAACAGACGAACCTGGCCCATGGCCAAGCTCGGAGAATAGTAAGACTCTTGAAAATCATCAGAGGTATATCAAAGGTATATATTATATTGTTGTCAATGCTCCGTTGGAGGACTTTGCATCAGCTTGGTGGTTTGATGAATTCTCAGTGGATGACTCTCTAATGCAGATTCTAGTATCGTCTGCAAAGAATGATTCGGTGCTGTGATTTATGTACATGCTGCTATGTGTTGTACATTTTTGTCAGATCCACGTGATCTGCAACCTTGCTTCTGAACTCTTTCAAAGACTTTTATTATGTGGGATGCCAGTGCTATCAGTCTATAGTTCTTTACCATTGCTTTGTTGCCACCTTTGTCGAGTGAGGCTTTACTCATTATTTTTTATGACTGGGATGACCCCCATGTCTAGGCTCCCTCTCTATAGAATATTTACGGTACGTTACAGGACTTTTTGCAGTTCTTTATGAAAATAGAGTTCCATGAGTCTGGTCCTGGGACAAGGGGCATGGACATGATAACAAAGTCGAGTGGGGTTAGGGTTATGTCCGAAATTTTGGAGATGATGACAAAGTTTTTAGTCTAGTTCATGAAGAATTCATTCGGATTGTCAACCTTTAGTCTGATTAATGGCTCAACGAACACAGTCATATTGAGACTTCAGCATTTCACTCGCTTCTTTGCTACCAACAGTGTCATGTATATTTCATCTGCTTTGAGCAAGAGCTCGATATTGAATGTAGTGTTTGCCCAGGATTTTACTTATAAGAAGTATTTTGAATTTCTTTCAGTTTCGTATATTGCTTTTAGCTCCCTGTCTTTCCTGGACTCTGTATGATTCATTCAGTCTATGTTCAGTGTCTTCTATTTCTCTAGCCAGTATGGTCTTATGCACTTAAACCAGTCTACCTATGAGAAGTTCTGTGATTTTTCGTCTTCACCTGTAGGGGAAGCGTCTCTTACTGGTTTATATCTTATTTTCCTTAATGTTTCTTATTGTACTTACAGTGCTCCTACTTTTCACTGGGTTTATTTTACTTTTTCTCTCGTATTTTTCTGGTACGTTGTTTTGATACTGTTATTACTAAGACTTCTTTATGTCTTTACGATCGATCTGTGTCACTGTACCCGTTTATTGCCTCTCAATCTGTTTATGTCTACCCTATCAATTTCCCTGTGTATTTTATATATTATGTCTTCCCTGATTGTTCTGTCCTCTAGTGTCGTCAGGTTCGGTTTCTGTAGCCTCTCATACATCATATACCTTAGCTCAGAAGCTTGCCTTATTGCATACCTTTGCACCTTCTCCATCCTCCAGTTTCTTATATTATCAGTTGAAGGATTCCATGCTGGCTCCAGGATGGGCCTGACATATGTTGTTTAAAGGGTCATTGCGATATCTTGAGACTCTCTTCAGTATCTTGTTTGTGAGAAGCAGGAGAGCAGATGTGATACCCTGAGACAGGGTATTACATCTATCTGTTTTTAAAGATAAGAATTTTGGCTGCTAATCTTTACACCCTGATTCTGTCATAGGACTGTTCCCATAGGAGCTGACCTCTAGCCATAAGTTATGGGGGGAGAGGGGTGTAGGCCTTTATAGGCACAGGCAAAATAGCTAAGGAGAAGGACTTTGGGAAGAGCTATGACCAGGTGCAGAGCTGGAGACTATGTGGAACCTATGGCTGCGTCAGTTTGGTTGATGTGCACCTCAGGCGATATACTCTGTACAATATTCACCCCAGGGTCCTTGAGTAAGGTTTGCAGCCTGCATGTGTTCTCCTCATTAGTCTCACATTATATGCAAACAGCGTTATATCTGACTTTATTCCTTCCTTTATGTCATTCATGTATACAAGAAATAGCACCAGTCCTTGTGGAAACCCACTTATCACATGCACTCATTCCGACACCTCTTTAAGGAGGTGTCTCTGTTTTCTTTCCTGTTTGGTGTACTTAATCCATTGTAGTGCTTTACCTGTAATACCTGCCTGCTCTTCTAGCTTTTGTTCCAGTCTTATGCAGCACTTTGTCAGATGCTTTCCTACAACCCAAGATGCATCTGCCCACTCTCTCTCTCTCTCTCTTTCTCTCTCTCTCTCTCTCTCTCTCTCTCTCTCTCTCTCTCTCTCTCTCTCTCTCTCTCTCTCTCTCTCTCTCTCTCTCTCTCTCTATCTCTCTATCTCTCTCTCTCTCGCCTTCTGTTACCTTGTAGAATTCCATTATGTGTGTGAGGCAGGATTTACCATGCTGGTTGTCACGTATGAGATCACACTTTTCTAGGTGCTCCATCACTCTTCTGATAATGACTTAAGAAATCGTAATGACACGATTGCAAATAAACCATACCCCCGGCCGGGATTGAACCCGCGGTCATAGAGTCTCAAAACTCCAGCCCGTCGCGCTAGCCACTAGACCAGCTAGCCACTATAAGATTCATCCAACTAGGTATATTTCTACACCATAGGAAAGTTAGCACAGGCACCTCTGTGACCACAAATGCAAGTTTTTACAGACGAATCTCCAGCTAGCGTGGCCGTGACGAACTCTAGCTCAAGTCCCTTCACTGCCGTAAACATGACTTAAGAAATCGTAATGACACGATTGCAAATAAACCATACCCCCGGCCGGGATTGAACCCGCGGTCATAGAGTCTCAAAACTCCAGCACGTCGCGCTAGCCACTAGACCAGCTAGCCACTATAAGATTCATCCAACTAGGTATATTTCTACACCATAGGAAAGTTAGCACGGCCACGCTAGCTGGAGATTCGTCTGTAAAAACTTGCATTTGTGGTCACAGAGGTGCCTGTGCTAACTTTCCTATGGTGTAGAAATATACCTAGTTGGATGAATCTTATAGTGGCTAGCTGGTCTAGTGGCTAGCGCGACGGGCTGGAGTTTTGAGACTCTATGACCGCGGGTTCAATCCCGGCCGGGGGTATGGTCTCTTCTGATAATCTTCTCCATAACCTTACATACTATAAATGTCGGTGACACTAGTGTGTAGTTTAATGCTACCTGTCCGTCTCTTTTCTTAAAAATTGAGACTACATTTGCTGTCATCCACACCTCCGGCAGTTTGTGTGTTGATAGACATGAAGATTGTTACTACTGGCACACATACTGCCTCTTGCTTCCTCTCTCACGACCCAGAGAAAGATACTATCTTAGCCCACTCACTGCCTTTGAGATATACGTATAGCTCACACAGCTTCACTTCCTCCCCAGTTGTATGGATTGTGTTTATCTCTCGCCGGTGCAATTAACTGCTTCAGTTTGCTGATATCCTTCCTGTCTTCTCTTAGAATGCCTCTCCAAATTTCTTGCTGAGGTCCTCACAGTCTCCTTGGTCATTTCTTGTGGGCTCCTCTCTTCTCTTCTTCAGCCTGATTCCTGGTCCTTTACTGTTGTCTTCCTCCTGGTGTGGTTATATAACAACTTTGGGATGGATTTGGCTTTCGATACAATATTATTCACAAGTTGTCATCAAACCTCCCCTTTTACCCATGCATAATTTTTTTTGAACCTTTGGCTCATTTCCTTGTTCTCCTAAATTCTTTGACTTTATATTTTTCCCATGCTCTAGCACATTTGGCTTTGGCCTCTCTTCACCTCCGGGTAAACCATGGGGTCTTCCCATTATTTCTTCTGCTCATTGGACCTTCGACCTATGAGTTCCGAGAGTTTTTCTACTCCCAGAGCCTAGCTTTGGACCAGGCTCGTCTGGTGCTTGCCTGGTCAACCAAGCTGTTGCTGCTATTGGCCCAGTGACCCACATATCCATCACAGCCTGGTTGATCTGGCATTTGGTGAAGATACTTGTCCTGTTTCCTTTTGAAGACTTCTACATTTATCCCAGTAGTGTTTCTGATATCTTCTGGTAGATGTTGAATAGGCTAGGGCTACAGATGTTGATACATTGTTCCCGTATAGTGCCTACGGCGCCCCAGTATGTTAATGGCAGTGTGCAGATTTGGGAAAAGGCCCTGAAGCACTTTCCTCGTATATAACATCATGTATCTCTCTCTGCTCAAATGAGTAGGTCCTACATATTTAGAACTTAAGGCATTCCCAGAATTTAAATGTTTTATTGGCTCTTTGCAGGCCGTAAATGATCTCTGTTCCAGCTTTGATATATTTTCTGCCCTGAACAGAAATGTCAACACTGAGCAGTATTCCAAATGAGAAAGCACAGGCTGAAGTCAATGGTCAGTACGCTGAGGTCAGTGGTCATGAGTGGTCATACCTGTCCTGAGCTGTTTTGGGGAATTAGTATGGAGTGTTATAGAGCACCGTGACTTCTGTAGTGTTTTAGAATGTGAGGTCAAGGTGTTGAAGGAGGTTCTGCTTCTGGAGGAAAATAAGTTGAAAATTCGCCTGGATAAGAATAGCAATGAATGTGAGGTAGTTGGTGTTAGTGAAGGAAAAAAGGAGCAGATTGACAGCCGTTACTAATAGGTAGATGTTTTCAGTAAAGGAAGAAACATCAAAAAAGGAAGGTTAAAAGAGAGGAGTTGAAGGTAAGAAATCGCTTCTCTGTTGTCTAGGACGAACGTACTTCAGTAGTCAGTGAGGATGAAGGTACCACTAACTTCTCTGCTAAAAAAGGCAAGAATATCCTTGTGTTCGGTGACTCACAGGTAAGATGTATTGACCGTGCTTTCTGTAAGAGAGGAAGGTGAGACAGTGTGTGTGTTTTTCTCAGGAGCTGGTGTTGGTGATACAGTCAGCAGGTTGCATAATATCATGTCATATAATGGGAAAAAGCCCATTATCTGCCTCAGTGCTGGTGGAAACGATATTGGGAAGAACATGAAACAGCAACTGCTAGACAAGTACAGGTCAGCTAAGGGAGGGGTCCCAGTAATATGTATCATCTTGCTTGGAAGGGAAGTGGGCAGTGAATGGATGTCGAGGGGAATTGGTGTAAATTGCTGGCTAGACAGGTAATGCAAGGAACTTGCAATCTCATTCATACACAACTGGGACAATGTGTATGGTAAACATGATATGTATGCAAGGGATGGTTTACACTGTACATCTTTCTGGGGCAGGAGTGTTAGTGCTAGCCAACTGTTGGCTAGCACTAACACTCTAGGACTTGTCACTATGCTTACTTGTCTAGGACTTTAAACTGATATAAGATATCGGTATGGGAGTATGTGGGAAACAAACAGATTGCAGCACAAGAGAAATATTACCAGGATACTTCAGGGATATGTTCAGCATAAAGTTAAGATAGATGATCTAAGATTAATTGTAAGTGCAGGAAGCATAGATATTATTGCTATAGCAGAGACCTGATTCAACCTGAAAGTTAAAGAAATTCCTTCTGAATGCCACATACAAGGCTATAAATTATTCCACACTGATTGGGGCCAACAGGAAAGGTGGTGGAGTGGAGATGTATGTCAGAGTTAATTTAAGTTCTTGCATTAAACAAGATATAAAATTAGAAGTGTCGAACACTGAATCTGTTTGGCTACAGTTTCTTGAGGGTCGTGAAAAACTAATTTTGGGTGTGATTTACAGCCCCCCCCCCCAAACCTTGATAGGGAATTCAGTAAACGTCTATGGAATGAAATTCATAACGCATCTAGATACGATAATGTTATGTTAATGGAAGAGACTAGCGACTTTCTTGATACAGTCCAGGATTGCTATTTAAAACAGTTTGTTACAGAATCAACTAGAGGAAATAACCTACTTGACTTGGTTCTTGACAAGAAGGAATCACTAATTAATAATCTTGAGGTTAATGGTGAGCTTGGGGAAAGTGATCACAAATCACTCAGTTTCAATATATCATGGAATTACCTATATAACTGTAATCAAGTCAACGTCTCTGACTTTCCTTTGGCCGATTTCACAGGACTGAGAAATTACCTGGATGGGTTGAACTGGTGTGACCTGACAATAGGTCTGGTAGGTAGCGATGGTTGCTGATATGACATTTTTCGAAGCATAGATCTAGCTGTTCAAATAGGGAAATTAGATCAAACAAAAATTACCCTAAATGGATAAATGATGGATTAAAGCATATCGTAGGTCAAAAGAGAGGTATTTATAGATAAATCTAAAAGGAGTAAAGGGCATTTAAAAAAAATAATCTATTCAATTAAAGAGATTAAAAAAAAGGAATAAGAAAAGTGAAGAGATTGTGGTTAAAATTTGAAGGGATTCGAGGCCTAACCCTAAAGATTTCTTTCAGGTATATAGAAGTAAGATTAGGGACAAGATAGGTCCATTCAAAAGCTACTCAGGTTAGCTCACCGACAGTGATAAAGAAATGTGTAGAACCTTGAACACTTATTTCATCTCAGTTTTTATGCAGGAAGATACTATCAAAATTCCAGAAATAATAAATTATGTACAACAGGACGAAAATAAGTTACGGACGATCCAAGTCACTAGTGACATGGTTCTCAGACAGATAAATCTAAGCCTATTTGAAGCCACATTAAAAGACATAAATTGATTAATGAATCTCAGCACGGTTTTACAAAGGGGGTGTTCCTACTGATTGCTATGTCGAGTACCAGGTAATCCTTTACTTGAATTATATAACATGAGTTATGTAACTGGGGAGCTCCCTAAATCTTGGACCAACAGCATCATCATTCCCATTCCTAAGCCTAATCAACAAAATGCATTTCTACCAATATCTCTTACTAGCTGCTTGTGTAAAACATTCGAGAGGTTCATTCTTAATCGTCTTATGTACAGAAACCATTTTTGTCTCCCCGGTTGCATGGTTTCATGCATAGAAGGAGTGTGCATCATTGCATCACCACCTTTCTCACCCTGCACACTAACAGCTCATACACTACCTTCCTTAACCTTAAATCTGCTTTTGATGTAGCCAACCGGCATGTGATCATAAGTTAACTTGCCAGAATTGATGTTGGAGGATGGCTTCTCTGCTGGATTAAAGGCTACCTGTCCAACAGAAAGTCTTCTGTGTTGTTCCAGGGGCATAGAAGTTTAACTAAAGACTTTGAATTAGAAACCCCACAGGAAGGTGTGCTCAGTCCCACCTTATTCAATATTCTATTTAATGCTTTACTTAATGCTATGCCTAGCCAGTTCCATCATTATATGATTAGTTTTTCTGATGATATAATGAGTCACACGACCGGATTTTCCAACACCCAATACATCCTTAACCATGTACTAGCCTCGTGTCGGGACCTGGGGTTGATAATCTCTACTAATAAAACAAAGAGACTCAATAGGCGTCCTCCTCGACATAGGCACAGTTCGCCAGATCCAGTTGCATGATGGGTCTCTTGTAGAATATGTAACCAGATACAGGTATCTAGGCTTTGAGATTCCACTACTTGGACCTGTTGTAACGAGACTTTATCGCCAATACAAAGAAAGGCTGAGAACACTTAGAGTTGTAGCTGGGTTTCATCCCAGGTATGGAGCTAATGTTAAATATGTGAAAATGATGCATCTTGCTTATATCAGATCATTGGTTGATTATGCTGCGCTACTACTTGCACTCGTATCTGACTGGAAGCTTGAAGGGCTGGAAAACCTGCAGAACGAAGCAATGAGGATCATTCAAGGATGCCCTCGTACTGCCAAAATTTTAAATATGCAGAAAGAACTTGATATTCCAAGCATCAGAGATCGTGTTACTGAAAGAAATATCCTAATTGGGTTAATATGCTCAGGTAAGCTCATTCAAACCCCTGCACAGAAGCCCTCCAAACTTCCCTCAGTACTGGTGAACACCCCTCCAGATGGATCGAAAAACTGGACCCGACCTCCGTATGAATCAGATACGTGATCTGTCAAGTAAGGCAACAGCAACACTTTTCCGCTCCATGGAATATTACCCCATTCCAAACTCCCATTCCTCAGTTCCCCCCCCCCCCAAAAAAAAAAAAAAAAAAAAAAAAAAAACTTCTTAAATCACAACCAAAGCTTCGTCTTGAAGCCAAACATGATGCCTTAAGCTGTATTGATAACTTAGTCACACAGAACACTCTTTCACAAATTATTTACCGTGATGGTTCTGTTCACCAGTCCACTGGTGCAGCTGGTAGTGCTGCTGTTGTCATACAGAGTGATGGCTCTCATAAAGAAATTGGAGCACGCATCAATAACTGGGCCTCTACCCTTCAAACAGAACTGTTTGCCATATTCATTTCACTCAAATGCGTCCATGTTACTAAGGTTGACACTTTAATTGTAACTGATTCTCTGTCATCTATAAATGCTCTTAACTCATTAGGTATAAGTTGTGGCATGCTTGTGTCAGAAGCCAGACACAGGTATGGTAGGATTGTGGACAGTGGAGCCAGAGTGCACATCCTGTGGATTCCATCTCACATTGGTCTTAAGATGCATGATAGAACTGATGAATTGGTTAAGTTATATGCTTTCAAGGAGGGGGTAGATTACAATCTTGGGTTTTCAGTTAGCAGTTAGGGAACAACAATACGAAAAGAACTTCAATTGAATTTTATTGACTTACCACTCAGGGAGATTGACACAAGTCAGTCCATCTATCATCATTCTGTCATGCAGGAGGAGCCACATGTCTATGGTGCCTTGAAAGGATCAACTTCCTGGCAGCCGAAGCATGTTCTAGGCATATTCCCCTAAGAAAGAAGAAGAGCAGGAGTAAACTGGAGAAAGACGCTCCCTCTACAGAAGACGACGAAGAGTCATTGAGCTCCTCAGGAATGCTAGAATATCTGATACACGAAAGGAGACGCTGACCAGGGAAGTGGAAACTATCGAACTTAAGTTAAATGACTCTTACAGGAACCAGGAGAGGCAGGAGGAGCTTAAAGCTATTAGTGAAATTGAAAGAAATTCAAAATATTTCTTTTCATATGCCAAAAACAAGGCAAATACCACATCTAGTATCGGGCCCTTACTCAGACAGGATGGGACTTACACAGATGACAACAAGGAAATGAGTGAAATATTGAAATCCCAGTGCGACTATGTGTTTAGTGAACCACTAATCGGTCTGAGGATCGACGACCCAAATGATTTCATGAATGAACCTCAAAACTCCATAAATGTATGCCAGATTTCCGACATTACCCTAACTCCAATAGATTTCGAAAAAGCCATTGATAACATGCCTATGCACTCAGCCCTGGGCCCAGACTCGTGGAACTCTGCTTTCATTAAGAACTGCAAGAAACCCCTCTCGCGTGCCCTAAGTACACTATGGAGGAGGAGCTTGGACATGGGTGAAATTCCACAGTCACTTAAAACAACGGATATAGCCCCACTCCATAAAGGTGGCAGCAAAGCATTAGCTAAGAACTATAGACCAATAGCTCTGACGTCCCACATCATAAAAATCTTTGAAAGAGTGCTAAGAAGCAGGATTGCAAATCACCTGGATTCCAAAAATCTGCACAATCCAGGGCAACATGGGTTCAGGGCAGGTCGCTCCTGCCTCTCACAACTACTGGATCACTATGACATGGCCTTGGATGCACTGGAAGAAAATCAGAATGCAGATGTAATATACACAGACTTTGCAAAAGCATTTGACAAATGCGATCATGGCGTAATAGCCCATAAAATACGTGCTAAAGGAATAACTGGGAAAGTGGGGAGATGGATCTTCAACTTCCTAACAAATCGCACACAAAGAGTAGTGGTCAACAGAGTTAAATCGGAGGCTGCCTTAGTGAAGAGCTCTGTTCCACAAGGCACAGTACTCGCCCCCATCTTATTCCTTATCTTCATATCAGACATAGACAGAGATGTACACCACAGCACCGTATCATCCTTTGCGGATGATACTAGGATCTGCATGAGGCTGTCATCTGCTGAGGACGTGGTTAACCTCCAAGAAGATATAAACAAAGTTTTCCAGTGGGCAACGGTAAACAATATGATGTTCAATGAGGACAAATTCCAACTACTCTGTTATGGAAAACTGGAGGAGATAATAACTAGAACAGAGTATACTACAGACTCCGGCCATACAATAGAGCGGAAAAATAATGTAAGGGACCTGGGAGTAGTAATGTCTGAGGCTCTCACTTTCAAGGATCACAACAGTGCCACGATCGCACGTGCAAAGAAAATGATAGGATGGATAATGAGAACTTTCAAAACGAGAGATGCCAAGCCAATGATGATCCTTTTCAAATCACTTGTTCTCTCTAGGCTGGAATACTGCTGTACATTAACAACTCCATTCAAAGCAGGTGAAATCGCAGATCTAGAGAGTGTACAGAGATCCTTTACTGCACGTATAAGTTCTGTCAAGCACCTTAACTACTGGGAACGCTTGGAAGCACTTGACTTGTACTCGTTGGAACGCAGGAGGGAGAGATATATCATAATCTACACTTGGAAAATCTTGGAAGGAATGGTCCCAAATCTGCACACAGAAATCACTCCCTACGAAAGTAAAAGACTGGGCAGGCGATGCAAAATGCCCCCAGTAAAAAGTAGGGGCGCCATTGGTACACTAAGGGAAAACACCATAAGTGTCCAGGGCCCAAAACTGTTCAACAGCCTCCCATCAAGCATTAGGGGAATTGCCAATAAGTCCCTGGCTGCCTTCAAGAGAGAGCTGGACAACTACCTAAAGTCAGTGCCGAATCAGCCGGGCTGTGGCTCGTACGTTGGACTTCGTGCGGCCAGCAGTAACAGCCTAGTTGATCAGGCCCTGATCCATCGGGAGGCCTGGTCATGGACCGGGCCGCGGGGACGTTGATCCCCGGAATAACCTCCAGGTAACAAAATAAGCCGACACTTTGGATGTCACTACCGCCAGGCTCCGGCTGGGTTACAAGTATCTATGGTAGGTTAAATCACCTCCACCAGATGTAGACCAAACGAAATGTAAACTTCGCCAGATGGACTATTGTCACACCCTGCGTTATTATGTACTGGGGTGTGATAAAAATTAATTAATTCAGAGAGAATCACTCAGACTAACACTAATGGCCCCTTTCAAGGCAGGCGACATTGCGGACCTGGAGAGTGTACAAAGAACTTTCACGGCACACATAAGTGCGATAAGGCACCTAAACTACTGGGAACGGTTGAAGGTCCTTGATCTGCATTCCCTCGAACGCAGGCGAGAGAGATACATGATAATATACACTTGGAAGGTCCTGGAGGGATTGGTACCAAACCTGCACACGAAAATCACTCCCTATGAAAGCAAAAGACTCGGCAGGAGATGCAACATTCCCCCGATGAAAAGCAGGGTCGCCACGAGTACACTGAGAGACAACACAATAAGTGTCCGGTGCCCAAGACTGTTCAATTGTCTCCCAGCATACATAAGGGGAATTACCAATAGACCCCTGGCTGTCTTCAAGAAGGCACTGGACAGGCACCTAAAGTCAGTACCTGACCAACCGGGCTGTGGTTCGTACGTCAGCTTGCATGCGGCCACCAGTAACAGCATGGTTGATCAGACCCTGATCCACTATGAGGCCTGGTCTCAGACCGAGCCGCGGGGGCGTTGACCCCCGAAACCCTCTCCAGAAAATAAATCTATGAAATGTTCAAGATATGTCAAAATATTTTATCCGCAGTGGTATATTAACATAAGAACATAAGAAAGGAGGAACACTGCAGGAGGCCTGTTTGCCCATACTAGGCAGGTCCTTACAATTCATCCCACTAACAAAACATTTGCCCAACCCAATTTTCAATGCTACCCAAGAAATAAGCTCTGATGTGAAAGTCCCACTCAAATCCAACCCCTCCCACTCATGTACTTATCCAACCTAAATTTGAAACTACCCAAAGTCCCAGCCTCAATAACCCAACTAGGTAGACTGTTCCACTCATCTACTACCCTGTTTCCAAACCAATACTTTCCTATGTCCTTTCTAAATCTAAACTTATCTAATTTAAATCCATTACTGCGGGTTCTCTCTTGGAGAGACCATTCTGGAAAAATACCCTGACTTTACTCCCTGTAAATAAAACATTACCGTGTGTGTGTGTACTTACCTAGTTGTGCTCACCTAGTTGAGGTTGCAGGGGTCGAGTCCAAGCTCCTGGCCCCGCCTCTTCACTGGTCGCTACTAGGTCACTCTCCTAGGTGTGTGTGTGTGTGTGTGTGTGTGTGTGTGTGTGTGTGTGTGTGTGTGTGTACTACCTGGAGTCTACATGGAGGTTAGTTTGGGGATCAACGCCCCCGCGGTCCGGTCTACAACCAGGCTTCCCGGTGAATCAGGGCCTGATCAACCAGGCTGTTACTGCTGGCCGCACGCAGACCAACGTACGAACCACAGCCTGGCTGATCCGGCACTGACTTTAGGTATCTGTCCAGCTCTCTCTTGAAGGCAGCCAGGGGTTTATTGGTAATTCCCCTTATGCTTGGTGGGAGGCTGTTGAACAGTCTTGGGCCCCGGACACTTATGGTGTTTTCCCTTAGTGTACCAATGGCGCCCCTACTTTTTATTGGCGGCATTTTGCATCGCCTGCCCAGTCTTTTACTTTCGTAGGGAGTGATTTCTGTGTGCAGATTCGGGACCATTTCTTCCAGGTTGTTCCAAGTGTAGATTATGATACATCTCTTCCTCCTGCGTTCCAACGAGTACAAGTCGAGTGCTTCCAAGCGTTCCCAGTAGTTAAGATGCTTGACAGAACTTATACGTGCAGTAAAGGTTCTCTGTACACTCTGTAGATCTGCAATTTCACCTGCTTGGAATGGAGATGTTAATGTACAGCAGTATTCCAGCCTAGAGAGAACAAGTGATTTGAAAAGGATCATCATTGGCTTGGCATCTCTCGTTTTGAACGTTCTCATTATCCATCCTATCGTTTTCTTTGCACTTGTGACCGTGGCACTGTTGTGATCCTTGAAAGTGAGATCCTCAGACATTACTACTCCCAGGTCCCTTACATTATTTTTCCGCTCTATTGTATGGCCAGAGTTTGTAGTATACTCTGTTCTAGTTATTATCTCCTCCAGTTTTCCATAACGGAGTAGTTGGAATTTGTCCTCATTGAACATCATATTGTTTTCCGTTGCCCACTGGAAAACTTTGTTTATATCTTCTTGGAGGTTAACCGCGTCCTCAGCAGATGACAGCCTCATGCAGATCCTAGTATCATCCGCAAAGGATGATACGGTGCTGTGGGTTATATCTCTGTCTGTGTCTGATATGAGGATGAGGAAGAGGATGGGGGCGAGTACTGTGCCTTGTGGAACAGGGGCCGATGAACAGGTCCTTGTATGTGTGTGTGTGTGTGTGTGTGTGTGTGTGTGTGTGTGTGTGTGTGTTTGTGTGTCTTTGACCCAATTAATATTTGCACTAATAACTTATGACAGTTGTGACCGGGTGTGGACGTGTGAATGGCTGATATTTTTGTAATTTGTTCATGATTGTAACCATATATGACGTGTGGATGATTCATTACCTTTGTAAGTTGTTCATGATTATGACCAGATCTACCTGGAATTCATTACCTTTGTACCTTGTTCAGCTATCAAAACTTTGTGTCTCAGTGCCGGGACCCATTATATACCTCTATAATCCTTTGACTACCACCCATAGGATGGGTATGGGGTGACTACCGCCCACAAGATGGGTACGGGGTGACTACCACCCACAGGATGGTTATGGGGTGACTACCGCCCACAGGATGGGTATGGGGTGACTACCGCCCACAGGATGGGTATGGGGCGACTACCGCCCACAGGATGGGTATGGGGTGACTGGAAATAAATGGTATAAAATACCGACACAATGGAAATATAAACACAAATGCAGTATAATGTGATCCTTTATTGACTACGTTTCGCCCACACAGTGGGCTTTTTCAAGTCACAAACAGAACTACCTGGGGTGGAAGGAACGCGAGTATTTATAGTCCGGTTCAGAATGCTGAGGTCAGGTGAAGAATGCTGCATCTGATGATGTACCGAGTGGGGTTATAGAGTCTAAAAACTTGGGTAGCTTGGAAAGGAGATTGGATAAGTTTGTGAGCAGACCTTCTACAGTGTTCTTATGTGGGATAGCGATGAAGAAGTTTCTTGGCAAGTGGTTCAGCTATGTTATAGAAGCCACTATTCTGGTTGAAGTTGTCGGATATAGAAATAAGTGATGATTCCAGGATTCTTGAAGAAGAATGCACTATAATTGAACAAATATTTTCTAAACTCCACTATCCTCGTCACTTCATCAGAGACTGCAGACGGCGGGCATTAAACATCTTCAACACACCCAGAGAAGACACTGCCGAGAAGAGATACATAGTCCTTCCCACCAACTCCATTGCCAAACATGTTTCCAACATCTTTGCCAAAACATCATTCCAAGTATCTACCTCCACAACCACGACCATCAAGGACATCACCAGTAGTAGACAGGACAAGCCTCCATCCTCTGCAGGGGTATACATAATCCCTTGTAATGACTGCAACAAGTTATACGTGGGCGAAACATCAAGGGACCTCCAAACACGTATTTCAGAACACCAATACGCAAGCAGGTCTGACGACACAAGGAATGCCTGCGTACAACACCGTAATTCACACAACCACTTGATAAACTACAGAAACTCAAGACTTATCGCCACAGAAGACAACACTCAATACCGAAGAATCCTGGAATCATCACTTATTTCTATATCCGACAACTTCAACCAGAATAGTGGCTTCTATAACATAGCTGAACCACTTGCCAAGAAACTTCTTCATCGCTATCCCACATAAGAACACTGTAGAAGGTCTGCTCACAAACTTATCCAATCTCCTTTCCAAGCTACCCAAGTTTTTAGACTCTATAACCCCACTCGGTACATCATCAGATGCAGCATTCTTCACCTGACCTCAGCATTCTGAACCGGACTATAAATACTCGCGTTCCTTCCACCCCAGGTAGTTCTGTTTGTGACTTGAAAAAGCCCACTGTGTGGGCGAAACGTAGTCAATAAAGGATCACATTATACTGCATTTGTGTTTATATTTCCATGGGGTGACTACCGCCCACAGGATGGGTATGGGGCGACTACCGCCCACAGGATGGGTATGGGGTGACTACCGCCCACAGGATGGGTATGGGTGACTACCACCCACAGGATGGGTATGGGGTGACTACCGCCCACAGGATAGGTATGGGGTGACTACCGCCCACAGCATGAGTATGGAGTGACTACCGCCCACAGGATATGTATGGGGTGACTACCGCCACAGGATGGGTATGTGGTGACTAGAACCCACAGGATGGGTATGGGGTGACTACCGCCCACAGGATGGGTATGGGGTGACTACCGCCCACAGGATGGGTATGGGGTGACTACCGCCCACAGGATGGGTATGGGGTGACTACCGCCCACAGGATGGGTATGGGGTGACTACCGCCCACAGGATGGGTATGGGGTGACTACCGCCCACAGGATGGGTATGGGGTGACTACCGCCCACAGGATGGGTATGGGGCGACTACCGCCCACAGGATGGGTATGGGGCGACTACCGCCCACAGGATGGGTATGGGGCGACTACCGCCCACAGGATGGGTATGGGGCGACTACCGCCCACAGGATGGGTATGGGGCGACTACCGCCCACAGGATGGGTATGGGGCGACTACCGCCCACAGGATGGGTATGGGTGACTACCGCCCACAGGATGGGTATGGGTGACTACCGCCCACAGGATGGGTATGGGTGACTACCGCCCACAGGATGGGTATGGGTGACTACCGCCCACAGGATGGGTATGGGCGACTACCGCCCACAGGATGGGTATGGGTGACTACCGCCCACAGGATGGGTATGGGTGACTACCGCCCACAGGATGGGTATGGGTGACTACCGCCCACAGGATGGGTATGGGTGACTACCGCCCACAGGATGGGTATGGGTGACTACCGCCCACAGGATGGGTATGGGTGACTACCGCCCACAGGATGGGTATGGGTGACTACCGCCCACAGGATGGGTATGGGTGACTACCGCCCACAGGATGGGTATGGGTGACTACCGCCCACAGGATGGGTATGGGTGACTACCGCCCACAGAGTGGGTATGGGTGACTACCGCCCACAGGATGGGTATGGGTGACTACCGCCCACAGGATGGGTATGGGGTGACTACCGCCCACAGGATGGGTATGGGGCGACTACCGCCCACAGGATGGGTATGGGTGACTACCGCCCACAGGATGGGTATGGGTGACTACCGCCCACAGGATGGGTATGGGTGACTACCGCCCACAGGATGGGTATGGGTGACTACCGCCCACAGGATGGGTATGGGGTGACTACCCCCCACAGGATGGGTATGGGGTGACTACCGCCCACAGGATGGGTATGGGTGACTACCGCCCACAGGATGGGTATGGGTGACTACCGCCCACAGGATGGGTATGGGTGACTACCGCCCACAGGATGGGTATGGGTGACTACCGCCCACAGGATGGGTATGGGGCCCATAATGAAGATATTAAACTAAAATCTACTTTACTAATTTATTAACTTTTTTTACTAAGGTATTTGAGGAGGTATACCATGGTAATGTATATGATTGTGTATATGATTGTGTATATGATTGTGTATATGATTGTGTATATGATGATTGTGTATATGATCTTCAGTAAGGATTTTGATAGAGTTGCACATCGATGGTTGTTGAGGGAAGTAGAGGCACACGAAATAAGGTGAGAATTTTTTTTCTAGATTGAGGTGTGGTTGATGGACAACAGAGTACAAATTTCTCTGCTTTCCTCCCTGCACTTTCAGGCCACATCATCTCATTCACTACTTTCCTCTATGAGTCTCTCAGTGCACCTCATTCAGGAATTGACTTATATCTGTGTGGTTCCCTGTTGTAAACTTTCTCATCTTTCTTGTATTGCTTCTTCCTCCACTCTCTGCAAGGTATTCAAAACTTGGGACTGTGTGGTGGCTAGCACCAAAGTGTCTTTCATATGTAATATCCCCTATGTCAGAACTACTCAGGGTGAATACAAGGTCCAACCTTGCTGGTTCATCCTCCTCCTCTCTGGTTGTGTCCCTGGCATATTGGCTCATGCATTTAAATTACTGGGAATGCCTTAAAGTCTTAAATTGTATTCACTGGAGTGGAAGAGAGAGAGAGCTACATAGTAATATATACCTGATGAGTACTTAAGGGCTTGGTCCCAAATCTGCACACTGCCTTAACATACTGGAGAGAGAAACATAGGAGGAAAGTGCAAAATAAACCCAGTGAAAAGCAGAGGTGCGGTGGACACAATAAATGGAACACTTATCAGTATCCGTGGCCCCAGATTATTCAATATCTTACCATAAGATATCAGAAGCACTGCTGGGACAAGTGTAGAAGTCTTCAAGAGGACACTGGACAAATATCCTCACCAGGTGCTAGATCAACCAGGCTGTGATGGATATGTGTGGCAACAGGCAACCAACAGCCTAGTTGACCAAGCAAACCTCACTCTAAGCCTATATATATACCCTCTGTGTCCATGTATTGTTTGTAACGGCTTGACAAAGCTCCTGGAGAGCGAAACGTTGCCACAATAAATTGTCACATTAGTTGCACTTGTGTCCTTTTACTTTATATATTGTCGGTAATTCTACCAACATATATACAGGAATATACATAAATGGTTCAGAGAACCAACAAGTTGAACGAGACAGTCTAGCAACACTTTTGTCCAAGGTAACACTCCCTACGACTGCTTCACCTTACCTACCTGCACTATATAAACCCTTTCTCCGCGCATATGTTGTAATCTTATCAAGATTGATGGACTGATCACATGGACTCAAACTACTTCTGATCTTCAACTGTTCTTCTCAGTATTGGACTGAGGAAGCCACGTATAAGATAAATTTGTTTAAATCATTGTGCAAGAAATTTACATTGGGCTTAGGTGGATGGTATCAGCGACGCTTATGATATTAAGATACTTGCTACAGGGCAAATATTTCTACTGTGATGGCGCTGGTTTGGTTTGTGTGCGCTCACTGCCTTATATTATGTGTTTACTGAGGAGCACAACGTTGTTCCTGTCCTCGCCTCGTAATCTACCTTGACCCACATTTACTGATTTCTCGTTTCACAGTTTCTGTCGTACTTGTTCTCTTATTGCATTACTTGTAATAGATTTCGAGGGTTCTTCTGACCTCACAGTTCGGCCTGAGGTTAAATTTCCTTGCTGATTGCCTATTTACTAAGCTGTTGCTGACAGCTGCTGGCAAGCCTATGTGACTGTTATAACCCCGCTGACCTGGCACTTGTAGTAGATAGTGGATCAGTTTCCTCGCGATTCATGAGGAAGTGTTAAATCCGTAAGAGTCATACAGCACCTCGGGAATGGGAAGGATACAAGGCTGTCAGATTCGAAAAAGAGGAGGGTAGCTCACTTTGTTTTTAATCAAGAGACCGTCACCAACATTAAGGCGTCCTCTCAGAAGGAAGTTACCTGGTGAAAACATCAGTATTAGAACCATAGCACTGTACAGCAAGTGTGGCAGGTTTTGGTTAATATCGTCAGTGATGATGCAAGTTGTGTCCTGACACGTGTGTGTCATTGATTGTCTTACTGTAAACTATTCTGACCTGAAAAAATTGTTGGCTAACTCTCACAACTCTCTGACTGGTGGTTCACCTGTACTCAGAGTTGTGTTGCTGGGTGGGGAGAGTGGCTCCTTGCATGCTTCTTTTTTTTTAAGCTTGGACGACTATCATTACTGGTTTCCAGCTTGGATCCAAATGATGAACTGAGAACAGAAGTGAAGAAAAGACAAAGGTAACAGAACAAGCTTTTATAGGGACATTGTTATACCAGTAACAGTCTGTCTTCTCTGATTTCTGGCCTCTTTAACATTGTTATATCTACTTGTAATTGTGCGCTGCTAACATCAGCAGCCTTAGTGACGAGGTCCTTTACTGTCACTGGGGCTGTGTCCGTGGAACAGACAGCAGGTAAAGTACAGGAAACAATACATAAAACACTATGTAGGGAATTTGCCACTATCATTTGTGCGTGCCTCACGCATACAAGAGGACCGTCAGTATCCGTCAAGTGGACGGAAACTGCTGGTGATAGTCCAGGATGAGCGACCCCGGCAAGGCAAGTGTGATAGTCCAGGATGAGCGACCCCGGCAAGGCAAGTGTAATAGTCCAGGATGAGCGACCCTGGCAAGGCAAGTGTGATAGTCCAGGATGAGCGACCCTGGCAAGGCAAGTGTGATAGTCCAGGATGAGCGACCCTGGCAAGGCAAGTGTGATAGTCCAGGATGAGCGACCCTGGCAAGGCAAGTGTGATAGTCCAGGATGAGCGACCCTGGCAAGGCAAGTGTGATAGTCCAGGATGAGCGACCCTGGCAAGGCAAGTGTGATAGTCCAGGATGAGCGACCCTGGCAAGGCAGGTGTGATAGTCCAGGATGAGTGACCCTGGCAAGGCAAGTGTGATAGTCCAGGATGAGCGACCCTGGCAAGGCAAGTGTGATAGTCCAGGATGAGTGACCCTGGCAAGGCAAGTGTGATAGTCCAGGATGAGTGACCCTGGCAAGGCAGGTGTGATAGTCCAGGATGAGCTACCCTGGCAAGGCAAGTTACCCTCATTTAATATGGCCATTTTTGGCGTGCAAATTCAAACTTTTAGTTTTGAACACCCCTGGAAATTTACAAAGATTGTGTTCTTAAATTTAAGTTAAAACTTATAAACCGATTAAAATGCATACTTTATAAAAACAGCCGCGGCGTCTAACATAGCGTACATAGAGCCAATAATGTATTTAAACTTTAGGGAACACGTAAAGGTTCTGAATATATACTTTCAGGAGCAGAGTTAAGAGATATATGATAATATGTACATAAATTCCATTTGCAACACTTGAGCATCTATAGTGGCGAAATGTTTCGTCTACACAACAGGCTTCTTCAGTCGAATACAGCACTGAAAGCAGTACAAATAGTAGAAGTAATCAGGCCGTCATCCTCGATGAGAGATGATAGTCCCTCAGCCTAATTTAGTCATGTGGCCAGACCTTATGTACTAGAGTAGAAACGAGAGGAAGCAGTGTCAGTTGGCATCATGGGTGAGCACAACTCACGTTTTGGCAATAAGATGTTTATGGGTTAATTGGTAATTCTTGCTGAGCGGGGTTCAATGATAAGGCTTTGGAGGCTTCTTACTTTATTTGCAATGTCGTGGGGTACACAGGCAGTGTGTTAATGCCCATGGCCCGGGAGGGCCATGCCTGCGAGGGAGAGAGGATACGTAGGCCTTGTAGACTGAGTGAAGACCGCTGAGAGAGTGAGATAGAGGCAGGGTGGCATGCCCACAGAGAGGCCTGGCCTCTGGTGGAAACTATGGGAATTAGGCATGTAGGCGAGTTAGTTTAATATGTTTATTATGCACCCCATACCCATCCTGTGGGCGGTAGTCAAAAGATTACAGAGGTACATAATTGGTCCAGGGACTGGACTCCAGGTGCATGTAGGCTAACTGGCTACATTTCGCTTGACTACCTACCACATTGTCGACCCCGACCATGACTGGCGGTAAAAAAACTCGGTCTCTCTCTTGCAGGAACAGAGCACAGAACACAAAATAAAAACATGTATGTACATACATGGACATGGAAAAAAACTTCATAAAGGGAAGGAAGAAAAAAACAGGTGGGGTGTGCTAAACATTGTGGTCATAGGCAGTGAACGTCGATGGGCATCACTGCATGCCTTCCTGTGTCTGGACAGATACTGCAACACAGGAGACATCGCTGCAGCTGAGCTGTGATGTAACAGGGTATGGTCTCCTCCGGAACAGGGAAGCAGTCATCGTAGGAGTTACTGCAGGTTTCACTCAACCTGGGGCACAACCTGCTGGTGCCCTTGAGTGAGGTGT
The DNA here is from genome assembly GCF_038502225.1 of Cherax quadricarinatus. Lineage (NCBI taxonomy): Eukaryota > Metazoa > Arthropoda > Malacostraca > Decapoda > Parastacidae > Cherax > Cherax quadricarinatus. Next base: position 12,819,116 of record NC_091378.1, on the reverse strand, counting down.
CGTCAGTACTCGGCAACTGGGCAGGACTACTTCTAGCAAGCCACTCAGGAGGACATTTCTTGACTGGTACTGTCGCTGGGGTTGTCACTGCCAGCGAGTGTGGAGTGTCTGCCACGACTCAGCGAAACATCTGGGAGTCGTAACATCATACACCGTACTGCAGTGAGCGAGCTAGCAGTCAAAGTGACATCATCTTTGTGCAGGCTGCTCACTGAAGCTATGACACGAGGCTGACACAGTGCCTGCCAACAGGGCTTAAACTGTGGCTTGACGAGTGTTATTCTCTCGGCAGTTGGAGTTATAGCAGAGGTTAGTCTAACCATCCCCAGACTTGTTTCTCTACATATAACTGCACTCTGATGGTCTGGAGGTGAAATGAAACAAATCTCGATGGGAATCCTAGCAGGTACGATTCTGCAGGGTATCACGAGCGATGGGCATAAAAGCTTTCTGTACAAGAGGCTCAGATGCTCGGGGCTGACTAATATCAGCTGTCAAACATGGGTCACACCGGGTGACAAGTAACACGAGGTGCTACGCAGTGGTCTGGGCGCAGACCTGTGATCGACACACAGCTGGGCTCAAGACCACACAGGACACACTGAAAACTGCACACACCCACACTGCACATGTGGTACTACATGGCTTACTAGCAAATGACACTTTTCTGTGCAAAAATCGACACTAAGCTATACACAAACATATGAGAACACTGAGGAATTAATTAACACATGATATATCTTCTCTCAAGCTTCTCGACAACACTGAAATAATTACTAGAACACTCGATGTGACATCGTATGATGTCAGGCGTGACGTCACGAGGTGACATCAGCATGGTGATGAGAGCAGACATCTTGAGGTGACGTCAGGCAGACGTCGTGGCGTCATGAAGCCGGGCAGCATCGTGGGTGACGGCATGAAGTTTGGCAGCATCGTCAGTGGCGTGAAGTCGGGCAGCATCGTCAGTGGCGTGAAGTCGGGCAGCATCATCGGTGACGTCATGAAGTCAGGAAGCATTGTGGGCGACGTCGTGAAGTTGGGCAGTTTCGAGGGTGACGTCATGAAGTGATGCGGCAACAGACCACAGCATGTGGCTAGGGATGTCTGGCTAGGTAACCCACGTGCCTTGTAAATCCACTTGTCATCATCCACACCCCACATGGCTTGCTCCATGTGGCTTCATGATCTACATGGCTTGGTGATCCACATGGATTCGTGATTCATGTGGCTTCGTCCACCCATGGCTTAGTGATCCACGTGGCTTCGAGTGGCCTCGGGCACTCGGATACACACGCTGGATGCAGAAATCACCACAAACTCACCTATGACTTGCTGAAATAGCTGTGCAGAGCTGAAAAACAACAGCAACATACAAGTGATGCTGAACACGTGACTTGAAAGCAGCATGGGACACTGTGGCGTGGAGTCACAGGGACACCACGTATTTTTCTCGAAGAAATTCGGCAAATTTTGGCCAAATCCTACTCGTATCTGTTTCTGGATGCTGAAACGTGCAGACACGACATCACGATAATTCGTTGAGAGACGGCGGCATCTTGTGTGGGGTGATGAAGTGAAGACAACTTCATCCCTCTTCCCTCCTCTCCCAGGGCAAAAACACTTGCTGTGAGGCACCGCTGTCACCAATGTTTAAGGGTTAATTGGTAATTCTTGCTGAGCGGGGTTCAATGATAAGGCTTTGGAGGCTTCTTTATTTGCAGTGTTGTGGGGTACACAGGCAGTGTGTTAAGTGCCCATGGCCTGGGAGGGCCATGCCTGCGAGGGAGAGAGGAGTAAGCCTTGTAGACTGAGTGAAGGCCACTGAGAGAGTGAGATAGAGGCAGGGGTGGGCAGGCTGGCATGCCCATTGAGAGGCCTGGCCTCTGGTGGAAACTATGGGAATTAGGCATGTAGGCTCACTGGCTACAAAGATACCCAAGTGTTGCAGATGTGTCATAATCTTCAGCGTGTCCCCTCCGTGCATACGGGGAAATACTAACAAAAGTCTGGCGGTCCTCAAGAAGGAACTGAACAAGTTCCTCAGTTTAGCCGGGCTGTGGTTCATGCGTTGAAATGTGCAGCCTTGATCCTCCAGGAAGCCTGATCTGGGATCGGGCCCCGGGGGCGTTGACACCAGGAAGCATCCTTCAGATGTTGGGAGATGGAGTTGAGTAGGGTGTCTGTAGTGTTGTTCAGCCAGTGGTTGACATCTGCTGCTGTTGTTGTTTACTTAAAAGAAGGTAGGTACACCGCAATAGTCCTGTTATAGGAGTGAGGATCGGACACCAGCTTTGTACTCGGGTATGATTACTGTTTTTTTCTTTGTCTCGTTGGCACGTAAGATAACAGGTAAATATTCCAATCAGTATTCATTTATCTTTACTCCTGTGTGTTTCTTAATAGTTCTTATTCCTGTGCTGTTTCCTTTCTAGTTTAGGCTTATTCTAAGACTAGGCAGTTCAAGTCTGATGTCTATATACATGTATGTATGAACCTGACTTAGGTTGTAATGAATGCTTGTATTCGACACCATCGTATTATGTGCCAGATCATTCTTATTTGTAAATGTTAAGTCATAGGATATTTTTCAGCCTGGTCTGTTCTGTTACTTGTTGATTTATGAAGAATTTATTCACATTAATGATCAGAGGGTTAATAACCAGGATAACTAGACTGCGAATTATTTTCATTGTTAGGGCTTCTTCCGAGGCCTTGACTCACAACAGTACCTCCACGACTATGGTGCTCTTCGCACCTACTGCTAGGTTGAGGGACTGATTACCTCATCTTATGTACATAGTTCTCATGTCTTCAAGTTATGTCCTGGAATTTGTATTGATAAAGCCACTGGATGGCGAAACGTCTACAATAAAGATACCCAGATATTGCACATGTGTCTCAATTTCATCTTGTCGGTATTGTATACCATTCTTGTACAGGCTGTCATCTGCTGAGGACGCGGTTAACCTCCAAGAAGATATAAACAAAGTTTTCCAGTGGGCAACGGTAAACAATATGATGTTCAATGAGGACAAATTCCAACTACTCCGTTATGGAAAACTGGAGGAGATAATAACTAGAACAGAGTATACTACAGACTCTGGTCATACAATAGAGCGGAAAAATAATGTAAGGGACCTGGGAGTAGTAATGTCTGAGGATCTCACTGTCAAGGATCACAACAGTGCCACGATCGCACGTGCAAAGAAAATGATAGGATGGATAATGAGAACGTTCAAAACGAGAGATGCCAAGCCAATGATGATCCTTTTCAAATCACTTGTTCTCTCTAGGCTGGAATACTGCTGTACATTAACATCTCCATTCAAAGCAGGTGAAATCGCAGATCTAGAGAGTGTACAGAGATCCTTTACTGCACGTATAAGTTCTGTCAAGCATCTTAACTACTGGGAACGCTTGGAAGCACTTGACTTGTACTCGTTGGAACGCAGGAGGGAGAGATGTATCATAATCTTTCTTCATCCGAAATTGCAGACTCAAGGCACAAGCTATCCTCAACAAACCGCCCATGGAACAGCCCCCTAAACAGTTCATAGTACTCCCATGTGGCGATGTTGCCACGAATACTCGCCGGGCACTTGCTGTGAGTAACATCAACGTTTCCACCATAAACACATCATCTATCAAAGACCTCACTACGAAACGCAGCCCCACACCTCTAACTTCTACAGCAGGCGTCTACACTATCCCTTGTGGGTTCTGTCCCAAGAAATATGTAGGTGAGACAGGCAGAGATCTTGCAGTCCGCCTGAATGAGCATCGAAATGCCTCTAACAGAGACGATGTAAGGTACGCCTGTGTCCTCCACAGAGACTCCACGGGGCATTTGATGAACTGGAACGAGGCACAACTCGTTCTCACCGAACCAGACCTCAGACGCCGACGGTGCCTAGAAGCCTCACTAATCGCCGTCACCGACACTATAGAACGCAACACTGGAAACTACAAAATTTAAAAAAAATTGGCATACATGATACTTAAGCAGCACCAACCCAACAACACAGGAGTCACATGATTTCATCGTCTACCCGTCCTCATCATAGGTAGAGGTTGTTTTGATAAGGACCTGCCTCGCATGGGCCAGTAGGCCTTCTACAGTGTTCCTCCATTCTTATGTTTTTATGACATTCCTCAGGTCACGTGCGTCACATCTCACTCTCCGCCTATATATATAATGTCTTTCTACCTCTGTATGTTAGAAGTGATCAAGGTCCCAGGACCGAAACGTTTTCTAATAAATATGTTATAGTGTTTGCTTACGTGTCTTTCTAAACCAACTTGTCGGTATTTATTACCAAGGTTTATACCATCAATCTACACTTGGAAAATCCTGAAAGGAATGGTCCCGAATCTGCACACAGAAATCACTCCCTACGAAAGTAAAAGACCGGGCAGGCGATGCAAAATGCCCCCAATTAAAAGTAGGGGCGCCATTGGTACACTAAGGGAAAACACCATAAGTGTCCGGGGCCCAAGACTGTTCAACAGCCTCCCATCAAGCATTAAGGGAATTACCAATAAACCCCTGGCTGCCTTCAAGAGAGAGCTGGACAGATACCTAAAGTCAGTGCCGGATCAGCCGGGCTGTGGCTCGTACGTTGGACTGCGTGCGGCCAGCAGCAACAGCCTAGTTGATCAGGCCCTGATCCATCGGGAGGCCTGGTCGTGGACCGGGCCGCGGGGGCGTTGATCCCCGGAATAACCTCCAGGTAACCTCCCCTCAAGGAAGGTTCCTTGATGTTGGTGAGGGGCTCTTGATTTAGGGAATTGGATCTGTGCTCCAGTTCCCCGAATTAAGCCTGAATGCCTTCCACATCCCCCCCCCAGGCGCTGTATAATCCTCCGGGTTTAGCGCTTCCCCCCTTGATTGTAATAATAATAATCCAGGTATCCTCCAGGTAACCCAGGGTTCGACTAGGGTAGTTTCGGTGGAGAATTAGTGACAATCTTGATAGGTTCCTATTCTTTTGAGCTCCCTCCTAAGACTACTATAGTTTGAAATAAAGTGTTACGGGAATAAGAATTATGAAAAAAAAATAAAAAAACATAAGCAAGTAAAGTGTATACTGACTGTGAGTAGAAGTTTGCAAGATTTACCTCTCGTCTTACATGTGCCAGACTTTTCACGTTTTCGTTTAACACTTGTTTGAGAGGAGAGTAATACAGGAGGGTTATGTACCAGCCAACTACCTAGCAGATATTTAGTATGTTGACACCTAGAGTGAGAAGCAGGGACCCAGCAGGTGGTTAGCACGAACTGACCTAATTATGTGGTTTGAAACTTCTTGCTTTCCTGGTACCACTACTCACGCAACCACTGCTGAATCCACAGTAATTCTGAGCAGTGAGATTCCCTGGTCAGCTCTGTAATTGTTGTTATTGTATTCGACAGGAAAAAATCAAATAACAGTGGTGCCGTTGGCTGTGTGGCTGGGAAGATGGCAGCAAGAAGATACTACTGGCGTTCACTGCTATATAGTGATGTTTATTGTAAGAGTTGTTCACTGTCACTGGAGTTCACTGGTATACAGTGATATCTACTGTAAGAGTTGTTCACTGTCACTGACGTTCACTGGTATACAGTGATATCTACTGTAAGAGTTGTTCAGTGTCACTGACGTTCACTGGTATACAGTGATATCTACTATAAGAGTTGTTCACTGTCACTGACGTTCACTGGTATACAGTGATGTACTGTAAGAGTTGCCAGTGTGGCTTCAGTTTATGAATCTCAGTCTTCATACTTCTGCTACAGATTTATTTAAAGCTGAGCCACAGAACACCTATCAAGGTTGAGACACTGAACCTATCAAGGCTGAGGCACTGAGCACCTATCAAGGCCGAGACACTGAACCTATCAAGGCTGAGGTACTGAACACCTATTAAGGCTGAGACACTGAACACCTATCAAGGCTGAGGGACTGAAAGCCTATCAAGGCTGAGGTACTGAACACCTATCAAGGCCGAGACACTGAAGTACATGTAGTGAACACCTGTGCACATGTAGTGAACACCTGGGTACATGTAGCGAACACCTGTGCACATGTAGTGAACACCTGTGTACATGTAGTGAACACTTGTGTACATGTGGACACTGCATGTAAACACCTGTGCACATTTATGTAGTAAACACTTGCGTACATTTATTTGGTAAATAGCTGGGAAAAATACAATGACAAAGAATAATAAACTGCAATAATGTAGATATAAACCAGTGTTTAGATACCCCTAATTGCTTTAATGTTAATATAAATAAAGTCACTATGGTAATCAACTATCACATATAATTCACCCATAACACAGTGGTACCACAGCGTCTTCACATGATAAAAATAACACTGAAATTTGTACCAGTTAGTTTTATTTCCCAAACGTTTCATATATACATTAGGCTTCTTCAGTCCCATACAGAGTTGACTAAATGAGTTTCATATATACATTAGGCTTCTTCAGTCCCATACAGAGGTAACTAAATGAAGACAGAGCAGCAGTGGAGAGGTAAAGATGCTGTGACCAGACCGTCCACTAAGGAAGTGGGTGGGGCTGTGAGACATAACAAAGTAGTGCTAAAACAACCCAGCCAGTGATCGTACCTCCTAGACCAGGCAGCTTTCTATTAATAAGATTCATAAAACTAGATACTTTCCTGTAAACTAGGTTAACGTGGGACACAGCTGTTACCACAAGTTTTCAGCTGCTTTCAGTCGTGTTATTATGATTTTCACTAAATATATTACCGTAGCTCGATTGCCAGCGCACTCAGCTCACACACTGAGGTCCGGGGGGTCGATCCCCGGTACAGCTGGAAAACATTATAACGTGTTTTCGGAACACACCTGCTGTCCTTGTTCACCCCTCAGTAAAATGAGTACCTGGGTGTTAGTTGACTAGTGTAGGTCGCGTCCCACAAAATTGACCGAAATGCTCTGCATAACAAGAGGCTTTCTATATAATAATATGTCATTGATGTCAGCTAGGACTGTATACCTTGTACATGTTTTATTATTATTATTATTATTATTATTATTATTATTATTATTATTATATTACATTACATTTGCAACAGTCAATTGGGCAGGAGAGTGACCCACAATTCTCTGGTACTCACTGTGGCTTGAGTACCTTTTATATACCTTTACCTCTCATATATCTTCGATGAATTTCGAGTTTTTCTATGGTGCTTGCCAGGTCAACCTAGCTGTTGTTGTTGGCGGCCCGCTGGCCCACAAATCCATCACAGCCTGGTTGATCTGGCTCCTAATAGAGGTACCTGTCCAGTTTCTTCTTAAAGACTTTTACACTTGCCCCTGCAGTGTTTCTGATATCTTCCGGTAAGGTGTTGAATAGTCTGGGGCAACGGATGTTGATACAATGTTCTCTTATTGTGTCAACGGTGTCCCTGCTTTTCACTGGGTTTATTTCGTACTTTCATATCTCTCACTCCAGTATGTTGTTATGGCTGTATAAAGATCTGGGACAAGACCTTCAAGTACTTTCCGGGTATGTATAATGTACAGTAGACCGTTATATAGCACGAGTTTATTTGGCACGATTTAATTATAGCACGATTGAAGAATTGCGGCACAATTTTATGTAACACGTCGTATGATGAATTTAACATGGTTCAGTTTGCGGGAAGGTAAAAAAAAAAAAAACTTCTCTTTTCCTCAAGCGGCCGCCTTGTTGTGGTTCAGCGGGGGAGACTTCTCGCCACCCCCCCGACACCACCCCCACCATCCTAGCATTCGTACTTCATATGTGTCCAGTCCAACTTCTCTGCTACAAGCTTGTGATTGTGAATTGTGTTTTAATCTTTTAATTGCTGTATCTAGTATCTGGCAAGCAATCATGACACCCAGTAAGCATACCAGTGTTGCTCAAAGTGGCAAGAAAATGTGTAAACATTTAAGTCTTAGAATTAACGAAGGAAATGAAGATATTAGAGAAGACATCCTGTGGCCGTAATGAAGTGTTACTTTGTACACACAAGGAAAGGTAAACAAGTTTGTGTGACTGACTCGGTGACTGACTGCTTACTGACTGCCTACTGAATAACTCACTGAATGACTGACTTACTGAGTGACTTGACTGACTTTCTAAATGACTTAATGAATTGACTGACTTACTGAATGACTTGATTGACTTACTGAATGATTTGACTGACTTACTAAATGACTTGACTGACTACTGAATGGCTTGACTGACTTACTGAATGAATTGACTGACTTACTGAACGAGTTAACTGACTTACTGAATGACTTGACTGACTTACTGAATGAATTGACTGACTTACTGAACAACTTGACTGAATTACTGAATGACTTGACTGAATTACTGAACTTGACTGAATTGCTGAATCACTTGACTTACTGAACGACTTGACTGACTTACTGAATGACTTGATTGACTGAATGACAGACACTCCAGTACAACCATCAGCTTCAGTACCAGAACCTCTACCATCCACCTCAGCCCAGTAGGACCACAACATAACTCTACACTCTCTTCACAATCATCCACAGACACCAGCGCCCACAGTTTAAGGTAAGAAATACTATTATTTCTGTTACATTTGTAGTCTTAAGCAGTAAAAAAACATAATACATCACAACAATGAACTACAATTACATATTCACTTTTGTGTTTGTAAGATGTGGAGGTCTAAAAAAAAGTGGTTTGGCTTTTTTGGGGCTCTCAGGAACGTAACCCTATTTTTCCCATAAGTTCTTCAGTTCATCTAACACGGTGTTTTCAGGAACGTAACTACCGTGTTAAATAACGGTCTACTGTATATCTCTCTCCTCCGCTCCAGTGAGTACATATTTAAGACTTTTAAAGCATTCCCAGTAATTTAAATGCTTTATCGGTTCTATGTACGTCATAAATGGTCTCTGCTGTTCTATCTCTGATATCTCTCCTGCCTTGAACAAGGCCGTCATCAGAGCACACACGATTTGAGAAAGTGTCACAATTGGCGCCATTTCACTTGGTTTGAAAGCTCTCATTATCTACCCTGTCATCTTCCTGGCTGCCATGGCGTTTGTATTGTGTTCTTTGAAAGAAAGGTCAACCGACATATTTACTCCCAGGTCTTTCATGTTTTCCTTTCGCTTTGTTTGATAATCCTCTAGTATTGTTTACAGTGTCCCTTTTGTGTTCTTCGTCCTTTCCATATTTATGCAGCTGGAATCTATCACCATTGAACGTCATGTTAGGTAAAAGGACACAAGTGCAAGTGACATTTTATTGTGGCAACATTTCGCTCTCCAGAAGCTTGTCAAAGCCGTTATTGTGGCAACGTTTTGCTCCTGGAGAGCGAAACGTTGCCACAATAAAATGTCACACTAGTTGTACTTAAGTCATTTTACCTAACATATTGTCAGTAATTCTACCAACATTAATACGAACATCATGTTGTTCTCTACTGCCCACTAGAAAACCCTGCAGTTTTTCAGTGTCTTTTACCGGGGTGACTTTTATGCTTATTTTGGTGTTATTTGCAGATGATGACACAAAACTGTGACGGGTGTTTTTATCTATGTCTGCTTTGAGGATAAGTACTTTGGGCACAGAGAGTGCATCATTAGGTCTTTTGACAGACATTCGAGTTGCTCAGTAGTTTGTAGTGCTTGACCATTCCCCAGGATGCGACCCACAACGATCGACTAACTCCCAGGTACTTTTTTACTGAAGGTTAACAGGGACAGTGGGTGTGAGGAGACTCGCCCATATGTCTCGACAATAGAGGTGCCAGGAGAGTTCCTTGGGGCACCTTACTAATGCTGGATTTTGCTCTGTTTACTACTACTCATTGTGTTTTATCAGAAACTTGAAAATCCATCTGCCTGTCTTTCCTTTTTGTATGGGCCCACATTTTGTGTGCAATCACCCCAAGATCGCATTTGTCAAACGTCTTTGCAACATCTGTTTATGTCACAGTTGCGTTTTGCGTACAGCTCTCGACTTATTATTTCAAGGCCATCAGTTTCGTCCTTATTCCTGTTACTTAACTACTTATCTTCACCATTTTTGCCCTTCGAGTTAGGTGCCTTCATGCTGGTGAAAAGCTCGTATGCCAAGAAGTTGAAGCTATCCTTGCCTTCCTCGGATGTAAGCTGGTCACCTTCCATTCACCAAGCGCTCTATATCTACTACAGGTTTAATGATGCTTCCGGCATTCCCCATCATTAAAAATAATAATTATAATATAATTATAATATAATGACTCCTTGGTTCTGTCATACTTACGAAAAATCAGTAGGAGAAGAAACCCATTTGAAATGGAATGCGATTCCGTGATTGTTTCTCTCCCGCTGAACGGAGTGTGGCTCGGAGTTCGAATCTAAGCAAATTAAATCCTAAAACTAATAGGCCAGTGTGTTTAGAAATACGCCTCGTTGGATGAGTATTGTTAGGCCGCCATAGTACACTTAAATTATTTATAATTGTGAGTTTGCGAGTCTTTTATAACTTATCGGAAGAGATTTTAGAGTTTTTCACAGCCATTCTGGTGTGAGATTCATCTGTTATAACTTGTATTTGTGGTCACAGTGGGACCCATGCAAACCTTCGACTGTACTATGCCTACACCTACATAGGCATAGTACAGGGGATAACGCACTGGCCTGCTAGTATTAGAACTGGGTTGCCATGCATTCAAATTCCATACATATGCTGTTTACTGTTGTGTTATTGCGATTTGGCGAGTCATTGATGCGTGTGTTGTTCATGGCTTCACGCACACCACTTTAATTGTGTAGTTCGTGGCTTCACGCACACCACTTTGTGTTGTTCGTGGCTTCACGCACACCACTTTCCTTGTGGTGTTCGTGGCTTCATGCACGCCACCTTCCTTGTGTTCGTGGCTTAACGCACCACCCTCCTACCATCGTGGCTTCACGCACACCACCCTCCTACCATCGTGGCTTCACGCACACCACCCTCCTACCATCGTGGCTTCACGCCACACCACCCTCCTACCATCGTGGCTTCACGCCACACCACCCTCCTACCATCGTGGCTTCACGCCACACCACCCTCCTACCATCGTGGCTTCACGAACACCACATTCCTACCATCGTGGCTTCACGCATGCCACCTTCCTACCATCGCGGCTTCACGCACACCACCCTCCTACCATCGTGGCTTCACGCACACCACCTTCCTACCATCGTGGCTTCACGCACACCACCCTCGTACCATCATGGCTTCATGCACACCACCTTCCTACCATCGTGGCTTCACGCACACCCTCCTACCATCGTGGCTTCACACCACACCACCTTCCTACCATCGTGGCTTCACGCACGCCACCTTCCTACCATCGTGGCTTCACGCACACCACCTTCCTACCATCGTGGCTTCACGCACACCACCCTCCTACCATCGTGGCTTCATGCCACACCACCCTCCTACCATCGTGGCTTCACGCCACACCACCCTCCTACCATCGTGGCTTCACGAACACCACCTTCCTACCATCGTGGCTTCACGCACACCACCTTCCTACCATCGTGGCTTCACGCACGCCACCTTCCTACCATCGCGGCTTCACGCACACCACCCTCCTACCATCGTGGCTTCACGCACACCACCTTCCTACCATCGTGGCTTCACGCACACCACCCTCGTACCATCATGGCTTCACGCACACCACCTTCCTACCATCGTGGCTTCACGCACACCTTCCTACCATCGTGGCTTCACGCCACACCACCTTCCTACCATCGTGGCTTCACGCCACACCACCTTCCTACCATCGTGGCTTCACGCACTCCACCTTCCTACCATCGTGGCTTCACGCACACCACCTTCCTACCATCGTGGCTTCACGCACACCACCTTCCTACCATCGTGGCTTCACGCCACACCACCTTCCTACCATCGTGGCTTCATGCACACCACCTTCCTACCATCGTGGCTTCATGCACACCACCTTCCTACCATCGTGGCTTCACGCACACCACCTTCCTACCATCGTGGCTTCACACACACCACCTTCCTACCATCGTGGCTTCACGCACACCACCTTCCTACCATTGTGGCTTCACGCACACCACCTTCCTACCATCGTGGCTTCACGCACACCACCTTCCTACCATTGTGGCTTCACGCACACCTTACCATCGTGGCTTCACGCACGCCACCTTCCTACCATCGTGGGTTCACGCACACCACCTTCCTACCATCGTGGCTTCATGCACACCACCCTCGTACCATCGTGGGTTCACGCACACCTTCCTACCATCGTGGCTTCACGCACACCACCGTCGTACCATCGTGGCTTCACGCACACCACCTTCCTACCATCGTGGCTTCACACACACCATCCTACCATCGTGGCTTCACGCACACCTTCCTACCATCGTGGCTTCACGCCACACCACCTTCCTACCATCGTGGCTTCACGCACACCATCTTCCTACCATCGTGGCTTCACGCCACACCACCTTCCTACCATCATGGCTTCACGCACACCACCTTCCTACCATCGTGGCTTCACGCCACACCTTCCTACCATAGTGGCTTCACGCACACCACGTTCCTACCATCGTGGCTACACACACACCACCCTCGTACCATCGTGGCTTCACGCACACCACCTTCCTACCATCGTGGCTTCACCCACACCACCTTCCTACCATCGTGGCTTCACGCACACCACCTTCCTACCATCGTGGCTTCACGCACACCACCTTCCTACCATCGTGGCTTCACACACACCACCTTCCTACCATCGTGGCTTCACACACACCACCTTCCTACCATCGTGGCTTCACGCACACAACCTTCCTACCATCGTGGCTTCACGCACACCACCTTCTTACCATCGTGGCTTCACGCACACCACCTTCCTACCATCGTGGCTTCACGCACACCACCTTCCTACCATCATGGCTTCACGCACACCACCTTCCTCCCATCGTGGCTTCACGCACACCACCTTCCTCCCATCGTGGCTTCACGCACACCACCTTCCTACCATCGTGGCCTCACGCCACACCACCTTCCTACCATCGTGGCTTCACGCACACCACCTTCCTACCATCGTGGCCTCACGCCACACCACCTTCCTACCATCGTGGCTTCACGCACACCACCTTCCTACCATCGTTGCTTCACGCACACCACCTAACTACCGTCGTGGCTTCACGCACACTACCTTCCTACCATCATGGCTTCACGCACACCACCTTCCTACCATCGTGGCTTCACGCACACCACCTTCCTACCATCGTGGCTTCACGCACACCTTCCTACCATCGTGGCTTCACGCACACCACCTTCCTACCATCGTGGCTTCACGCACACCACCTTCCTACCATCGTGGCTTCACGCAAACCACCTTCCTACCATCGTGGCTTCACGCACACCACCTTCCTACCATCTTGGCTTCACGCACACCACCCTCCTACCATCGTGGCTTCACGCACACCACCCTCCTACCATCGTGGCTTCACGCCACACCACCTTCCAACCATCGTGGCTTCACGCACACCATCTTCCTACGATCGTGGCTTCACGCCACACCACCTTCCAACCATCGTGGCTTTATGCACACCACCTTCCTACCATCGTGGCTTCACGCCACACCACCTTCCTACCATCGTGGCTTCACGCACACCACCTTCCTACCATCGTGGCTTCACGCACACCACCTTCCTACCATCGTGGCCTCACGCCACACCACCTTCCTACCATCGTGGCTTCACGCACACCACCTTCCTACCATCGTTGCTTAACGCACACCACCTAACTACCGTCGTGGCTTCACGCACACTACCTTCCTACCATCATGGCTTCACGCACACCACCTTCCTACCATCGTGGCTTCACGCACACCACCTTCCTACCATCGTGGCTTCACGCACACCTTCCTACCATCGTGGCTTCACGCACACCACCTTCCTACCATCGTGGCTTCACGCACACCACCTTCATACCATCGTGGCTTCACGCAAACCACCTTCCTACCATCGTGGCTTCACGCACACCACCCTCCTACCATCGTGGCTTCACGCACACCACCCTCCTACCATCGTGGCTTCACGCCACACCACCTTCCAACCATCGTGGCTTCACGCACACCATCTTCCTACGATCGTGGCTTCACGCCACACCACCTTCCAACCATCGTGGCTTTATGCACACCACCTTCCTACCATCGTGGCTTCACGCCACACCACCTTCCTACCATCGTGGCTTCACGCACACCACCTTCCTACCATCGTGGCTTCACGCCACACCACCTTCCTGCCATCGTGGCCTCACGCCACACCACCTTCCTACAATCGTGGCTTCACGCACACCACCTTCCTACCATCGTGGCTTCACGCACACCACCTTCCTACCGTCGTGGCTTCACGCACACCACCTTCCTACCATCATGGCTTCACGCACACCACCTTCCTACCATCGTGGCTTCACGCACACCACCTTCCTACCATCGTGGCTTCACGCCACACCACCTTCCTACCATCGTGGCTTCACGCACACCACCTTCCTACCATCGTGGCTTCACGCCACTCCACCTTCCTACCATCGTGGCTTCACGCACACCACCTTCCTACCATCGTGGCTTCATGCCACACCACCTTCCTACCATCGTGGCTTCACGCACACCACCCTCCTACCATCGTGGCTTCACGCACACCACCCTCCTACCATCGTGGCTTCACGCCACTCCACCTTCCTACCATCGTGGCTTCACGCCACACCACCTTTCTACCATCGTGGCTTCACGCCACACCACCTTCCTACCATCGTGGCTTCACGCACACCTCCTTCCTACCATCGTGGCTTCACGCCACACCACCTTCCTACCATCGTGGCTTCACGCACACCACCCTCCTACCATCGTGGCTTCACGCACACCACCCTCCTACCATCGTGGCTTCACGCCACTCCACCTTCCTACCATCGTGGCTTCACGCCACACCACCTTTCTACCATCGTGGCTTCACGCCACACCACCTTCCTACCATCGTGGCTTCACGCACACCATCTTCCTACCATCGTGGCTTCACGCACACCACCTTCCTACCATCGTGGCTTCACGCACACCACCTTCCTACCATCGTGGCTTCACGCACACCACCTTCCTTCCATTGTGACTTAGACAATTAAATCAATATAAGAATTATGAAGAATCACTTGAGATGAAGGACTCATGCTGGAAGTGTCTTGAAGATGGCGAAGATCAGTTAATCCTGGGAGATAGATTTACACGTCACTTTCTTAAATCAAGTCGTAATGTCTCCCGCTCCCTGTGTTCTTTATGACCCCTGAGGGTTGAGCGCTTCCCCAGGAGTATAACTGTAAGTCCTCCGTACTGAACGTGTGTACAGTACATATTGTGAGTGTAGGAACCATCTTCTACTTGCTTCACTAATGTTCTTGTTAAAATAATGTTTTTCTTAATAGAATAATGTTTTTCTTGCTAGAATAATGTGTTATTCTTACTAGTAATGTTTTTCTTCCATTTTTAAACACTCCGGTTGTCTCCCACTGAGGAAGAGTGACCCGACAGAGAAGAAAACAGTTTCACATGTTCCATCACTGTCTTGCCAAAAGCGCTGACTTCACACTTAAGATGACTCACAAAACTGCAACATTCCCCTCACCTCACCCCTTCAGAGTGCACCGTACTTCACGCTTAAGATGACTCACAAAACTGCAACATTCCCCTCACCTCACCCCTTCAGAGTGCACCGTACTTCACACTTAAGATGACTCACAAAACTGCAACATTCCCCTTACCTTTCCCCTTCAGAGTGCACCGTACTTCACACTTCAGTGACTGAAATCTGGTTTAACTGTTTCCCTGAATCCCTTCATAAATGTTTGCTATGTTACACTCCAACAGTACTTCAAACCATAAAGAAACATCTTGCCTCCACACACTTCTAACACTCTCACACAAGCCTGATGGATGTCCAGGCCTCTAGCACTTAAAACCTCCATTACCCCTCCCTCCCTCCTCCCTGTAGTTTACCTGGAGAGGGTTACGGAGATCAACGCCCCCGCGACCCGGTCTGAGTCCAGGCCTCGTGGTGGATCAGGGTCTGATCAACCAGGCTGTTAATGCTGGCCGCACGTAAACCGACGTTCGAACCACAGCCCGGCTGACCAGATACGTACTAACTTCAAGTGCCTGTCCATTGCCTTCTTGAAGACAGCCAGGGGTCTATTTGTAATCCCCCTTATGTATGTTGGTAAGCAGATGAACCGTCTTCGGCCCCTGACACTTACTGTGTTGTCTTTCAGTGTACTCGTGGCCCCCTTGCTTCTCATTGAGGGAATGTTGCATCTCCTGTCGAGTCTTCTGCTTTCGTAGGGAGTGATTTTCGTGGACAAGTTTGGTACTAATCCCTCTAGGATTGTCCAAGTGTATATTATCAAGTATTTTTCTCGCCTGCATTCCAGGGAATACAGATCAAGGGACTTCAACCGTTCCCAGTAATTTAGGGGCTTTATCATACTTATGAGTGCTGTGAAAGTTCTCTGTACATTGTCCAGGTCAGCATTTTCGCCTACCTTGAAGGGGGCAGTTAGTGTACAGCAGTATTGCAGCCTAGAGAGAACAAGTGATTTGAAGAGAATCATCATGGGCTTGGCATCCCTAGTTTTGAAGATTCTCATTATCCACCCTATCATTTTTCTAGCAGATGAGGTAGATACATTTTTGTGGTCTTTGAAGGTGAGATCCTCTGACATTATCACTCCCAGATCTTCCACATTAGTTTTTCGCTCTATTGTGTGGTTAGAGTTTGTTTTCTACTCTGATGCAGTTTTAATTTTCTCAACTTTTCCATATCTGAGTAGTTGAAATTTCTCTTCATTGAACTTCATATTGTTTTCTGAGGCTTATTCAAAGATTTGGTTGATGTCCGCTTGGAATCTTGCAGTGTCTTCGATGGAGGACACTGTCATGGCAGTTCGAGTGTCGTCCGCAAAGGAGGGCATGAAGCTATGGCATAAATCTCCATGTCAGATATGAGGATGAGGAACAGGATGGGAGCGAGTACTGTGCCTTGTGGAACAGAGCTTTTCACTGTAGCTGCCTCGGACTTTACTCTGTTTACTATTATATTTTGTGTTCTATTTATTAGGAAATTATAGATCCATCTACCAGATTTTCCTGTTATTCCTTTGTCATGCATTTTGTGCGTTATTACACCGTGGTCGCACTTTTCGAAGGCTTTTGCAAAGTCTGTGTATACATCTGCATTTTGTTTATCCTCTAAAACATCCAGAACCTTGTCATAGTGGTCCAGTAGCTGGGACAGGCAGGAGCGACCTGCTCTAAACCCGTGT